>NC_046300.1:45560162-46160787 GCF_004115265.2 Rhinolophus ferrumequinum
TTGCCAAGCCCCCTGCCAGATAACACAGCTCAGCCACAGTGGCCACAGCCCAGAAAACAATTCATTCCCACCCCTCTCTGCTGCAGTGCTGTTACTATTTCAGGCAAAACAGAACTTTGGAGAAGTGAGCAGCTCGTTTCAAAGGGCAGGAGATCAGGCAATCAGCCCCCATGCCAAGTGACATGGCGGGAATTGCAGGAGCCATTCATCTTGTTCTATTCTTTATGTACATCCCTCAGAATCTCTTCTGCTCCCCTGTTCTCTTACCTTTTGGTGCTCCCTTACTCTTTATCTTTCCCACCCTGCCCTGGTGTCTCTCCTACTTAATTTTCCCCCCAGAGTTGGACCTTTGGTTTCTTTCTTTTGTTCACTCACCTGTGTACTGGCAACTGTTTGGGGCACAGACAGCAGTGACCCAAACAGGGAACAAGTACCACTCTCATGGAGCATATATTCGGGAGAGGTTGGGGGAGATGGAGAATAAAAGAGTAAAGAATGTGATATGTGAGAAAGTGATCAGTGTTGTAGAGAAAAAGAGCCTGGAAGGAGGGTGGCCAGGTAGAGGGGCAGAGGGTTTTTGCTATTTGAAATAGGGTGGTCTAGGAAATTGTCACCCAGTAGGGGACCTTGGAGGAAAGGCCTGAAGGAGGTAAGGGGGTGAACGAGGCCATTAGCTGGGGCCTGGAGGGAGTATTCCAGGCAGAGGGAACAGCAAATACAACTGCACTGAGTCAGGAGAGTGCCTGGAAAGTTCAAGAAGGAGCAAGTTTCTGTGGTTGGATGGAGTAAGCCAGGGGGCTAGTGGCAGGAGGTGGGGAATGGGAGGTGGGGCATCCAAATTGGGTGGGGCTTTCTCATCATCATAACGTCCTAGATGCTTCTGCTTGACCTGATGTGAGAAGACTCATGCCCTGAACTCCCAGGCCTTTTGTCCCAAGTGCAGAGCCTGGGGCAGAGAAACTATGTGATCTAACTTGTATTTTCTTAGGATCTTATGTAGGCCACTGTACCTTCTTTCACTTTTTTTAAAAAAAAGTCTTTATTAAATTTATTGGGATGACCTTGGTTAGTAAAAATATAGGTTTCAAGTGTACATTTCTGTAATACATCATTTATACGTTGCATTGTGTATTCATCACCCAGAGTCAGTTCTCCTTCCATCACCATATATTTAACCCACTTTACCCTCTTCTACCACCCTCCTCTCACTTTGTAAAAATCCTCCTCATTTATAGTTTTTTAAAAAATCCAGTCTGGTGTCATCACTGCCCTCACCTGAGATCTCCCCTTTCAAGCTAAATCCGTTCCTTTTCCTCTGCCATGACTCCAATTTGGGAATCTAAAACTGTGCCTCTCCATTCACCTCAAGAATGAAAATCATAAAAAGCTCAGACAGTGTTCTCACTGTTTAATTTTTAGCTCAGGGATTTAATCTGACAAATTACCCTTTATCTCATTTATGGTGATGGAGATTCACTAACTTTCTCTTGAACTGAAGGGTAAGGTAAAATATTTCTTTGGGGAGGAATGAGAAGTTATATTAGTTCCTGGGGTGCGGTTGTTAACAGCAAATCTAATGTAATCGTCTAGCAAGTGCTACGTATAACCCCAGCACTTGGAGAAGTTTATCAATAAATGCAGCATATGTCTTCTATATGGTATAAGAAGAAGATATTTTAGGGTCCTCTCAAGGTTGAAAGAACTCAAAGGATCCCTCTTGAGCACATTCACTCAAGACTGGAATCATAAAAGTAAAGGCTGATAAAACAAAGTACCCAGTTCTCATTTGTTCTTAAGAAGCAGTGTCAAAAGGTTTAATTTAATCATTTAGTGCTATTAAGTAGTAATTAGGTTTCCATGGAGGCAGTGGCTTTAGACTTGGCAGGATTCTGATCCCTATTTGCTAGTCTTTTTTCTCTGTAGAAAACAGACTGATAATAATAACACTCCCTTTCTCATTTCCAAAGCCACAGACTCCTGTAGCATAGGTACCTAACCGGCACATTTGGGTGATGGCCTCTCAAGTCCAGGTGGCTCTGGAAGGGGATTGTGGTTCTGACCGTGGAAACATGAGACAAAATGAAATAAGTGTGATGCTCAGATTCACCACTGGCATTGGTTAGGAGTCTGACATTAGGAGTCTGAAGCTCTGAGTATTTTTGAGTGGTTCTACTGCTCAGCGACAGTGGACCCATTCTTTCCCTCTCTAAGTCTGAGTGGATTTTCTTCTTTGTTGAATGGAGATATTATCTATCCTGCAAGTATTAAGTGAGAAAATTCATGCATTTTCCAGCAAAAAAAGTAAGCTCAGAAGGCATTCAATAAATACCAGAGCCCTTCTGTTCTCTCTCTGTATGAAAAACCTGCCTTGACTCCCTTGTACATGGGATCAAATCAGCCATGTATCTGAAGGCACTTTGAAAAGAAATCAGATCATTGGTGACTTTGTAGTTGCTAATCTACCCAATACATAAACACATCCTGTGATCCTCTGCGTGAGAAAAGGAATGGGATTTCCCCACGTGGTCTCTCTCTGCTGTGGCTCTCCTTTTCAAAGCCACAGGTTATTGACACTGGTGATGGACCACAATCCCTTACATACCTACCCCAGTGTCCCAGATCTGAGCCTCAAGCTGTGTCCTCCGTATAACTGCTGTGACTTCCAGACAGTCCTGCTGTTGTCACAGAGAAGATGATTGTGTTCATGCTGGTGCCCCCGTCATCCTGCAGCACATGGAGGGACACTGCCAGGATAAGAACAGAGCACACTGGGGCTGGGGCCATCCAAGCCTCGTCTGGCCCCACCACAGGTGTTGGAATGAATGGACTTGATCTTACGCCACTCAGTGCAGGCTGCCAATTGGATGATGACCCATGGAGATGATCTGGGAGGGAAAAGCAGGGAAGCTAGAGCTTCCAGTATGTCTAGGATCACATAAACCAGTAAATATTTCCTTCACAACATTCTATAGATTCAATTTTCCTTTATGTTCTATACAATTACTTCCATTTTTTCCCCTTTCCTTCCTTCCTTCCTTCCTTCCTTCCTTCCTTCCTTCCTTCCTTCCTTCCTTCCTTCCTTCCTTCTTTTCTTCCTTCCTTCCTTCCTTTCTTCTTTCTTTCCTTCCTTCCTTCCTTCCTTCCTTCCTTCCTTCCTTCCTTCCTTCCTTCCTTCCTTCCTTCCTTCCTTCCTTCCTTCCATCTTTCTTTCTTCCTTCCCTCCCTTTATTCCATTTCTTCCACAAATATTTAATGAGAACCTACTATGTGCCCAACATTGTAGTTGGTCTTAGGGAACAGCATAAATATTGTGGAAAAATGTTTTGTTTGAGATAATTTCTAATAGCTAAATATTTCTGAAAATGCAGTGAGCTTTTTCAGAAGGAAAAGATTCAAGCCCTGGCCTAAGTGTCCAAAGTGCAGCCTATATTGACATAACTGCAGAATTTCATGGCTGGATGCAGGGTCAGGTTCAGGAATCTCATCCAATTCCACATTCAACCCTTTTGTACCACCTCCATTGCTCAGCCAGTCTTTTCTTGCACGTCTTTGGATGAGATGCTTCTATAACATCTGCTGCATTTTCAGAAATCTGTAATTTTCAGAAAGTATCTTTTTGCTTGAGTTGAACCCAAGTTCTTATAATAGCATTCATTTCTCTCTTTTGGGACAATATGGAATAAATTTGCTGTCACTTATGATTTTCGTCTGTCCCTCTATTAGAAGCCAGGTTTCTCATCTAGAGTGAATCTTCTCTTTTGACACTGAGTACCGCCTCTTCCATTGGTTCCTTTATCCCCTAATCTTTTGGTTCTACTTTGAATTCTTCCACCTTTATGGTCATTCTCTGATTTCCGTTTTTTAGACATTTCTCTGCTGACTGGGATGTAGGTAAATGGAGCTGGTGGGATGTAAATTAATCATTTATTCTCCCTGTTAATACTTCTGGAAGGTTCTTGGAGATGTTGCTACACTATGGCAAGAAAGAGCCTTTGGGTGGTTTCACTAGATTTTGTTTATTTATATCATCCCAAATATCATGGAATCTTGGAGCTCTAAGGAACCTCAGAGATGATATACCCCCACCACACTCATTTTGCAAGAGGGAAACTAGGCCCAGGGAAAGGAGGTGTCTTGCCTGAGACCAGATAGAAAACAGAGATGACAGTGACCAAGTTGGGAATCAAAGCCCAAACCCATGTCCCCTGATTGTCAGCATAGTGCTCCTCCCATGGAGATACATGCCCCTCCCCACCCCGCCCTTTGGTGCCAGGTTCTAGCAGGGACATAGCTTCCCTGGTAAGTTTAACCAAAGAGAGGTCCTCACTGATGAGTGTTTATCTTTCTCTTTGAAGCACACAACTTCAGGAAAGATGCACTTGGGTCATCAGGGAGGAAGGCAATCGCTTAGATCAGCCCTACCAACCCGCGGGTTCTATAGAACAAGAGATATAGTAGGGGGATCCCTTCTAACTTTCTCACTTCCATAGACCAAAGGATGGCAGACTGTAGCCCTTGGGCCAAAACAACATATAGCCTGTTTTTATAAATAAAGTTTTATTGAAACACAGCCACACCCATTCATTTACACCATATCTGTGGCAGATTTACTCTACAATAGCAGAGTTGAGTAGTTGCCGTGGAGACCATATGACTTGTAAAGCAGAAAGTTTCTACTTCAGTAGACCCACTTATTCACAGGGGATGCCTGAAACCTTTCTTTCACTCCTTCAACAAATACTTAATAATAACCGATATGTTGAACCCTATATACTGTATTGTGTTTTTTCCTATATGTACATCCTAGGATATAGTTTAATTTATAAATTAGTCACAGTAAGAGATTAACAATAGCTAATAATCAAACGAAATAATTAGAAGAATACACTGTAATAAAAGTTACATGAATGGCTTTGGGGCTCTTATTACGTGAAATAAGGGTTACTTGAACACAAGCATTGTGATACTGCAACAGTCAAGCTGAGAACTGAGACAGCTACTGAGTGACTGAAAAGGGAGTGACATACGCGGTCTGGATATGCTGGACAAAGGGATGATTCACACCCTGGGCAGGACAGAGCAGGGCGGTGTGAGAATTCATCATGCTACTCAGAAGAGTACACCATTATAAACTCATGAATTGTTTATTTCTGGAATTTTCCATTTAATATTTTTCAACTGCAGTTGACAGCAGGTAACTGAATCTGTGGAAAATGAAACTGTGTGTAAGGAGAGACTACTGTATCTGGCCCTTTGCAGAAATGGTTTGCTGATCACTGCTGTAGAGAGTTGGGAATTCCAACTGTGGCTCTGATCACAGACTTTGCGTTTTTGTTAATCCCCTTGTACAACCTCTCTGCTTGACTCTATCAAGGTAACCTTAGATAAAGCTTATTTAGCTGCATTATTTAAATCAATGCATGGAGTAAAGTGGACCAGAAAGCCTGGTTCAGGCAAAAAGGATATATACTCTATGATATAATTTAAGTATTATATTAATAAAGAAGCAATGCTCAGTATTGTATCTTATTTATAGATTTATATATATTTAGTAAAAGTACAAAAACATGCACAGGAATGATAATCACTAACTTTAGAGCAATGGTTACCTATAGGTGTATGTGAGGAGGGCCAGGAAGAGTGGAGAAGGATAGGGTTAGCTTTGTAATTTCTAATTAAAAACAAAAGAGAGTTTTGAAGAAAATATAATGAAGTATAAACATTGAATTACATTTGGCCTTTGGATATTTGGAAGTCTCATTATTTTCTACACTTTGTTTTATGTTTTATCTATTTTATAATTTAAAAACAAATTAAAGGAAAGGAAAGAAGGCAGTCATTTGAGTAAGCCATTTAGCTTCTCTGAATTCTAGCAAAAACATTTAAGTAGAAGGTTTCTAAAGTCTATGGTAAAAATCTTTCTTCTTCTATTTAAAGAACATGGGGCAGCAGGCATGACACCCACAAAGAAAGAAATTTTATTAAGACACATTCTCTTTGTATGCATGTACCTATTTAATGCTCAATATCTTGAATACACACTCAAATGCAAACTCTTGTAAGTAATTCAGTTTAGAATATGAAATCCTACTACTCTTCCTCAACCCAATGAGAGGTATTACTATAAAAAATGCTTAATGCACATTCTTTTGTCTCCTTCTATTTTTGTCTCCTTCTATTTTGTTTCCTTCTATTACATTTACAAGCAAATGAACACATCTTTTTTTTTTTAATCCCCATTAGTAATCTCATATTATATGAATTGTTCTAAGACCTATGTTTTTCTTGGAGATATTTGTAATTCAGAACGCAAAAGTCTCCCTCTTTCCATATAAAGATTAAATAACATTTCATATTATACATATATCATATTTTAATGACTTCCCTATAGGAATCATTTTATTTTCTTTGTAAAATGAAGCTCCAAGTGTATGAATTCTAAAATGTTATTTTGTATGTGCCTTCTGTATGTCCCAGCATTTTGCCTCTAGTAGTCAGGTAAGGTGACCCAGAACCATACCTGAATTTATCTATGAAGAATGAAAGGATTTCTTAATCAAAATTTAATTAAAACTTGTCTATAGCACTAGACCTACATTCTATACTGCATACTCTATAGACATTACATGTAGACAATCGCAGGAATCAGATAAACTAGTGGGCTGGAATAGCAATCTTTCCTTTATTAACTATGAATTTGTATGGATTAATTTGATTAATTTTGTTAATTATTATTATACATTTAATTAAGTCTGGTTTTCCACACTTTGATAGAGTGTGATTTTATTTTAGTTTATCTTATTTTGGGTTGAGATGTTTGAAAACTCTGTTCATGGAAGATGATATCATGCTGAGAGTCAGAACCGAGAAAAGAACCCTTCCCTGTGCAGAACTGGGACACATTTGTGTCATCATTAAAAGTTCTCAGAGATGAAGCCTCTGATATATATTACTATTTCATCACTTCACACCTGACATCATGTTGGTTACATAGCTGGAGGCAGTTGAATTTGGATACATAGTATAATCAAAAAATACCTTTCTCTCTATTTGCAAGATCTCCTTGTTTTTAGAAGACACACTCAAAATCTATTTTAATCACTTTTCTATTTTCCAAGAAAGGTCAAAAGTCCAATGCCTTCTATAAAGTGTAGGAAATGGTTTGTTTCAAAATGATTATGCCAGTACTTCGTCAGAGTGAGATGTATGACTTTTTTGAATGTATATTGAGGTTGATCTATGATTGAAGAGAAGTTAGGAAAGTCACAATTAAACCAGATATAAAGGCCTGAAGCTGTCCTTTTCTTTGTAAAAGGAAGCTCCAAAGTCATGAATTTAGTACACACACACACACACACACACACACACACACACACTTAATATACAAGGTGTGATCAGACAATACAGTGAATGTTTAAGTTAAAAAAATTGTTGCAGTAAAAGACACATTGCCATTAATCCCCCTCAAAATAACACCCCTCACTTCGAACACACTTATCTCTTCATTCTTGGCTACTTAATGAAGCAGTTCTGGAAGTCCTCTTTCGTGAGTGTCTTTAGTTGCACTGTCGTGGCTGCCTCGATGTCCTGAATCATTTTGACTTTGGGGAGGAGCCAGAAGTCACACGGTGCCAGATCCAGTGAATAAGGTGGATGAGGGACACCATAATGTTTTTATTTGACAGAAATTGGTATATACCAGAAGTGATGTGTGACACGGAGCGTTGTCGTGATGGAAGATGATTTATGGCACACTTTAAAACACATCTTCTCTCAACCGTAGCTCACACCTGACTGATTGTACCAAACAAGTTGAAACTTGTCACACACTGTGACTATGTTCCCATGTGCCACTTCCTGTATTGAAGATCCCTGCCTTCTGTTGGATGGCACGTGGCAGCAGAATTCACTGTATTTGTTGATCACACTGGAAAGGCTCTGTGTCACATATCGCTTCTGGCATGGCAATATCTGTCAAATAAAAACATTACAGTGTGCCTCATCCACCTTATTCACTGGATCTGGCAACATGTGACTTCTGGCTCTTCCCCAAAGTCAAAATGACCATGAAAGGTAAATGTTTTGAATCAATTCAAGACGTTGAGGTAGCCACGACAGTGCAACTAAAGACACTCACAAAAAAGGGCTTCCAGAACTGCTTCAGCAAGAACGATGGGAGAAGTGTGTTTGAAGAGAGGAGGAGTATTTTGAGGGGGATTAATTGCAATGTGTCTTTTACTGTATTAGTTATTTTTAAATTTAAACATTCACTATATTGTTTGGTCACACCGTGTATATATATATTTTTAATTAAGCCTCATTCTCAATTAATTTTGGAGACAGAGAATAAGGCTGCCCTTACGTCAATCGTGGTTGCCTAGCATGTTGCCTGTTCTCACATGATGGAAAGAAGATGAGGGTACTTTAGCTCCTCGGTACCACCTAAGGCTCTGAGTTTCCTTGTAAGATGTGAAAAAACTCTGTGCTCTTTGGAAGTTTCTATTTAAAGATGCCTATGATCCATGTTATACACTTAGGTGGGCTTACCACCTTTTAAATCAGATTCAACATTGAAATTCAGCTCAAATATCACTTCTTCCATGGAGCCTTCATTGACTGTTCCTAAGGACTCCCAGTATTTGGGCCTTGTCTGCTTCCTTTGTGCTCCTCTCATTGTTGGCATTTCATCGCCTTAGCTTTCATCACGATGTCCTCCAATCATTAACTTGTTTATCTGTCTGTGTGTCTTTGTCTGCCCAACCTGATTGTAATTAGTGACTGTCTTTTGTTTTTCTTTGTACCTCCCATTCATAACCCCATGTCCTGTACTTCTGTAGATGTTCTAACATTGTTTGTTGAATGCATGGGTGGATGAAGAAATAAATGTATGAATAAATCAGGCTTCAGTGAACATTCACACATATTATAGAATCCTTGATGCATATTAGCAGATGTATCAAGGATTCTATAATATGTGTGAATGTAATGGAATAACCCCAATGCATAAGATTGGGAGGGACTTTGTGATAAGCCTGTCTTAACCCATGTTCCAAAAAGTTTGTTTAAATTAGGTTACCTTCCACCTATTTTCTGTGCTTTGCACAACAGGCTGCCTAAGCAATTGTGGCTGATTCTTAAAGTGAGTTCAAATTACCAGCTAATTGGTCCTGACTTCCCATCCCAAGGTAGGCATGTCTTCCTACTTCTCTTTGCTGTTTGGACTTTGTCTGTGGCATGTTGCTCTGTTTATTATTACTCAAGTGTTCCTCCCCTTTCATTTTGGTGTGAAGTATTCCTCATCTCAGTTTGGTACAGGGAAGTTTTCTTGGGGAAATTCTTCATTCCCTGTGACTGTTAATATGTTTATTTATGACTGTAATAACCCTAGAACTCCTCCAGGTCATTCTTAAATAGGACATTATACATTGGATATTTCCTGGGGTAGGGAGCTATAAAGGGAACTCATTTCTCATATCCAGGTCTTCACATCCAAGGTATTAGAGGACTCTGTTTTTATCAGGATTATTGCACGAATCAAATGGCACATGCATTGTGCCCTTTGAAGAGAATTTTAGGAAGGGACTATTTACAAAGACCTGGTCAGGGAAACCAAGAGAGATTGGTGCTATTCTGGGGCTAGAAATAGGCTAGGTCTGAAGGGGAAATGGGTAAGAATAGTTACCAACACCTAGAGAAAAAAATGCAGAGAGTGAAAATGAAAGCCGTGTGGAAAGCGTTGTCTGAGAGAAGCCCATGGAGACACAGCAGAGAGGCATCTTGGGGACAAATGCCCTGAATATACTCTCCTCTCTTCCTCTGGTCTCCTGCTGAAGTGCTCCAATGGCCAAATCCAACTGGAAACCAGAGGGCAGGGGAGCTTGAAGAAGTGGCCCACTGCCTAGCCTCTTGGGCCCAGAGCAGGGTGGAGAATGATGGAGAGAAGCTCTAGGAGGGCAAGTGGAATATACTCAACATGACCACCCAGAAGGGATGCAGGCATAATGGGTACTGTAAATGGAGACTGTGTTTCCTATAGCTTCACTCCAAAATAATTTGCGGGGAGAATGTTTTGACATTTATTTATGAATCTTCCACTGCTTCTGTAAACATTTGTCTTGTTTCTCATTGGCATTAGGCCCTTACTACTTTGCTTATTTAAGAGCTATAACACTATAAAAACAAATAAACACATCTTTCTGTTGCTCCCTATTGCCTCCAGGATAATGTCTACCTTTCATGTGGCATTAGAGAATCTTCAAACTCTGACTCCAGCTTTTCTCTGGGTAGCTCTTATTCATCTTTTGAAACTTAATAACTTGAAACATGACTGGATACAAGTGGGAGAAATCTGTGTTACACAGATTTACAAGTGATGGAATTGATTGGACAGATGACTGCTCAGGAATGGCTGGTCTCTGAGCAGCTTTCGGGATTTTAACGCCAGGAAGTGGGGACTACCCATTGTGGACTGGAACACTACCATTTGTGTGACTTAGCTGCCAGTCCCTAGGCTCCGTGTGTTTCAAATTCTCTGGAGAGACAATCTGGTTGGGCCCAGCTTGGTTACATGTGCACTGCTGGTAGAATTCGATATGATAAATGGAGATACAAAGTAGCTATGTTGTCCCTAGGAACTTCTTGGTGGGTAGTGGTGATGGAGCAGACCGTTCTCAGAGATGAGAGGACAGATTATGAGTGGGACAGACACCTCCAAAGGTTATCTGGTATAAAGACCTAGCTTAATTGTGATCTTTTTAATGGGGTCTTCTCAGATTCCCCTAGAGGCTTCTGTATCATTTTCTGTTACAGGCGTACCATAGAGATTTTGCAGGTTTGGTTTCAGACCACCACAATAAAGCAATAAAGAAGTCATAATCTTTTTGCTGGTGGAAGGCTTTGCCTCTCATATGCAAAAAAAAAAAAAAAAAAAAAAAATTGTAGCATCTGTGAAGAACAATAGAGCAAAGCACACTAATAGGAGTTATGCCTGTCTATACTTGTATATAATTATTTTATAAATATTTGTTGATTGCTCCCCTAAGATGGTAAACTCAAGAAAAGGTACCATCTTTGTATACCTAACACAATGAACAGAGAGGTGTTCAATATTTTTGGTTAAGCAAATGAGTGAACATCTTACTGAAAAGGTAGTGGGTATTGGAATCACCAAGCTTACACTGAGTTAGTTAATTCACTTCCTAGATCATTGGATTAAGACACCTTATAAATTCTTTCAGCCCTGGTTCCTTAACAGCATGCATGTTTATATTTCAATGCATCTCAAACAAGTTCTGTAATAAAATGATATGAAAGTAATTCATTATTTCTTTGCATTGAAGGGCAGAGAAATGCCACTGAGGAACTCTTTATTTATGGTTGAAAACAGTTGAGCTTTCTGCCTTAGCTAGTTTGTCAATCAACCAAGGCTCTTTGTTCACCATGGCACAAATTATAGCTCCCGTGGCTTTTCTGTCAGCATACGGAAGGAATTTAAAACCAGAATAAGCAAAATACTTTAACATTCTAGAGATCTACTTCATAACTTCCTTTAACTAAAGTAAATTTTCTTAGAGAGAGACTCAGTGGTGATCTCATGTTTTCCCTTCCTTTTCTCTCAAAGAAGGCACTCATGATATTTTTGTTCCCACAACTGCAAACATTAGATGGGTTTCCGATGAATTGTTCTATCACTATTTCTTGGAAATCATTCTTTCCTGTCAATATCTAATTCGGTATCTCTCTGTATGTCAGTCTCTGATTTATAAGAGAGATCGACAATCACAGGGTTGTTTTGAGAACTCAGTGAGTTAAGAGATATGAAGGATTTAGAACACTGCCCAACATAGGCTAAGTACCCAATACCTGCCCTACGGCTGTGGTCATTGCTCTCGATGTCACCTTTGGTCTCTAGGACCTTCTTGAATCATATTCTTGAAAGAACAAGAAGATAAATAGGCTATTTTTGTAGACCAACTATAGGATGACCTCTGAGAAGAGAAATACGAGATTTTATTCCAGAAACTTCAGTCTTTGAGAGCCTTGCCCTTGGGAGCAGGATGATGAATATTTGGAATACTCCAAAGCAGAATAATGAATATTTGCTTTTCCTTTCATTTTTTACAATCTCCTGAGCCAGAAGCAATAGTGAATTCTGCTGTCATGTTGGTATTCCCTAGCCATTCTTGTGGGCACCTTGCCTGATTCAGTTATGCTTTATAAATTTTAAAATATAATTGGAGTCTCCATACTACATTATCTCTAAGGCTGAGAAATATAAAAATGAAAAATACAGTGGAAGCCCATACTAGTTAAGATTAAATTCAGCTGTATATAACAGAAACTCAAATAACAGCAGTTTTAGTAAGAAAGGAGATATTTTTTTGCTTTGTTTTGATTTGGTTTTCCTTTCATGTAAAAGACAACCAGTAGTTGGCAATCCAGGGCTGGTGTGGTAGATCCACCTTTATGCCTGGCCCAGGTCTATTCTCTCTTTCTGATCCTCGATCCTTAGTATGACTTTTGTCCTCAAGGTTGTGAGGTGGCCGTTGTAACTCCAGCCATTGTGTTCATGTTCCAGGCAGCAGAATGGAAAGAGAGGGACAGAGATATGATTTCCCAGGGAGTGATCTCCCTTTAAACAATCTTGCAACTTTTGCCTATTATCTCAACGGAAGATGGGGAATATAGGTTTTACCTCAAATTTTCCAAAACTCATTTATAATTTGGGGGTATATCTATTCCATCTCATAGGCTAACCAAGTTGGAGTGACACTTGCAGTTATATTCTCGTATAGAGATGGGCGGATTAGACTAAATGAGCTCCAGAATCAGACCAATCTGTGTTTGGATTCTGGTCTGCCCCTTACTCTTTGAATGTCCTTAGGCAAGTCAGGGGACTTCTTTGAGACTTAATTTTATCATCTGTCAAGTGAAGATAATAATAGACCCTGTATTGTAAGGACTGAAAAAGGATGGCATACGTTTTTATCCAATTAATAATTTTTAAAAAGCGCCAGTGGTTTTATTTTTTTAGTGCCCCTCATGGGTCAAACATTGTGTCAGCGTTTACAAATGTCATATCTTACCCTCAGCACAAGTTTGAAAGGTATTTTACAAGTGAATAAATCAGAAACTCAAAGAGGCTAAGTAATATGACCAAGGTTATACAGAACAAAAATATAAGCCTTCCTTCCCAATTAAAAACAAACAAACAAAAAAAAAAAACCAGATCTTTTTAACTCTTACAGTTGTGCTTTTTCTTCTGAATTAGATTGTTTCTTTCAGATCTAGGTTACAATTAGATATACTCAGTATATACAGGTTTATATAATAACAAACCGGGTTCTGGCAGCATTTTTCTTTACTGATTGTATTCACTCAGCAAATATCAGATGCTGCCAGAGATGGTGAATTGCCATTTTAATCCCAGACTTTGGACTGGTCTTATCCTGGGAAAAGAATGGGGCCCTACTGTAGCAGAAAAATAGGAAAGATTTTCTGCCTAAAGCCTTGTTTCAAAGTCTTCTTGTTTCTGACTCTGTTGCCTAGTTACATATTTAGTCTTTACTGAACTAACCTGGTTGGATGGTCAGATCCTATTGTTCTAAGTCTCCTGATGTCAACTCAGTTTGAAAAACTGAAACAGGGCATCTGCTGTGCTAGTTATAAGGTTGAGGTGGACTAATATTGTACATCCCTGGAGGATACATGTAATACCTATATGATTCCCATAGTTGGTAAAGGTTGCCACGATAAAGTCAAGGATGCTGTCAGTGCAATAGAAGGTGTGACTGAATTCACAAGTGAGGGTCAGAGCAGGAAATACATTTTCTAAGTTGGAAGCTAAAGGATATATAGAGATTTGCCAAAAGAAGACAGGTTGGGAGAGTATTCCAAGCAGAAGGAGCAGCACGTGCCTTGACTCTGAGCTCTGAATTTTGGACACTCATACGTTGATTATTCCTACTCTTACCTTCTAACTTTTGCTTTGACTCGTCCAGGGCTGGCTTTCAGCTTTGCCTTCTAAAAGCCTGCCATTAAACATGGCTGCCACCACTTTAAACAGCATGTCTTTGGGATTATGTCCACATAAAGCCAATGTTAACAAGCCATTCTGCCAGATTGTTCTAAAACAGAGATGGCAACGCGACTTCATTTCCTGTGCCAATGCTAATAGTTTGTTGGTGGCAGCCTGGACTAATCAAAAGGATATGAGGATTAGTGGAGGGTGTCCCACAATTAATTAGTGATGCTCCTCTAGGTTCAGAAAGAGTTCTGACACACAGGTATTGGCATTCTTGGGTCCCAAAACTCCCTTTTCTCCTTTCCATTATGTTTGAATGGAACTAGAAAAATGTCAAAGAAGCAGCAGAGTACAGGCCAGAAAGCACAGATAATAACACCTCCTGTCTCTTCCCTGAGCATTTCCAACCTCAGCATGCAAACTTTGGCTTTGGTAATGATAAAAAGCTAGCTGCAAGTTCCCTGGGCCATCTTGATGGTCGCTACATTTCCAAGCCCCTTCAGACATCCAGCTGCCACTCCTAACATACCTGCTAGCAATAAAATGCCTGCTGTAGGGGCTGCCCTTAGAACAATGGCTGGTGAGAGGTAGGAATATTGTCCATGGTCATAGACGTGAGGTTGCTATTGGCCTGCATGAACTTGACCTATGACCTCATCTTCATAAACGTTTCCTGCTCACGCACTGAGTAACAAGCCATAGCCAACAGTGTCCTTTGCAAAAAAAATTAAATTAAAAAAATACATTACTCTAATTGTTTTCCTGCTTAAAACTTTTTGTTGCCCCACTGACTGCTTGCCAACCATTGTAGCCCTTCCATCTTGTAGTCTACAATCTAGCCACATAAACATCTTAACTTTGTTTTATTCTGTGTCTCACTATTTTACTCTGTGTGCTTTTGTCCATTCAGACTCTTGCATCTGGAACCCTCTTCAGCAACACTGTGTTCACTTAGCTATTTCTGTTCAAATTCCAGACCTGGCTGGGGTATAATGATCTCTGCAACTTGTGCTCATCCATCCCACCTAGTAAATCACTGTGCTTCTTATGTACTCTTATTATTGCACGTGTCATATTTGCTATAAACAAATCATAAGCCCGAGAAGACTATGAGCTTCCTATGAGCGGGGATGGGATCTCTTCAGAGCCTGGTCTTCAGATGTTGAATTCAACTTAATCATTAGAAAAAACAAACAAACAAATAAACAAACAAAAGCACTAAAACACTCTTTACATCTCTAGTTTTCATTTTGCTCTGTGCATGACTGTAAAAGTGGGGACACTTCTGGTTAATCAAAGACTGAGATACATGCTCGTTTCACTTGTTTATCCTTGAATTCTCCTATTTCATAGATTATAGTCAGGGCAAGGAACATCAGAACTAAAAAAAGTAGACATCATGAGTCACTTCAATGCAATGTGGAGGAACAGGAGACCATTTATTTTTCCTGGTTTAGCAAAGAGATTTTATTTTTGTTTATCACAACATTTTATTTGTATTTAACACAACAGGGTTCCACTCAACATCTTGCCTAGTTATGTTAATTGAATTATTCAGATTTCTCATGAGTTAACATTGCCATCTTATCTCATGTTTCCAGCTCATTAACTAATAACCAAAACCCAAGTAATTAAGGCATGGAGAAAATGCTATTAACTGCCATTGAATTTTGTATCCCTCGTGGGTTAGTTGAATAGTTGGGTGGAAATCACTTAACTCTTGGCTCACATCACCTTCCTAGGAAATGGCCATGGTCCTTCTGGCATCTTCTCAAATGTTCTGGGCTAGTTTCCTACATTGTGTGTTGGTTCTTGAAGCCTTTTTTCTCAATAACTATTATGCTGTTTTGGGAACATGTTGTCAGGAAAAGGAGAAAAAGGTGAAAGATTGTGAGCTCCCACTTGTCCTAACATGCTTATTTGTTTGCCGGCTTTCTCAAAGTCTGTTAAAGACAAATGTTAGTTTTTACCCCGTGTTCCAGACCTGATTAGCCTCTGTTAGAGAATAACGTTAAACTCCTTTATTTAAATACCAACATTAAGAAGTGAGCCCCCCTCAGTTCTGACTGCAGAAAGCTCTGTCTTTAGAAGATTTGATTCCTCAGGTGTCTCTGAAGGTCTTTAGAGAATGCTTAAATATTCCACAAATTCATCCCATTTGCTACTTCCACCAGCTATCAGGCTATGGGTGTCTTCCCTCTTCTCTTTTGCAGGTTGTATCTCATTGTCCCAGTAGGGGCATCCCGCGCATGGGATTCCTTCCATCACTGGGCCTGGGCCTGGGCACACCCTCTTTCTTTAACTTACCATAGAGATAGATAGATAATACAGGGTAATGAAGGCTTTGAAATTGTGGAAGAAAATTGTAGCGCAGAGACTGGAAATGGATACCAGATGCAGATGCTCTCATGGTTCATAGGCCAAGAAAGACCTACTGGGGGATCTGGTATGAGTTGAACTGTGTCACCAAAAAGATATGCCAAAATCTTAATCCCCAGTACCTCAGACTGTGACCTTATTTCGAAACAGGGTCTTCTTATAGACATAATTGGTTAAGATAAGGTGATACAAATGTGGACACTTTTTTTGTTTGTTTGTTTCTTTGGTTATTTTGTTCTTTAGATTCTACATATAACCAAAATCACATCGCATCTGTCTTTCTCTGTCTGACATACTCCATTCAGCACAGTACCCTCCAGGTCCATCCATGTGCCCCATATGGCAAGAACCCATTCCCCTCCATGTTCTCCAATGGAGAACAATACATTGTAAAAATGGACCACCTCCTCTTTATCCATTCTTCCATCAATGAACACCCAGACTGCCTCCACATCTTGGCCACTGTAAACAATGCTGCAATGAAACTATGGATGTACATGTCTCTTCAAAGTAGTATTTTAGGTGTCTTCAGAAAAATACCCAGAAGTGGGATTACTTGGTCTTTCTTTATCTCTTGTTATAGCCTTCATTTTAAAGTCTATTTTGTCTGGTATAAGATTGCTACCCCAGCTTTTTTTTCCTATTAAAAAAATAGCGATGTCTTTTTTTATCCCTTCACTTTCAGTCTGTTTGTGTCTTTTGATCCGAAGGGAGTCTCTTGTAGGCAGCATATGTATGGGTCTTGTTTTCTTATTCATTCAGCCACCCTATGTCTTCCGATTGGAGCATTTAATTTGTTTACATTTAAAATAATTGTTGATAGACCTGTAGTTATTGACATTTTATTATTCATATATATATATATATATATATATATATATATATATATATATTTGTCTTAAAGAAGTCCCTCTGATGTACCTTTTACTACTGGTTTGGTGATGATGAACTCCTTTAGTTTTTTCTTGTTTTGGAAGTTCTTTTTCTGTCCTTCGATTCTAAATGATAGCTTTGCTGGGTAGAGTAATCTTGGTTGTAGGCACTTGCTTTTTTCCCTTTGAATATTTCATGCCATTCCCTTCTGGCCTCCAAAGTTTCTCTTGAGAAATCAGCTGATAGTCTCATGGGAGCTCCCTTGTAGGTAACTAACTGCCTTTCTCTTGCTGCTTTTAAGATTCTCTCTTTGTCTTTAACTTTGGCATTTTAATTATGTTGTGTCTTGGTGTGGGCCTCTTTAGGTTCCTCTTACTGACATAATTGGTTAAGATAAGGTGATACAAAGGTGATCTCTTACTGAGATCATTGCACATTCTTATACCCAGTGTCCGGTAGATTGAACTTTGTGTCTGGTAGATTGCTTGTCTCCATTTTGTTTAGTTCTTTTTCTGGAACATTGTTCTGTTCTTTCATTTGGGACATGTTTCTTTGTCTCCCAATTTTGGCTGCCTGTATGTATTAGATAGGGCTGCTATACCTCCCCATCTTATTGAAGTGGCCTTGTGTAGTACATGTCCTGTGGGGCCCAGTGGGGCAGTCTCCCTGGTCACCATAGCTGGGTGGTCCATGTGTGTCCCTTATGTTGGTTGTGTGTCCTCCTGTTGTATTTGAGGCTTGGTTGCTGTTTGCAGATCAACGGGAGGGATTGATTTGTTGTGAAGACTGGCCATGACTACAGTGGAATAGCTGCTGTGGAGAGGCTGACCCTATGGAGCAAGATTCGCTTTAGCAGAACTCTGGTGCTTGCCCAGTCTGACCTTTGTGTGTCTCATCTTTGGAGGTGGCCAGGTGATGCTCCGGCTCAATCCTAAGCTGGGCACTTGAACTTCCTGGGAGGGGACCTGCTGTAGACCTGGTTCAGCCACAGCATGTGTCCCTCCTTGGGCCACCTGGAATGATCCACAAAGCAATCTACAGGTGGCCACTGCCTGCACTGGGCTTGGAGTTGTCTTGAAAGGCCAAGTTGTGAACCAAGGTTGGCTGCTGCTAGTGTGTGGCTTGGGGCTGCTCAGCTAGGGGTATGGAACACACCGAAAAGCCACTAGAATTGTCTTGGGTGGGTCTGGAATTTTGGTGGGGTAGGGTTTCTGAGAATCACCAGGGAAGGCCAAAGAGTTTTAGCCAGGTTGATAGAGACAGATATGGTGGCCACCTAAGTCTGCACAATGGGAGGGAGCAGGGCTCAACAAAGAAACAATGGCTTCCATCTGCTCCTCTGTCTGGGTCCGGGAGAAAGCTGCCCCTCTAACGCTTACGACGAAGCCAGACAATTCAGTTCCTAACCCATATGTCCCTGGTGACAGCTGGAAAGCTGTTGCCCCAGTGCTGGAGCTCAGATCCAGTGAATCCATCAGCGAGTAAGTCCATGCACAGGCATTTATAAAGAATGGTTATGAAAGAGAGCTAGTTTTCCAAAGGAAAAATCAATGTTTCCCCACAGATTAAGGGTGAATGGATGTGTAGTAAAGAAGCATCCAGTGATCCTGCCTAATGAGATTTCTATAAGGAGGAAGAGAGTGTAGATCCTGGTTCTTCTAGATCCCTGACTGTAGTTCCTTGTCTTAGGACTGGCCAAGATAATGCCAATCTGAGGGCTGCCCTGGCCCAAGGTGGTGACTAGGAAGGAAAGCTTGTTGGCCTCTGGATGTCTACAAACTCTGAGTACTTGTACAGGCAACATTCCCAGCTCAGAGCACTGTACCCTGGACCTCATCACAAGAGTTTCTCCAATGGAGCTGCACCAACATCCAGCTACAATTACTAGTGATGATGCAGTATAGCAACAGACCAAACCTTGGCTAATATGTACCAGGGAGACATGGTTGGTATCTTTGTTTTCTTCCCCAAACATGAAATAGTTATTAATTTCATGGCTTTGGTTGAGAAATAATTATTGTTGGCCATGAATAGACAAATGGGGCAGTATATCCATTTCAAAAATTTATTTTCTGTTACACCCTTAAGCCAAGTTCAGTCAATACTTTCATCTAGAAATCTGTTCATTGAAACAAAGCCATAATTTTTGTCCCTTTGCCTTTTATTTATTTAAAATAATAATGTCTCTATCCAATTATCTATCGAAGGACATTTTCGTTGTTTCCATGTTTTAGTCACTGTAAATAAAGCTGCAATGAACATAGGAGCACATATATCTTTACAGATAAATGTTTTCAGATTTTTGGGGTAGATACCCAGGAGAGGGATTGCTGGGTCATATTCTATTCTTAATTTTTTAAGGAACCTCCACAGTGCCTTCCATAGTAGCTGTGTTATATATACATAATAGAATACTATTCTGCCATAAGAAAAGATGAAATAATGCCATTTTCAACAACATAGATGGATCTTGAGATTATTATGCTAAACAAAATAAGTCAGACAGAAAAAGTTGAGAACCATATAATTTCACTGTTATGTGGGATATAAAACTGAGAACGACAAAGAAACGAGACAAATAAATGAAGACACAAAAACTCATAGACACAGACAATAGTTTAGTGGTTACCAGAGGGCAAAGGGGTAAGGGAGTGGTAGATGAGGGTAAAAGGGATCAAATACATGGTGATGGAAAGAGAACTGACTCTGGGTGATGAACACACAATGGGATTTATAGATGATGTAATACAGAATTGTACACCTGAAATCTATGTAACTTTACTAACAATTGTCACCCCAATAAACTTTAATAATAAAATAATAATAATGTCTCAAGATAGTACCGCCCTTTCAATTTACAAAACTTGTTTGCCTACAAGTCAACTTGGGCCACCTCTCTCCACCTATCCAAACACATTGTAAAAGGGGCATCAGGGCATGGGCATTTTTAAGTTTCCCAGGCAATTCTGGATACCACCAATCCAAATAGTCCTCTGCTTGTCACCTCTGAATCTTCTACGCCCTACCCTGATCACAAACAGAGTTAGCTACCATCTTCTCTGTTTCCATTGCACTTTTGTTGTGGCTTCCTGAGCTATTTTGCAACAGTTGACTTACTCATTTTTCTTTCGCTAAACTGGGATCCTTGTGGGCATAGATTCTGTCTTGTTCATGTCTATATTTTCAGCACTTAGCAGAGCACCTGGGAGAAGATAACTATTTGATAAATCTTAGTTGAATGAAACAATCTCATACCATCCTTTCAAAAATGCTATTATATAGACTTTATTGTAATCATTCCTGTCTCCTCAAGTCTGAAACTGAGACTCACAGACATTAAGTGCTACGTGCAGAGTCTGATTTGAACCCAGAGCTTCTGACCCCAAGGTCATTGTCCTTTCCAGAACATCATTGTTAATGGGAAATACTGATAAAATTGCCGTTATTTATGATGAATCATATAAAATCATAGGTTAAAAGTGGTCAACAAAAGTGGCAATTTCTATAGGCTTACACCTAGTACTTTTGTTGTGGCTTTTATTCAAGATTTGACTTTTTGTTAAAAGAGAGCAATACCCAGTAGTCGAAGCAGAAGGGCTGAATGTCTCAATGGGCACAGTGGGTGACAAATGTGCCTAGAAGGGTGGTGAACAGAAACTCAGACCCTCTGGCTCCTCATAGGATGGACTTGACAATAAAGTGCCTCAAGAGATGAGTTCGGTTGAATGACTGTGCGGACGCCAACCTTCTGGATTGGGGCTTTTCACCGTCAGCTCATGGAGCCATGAAATCCTGGAGTCTCCAGTTTCTCATAGAGTCAGATCATTGCACGGGGAGTTAAAAGACCCGAATGTCAGTCTCAGTTAATCTACCACCTTGCTGTGTGAACTCATGAAAGTCTTTGATCTCTGTGAGCTTCACTTTCTTTTTCTTTTTCCTGTAACATGGGGAGAATAACTCGTATCTTACCAGATTAGTCTGAAGTTAAAAAAATGTATTATCCATGGAAGCCCTCACACACTGCGAGTATAATGTCGTATACAGTCGTATGATGGTTTTATTGTGTCTCTTCCCCTTGTAGAAAGGAAGGGCCAGCAGGCTGACTAAACATAGCATTAAATTATAAATACTCGAATTCAAAACCTAGATGCCTTTAATGATAGTACATGAGCATCCTCTTTTTAATGTGAGGTCTCCTCTGGCATCAATAGATTACAGAGCCAGGTCATTTTCCATCTTTCCAACACATGAACTGCTTGTCTGCGCTGCTGAAATAGGAATGATGAGCCTCTGAGGAGAGGAAGGATCTGCTGATTAACTCATCTCTTTTCGTGTCTTGTAATGAGAAGTTACCTCTGTGCCCAGAGTGCTCTGCTTCTCTGAAGGGCTACAATTCTCATTCCCCACACAGTGGCAGGTGGGCACTCAGGCCAACAGTGTAACTGAGGAATTCATTATCTAAGACCTAGAGGAAGAAATAACATTGGGAGTTCAACCATCTTAAAAATGATACATGAATGGTGCATCTCCCTCTTTGTATATTTTCGGCATTCCTGGGTACAACTTTGATAGTATATCTCAATGGTCCTCAAAGTGGGGACACTGGACCATTGCCATCACCATCATCTGGGAACTTGCTAGAAATACAAATTCTTGAGTTCTGCCCCAAGCTTACTATATCAGAAACTTTGGAGATGGGCCCAATGATCTGTGTTTTTACAAACTGTCTAGGTGATGTTGAAGCACATTTGACTTTGAGAAGCATGACATATCTTTACTGGACAAATTCATGCTCCTTTAAATAAGATGGGGACAAAAAATAGTCACATTGGGGTATTTACATGTAATCCTTCTTTCCCTGGGCATTTACCAAGAGTTTATTGATTATGCTCAGCTTTGTGAGACTTTGTTGAGTTAATAGGTATATGGATGGAGAAAATTGGGTGAAACTATGAGAATCTAAAGTAATAAGTTTTAAAAAGATATGTTGCAATCTTTAGTTGAAAAGAAAAATTCCGGAAAATATAGATGGGCCAAAAAAAGAGAGGTAGAATCAAGACAGCCAAATGAATTGGTTCTTTTAGGAAAAGACAAAAACAAAATATATGCTCAATTCATTCACTTCTCCGAATTTATACTGCCACTGCCAAATCAAAGGCATTATTGTCATCTGTCTCCTGGGTCACATCTTGCTTCCCAATGGAACGCCCAGCTTCCATTCCTGTCAGTCTACTTTGCACGCATTCAGAATCACCTTGAAACAGTTCAGATCATTCATTCCCCTATCCACTCAGAACTCTCTAATGATTGTTCTTTGCATTTGGAATAAAACACACACTCCTAACCATGGCCTGTTCGGCTCCGCATGACACGGACACTAATTACCCAAACTCATGTTCAATTTCTCCCCCACAATAAGCTCCAATAGTAATTTTTTGGTCAGTTTTCCAAACATTCCAGGCTCTTTTCTGTCTCCAGACATTTGCCCATGCTATTAACTCTGATTGGCATGCTTTTCCTTGCCGTTTTCAAAGCTAGCTCCTCCTTCTGCTGTAGGTCTCAGTTTAACTGCTCTTCAGAAGGACCTGTATTGCCCAATCTGTCTCAAGTGGGTTTCCCCAAACTCAGTCAGTACTCTATCTGGACTCCTTTGTTGTGTTATGCATAGTATTTATCAGTTTGAAAGGATTGATTTTTTTAAATTTTTGCTTCCCTGACTAGAATGTAAACTTCTCATAGATTGGAATCATGTATGCTTTACTCAGTTTTATTTTTGCCCCTATAGCAATGATGGATACATAGTGATGGCTCAGTAAATGTTCGTTGCATCAATGAATTGGAGCATCTTTGGTGCTGTGTGGTTATTTAGACAGATAGATGGATATTTAGAAAGTTTTGCTTTGTGTTCTGTGGAATAATGCTGCAGAATTATATGACGGATGCTTTTCAAGAAACCTTGGTAAAGAACTGTTGGTTTTAAATTAGGTGGGTTATAAATATGTGCAGTGGTGTGCTATAATAGTACCAGTTCACAGTGGCTTGTGAGAACTGATTTTTGATTCCATGAGCTCATATTTATAACTTATAATCTGTGACGGTGGGAGCACTTACATCTTGGCAACTGACAAAAACTTAACATCAGAGATTTTTTTTTTCCTAAGAAAATTAGTTGTAATTACCAGAAACAGACCCACAAGTGAGATTTTGTTAGAACGTGATTTATTCTGAATCATTCCAGGGATGAGGGGATAGTGGCAGGATGAGTAAATCGGACCAGTAAGGAAAGAGGAAGACCAAACAGGAATGTGATATCAAGTAAAGTCCCATGGAATTTTACTTTGGCTCAATCCTATGGAGAAGCCCTGAGAACAGAGTTGTCTGATCAGGGACGAAGGATCTGGATTATTAGTACCCTCACCTACTAGTCATTGGTTAAGGTGTGTCCCTTGAAGAACGTACATGCTGAGGCATTTTTTGTTTCTGTGTGTGAAAGTAAAGCAAGTTCAGGTAATGTGGGGGCAGATCTATGACAACCAGACCCCTGGGCTGGCTGTTGGGATAAGAGGACCCCACAGTGTAAAGGTAACCCAGGCCCACGTGCAGCTGACTGACAGCCCTGCTCCAAGAGTGCCTCCCAACCTTCAGCATGCATTTGATTACCCGGCAATATGGAGGTCTGAGGGACCTGGCGGGCTGGGGCTGGGTCTGAGATCCTGAATGTCTGCCAAACTCCCCAATGATTCTAATAATGCTTCTCACTGATCACACTTGGAGGAGCAAGTGCCACAACATGTTTTCAATTGTTTCCTACAGGGATATCAAGTTGTATCTGGCTTATTCAAGTTAGTTTTCATGGGAACGTGGTTCACATAAGAGTTTCAATAGAACCATGTCCCTCAGTCCCTCAGAATCCCAGCGTGAATCCCAGCATCGAATTTCCCACATTTTATTGATGAGGTCAAACATTTAGATTCGCAAGAGAGGTTTCAGACCCACCAGTGCTTCAGAGAAGATAAACTAAGACCACGCGACTAGCCTAACGTTTTTTGAGCATGTCATCCTAGTACTGATAGCCAGGTCTATTGTCCAGAAACCAAACGGTGTTTTGTTTTTTTCTCTGTATCTTTTGGCTTCAAGTTCATTCATCCATTCAACAAGGATTTAATGATGCTTTGTTATCTGTACCTCACTATGGACTGTTTTGTTGGGGACACAAAAATGCATCAGGTTAAAAAAAAAAAAAAAGCATGTGACATTATTATGTAGGGTATTGGCTTCTAGAAATAACCAGAAACTGATTTCTAACTGATCAACCATCTGCAGAGCTTAACTTTGTGGGTGTTTAATTGGTGACACAGCTTGGATTTTCCCTGAGTTGTATCTGTCTTGTACAACCAACTTAAAGATGTGAAGTTGCTGCCCATGATACAAGCTCAACAAAGAAATAAAGTAGACGATTATTTTTTAAGCCTCATCATTGGAGATGTGAAGGCAGAAAGCCTTTTTTTAATTGCACCATGTCAACTATACTCTTTATTTTTATATTCCTCAACAAATGCTAATAAGACATACCAGTGCAGACTGCCTCAGACAAAAATAAACATTATGCACTTGCAGTAATTAATTCATGGCAAAGAGTAATCAGTAGAGTAAGTGAATTTGTGAAATTCTTAGAGTATTTGACAGCTTCTTATTGAAGCAAAAATAAAATATAGTCAGTAAATAGTAAAATGCTGAAGAAAGTGTTTAGTTGTCACCACAGAGTTATATTAAGTAATTGGGGTACTTTGCTTTTCTACTCAACCCAGTTTTTGCATTCATATTATTGCACCATGAATGCAGTATTTTGTAGTAAACCTAGTAAATAAAGAGTTGAGCAAAGGGAAACTTCATGAAAGTGTTCTTTGATAATACATTTTCTCTAACAGTATGCAAATAAGCTTCTAGATATGTTAACCCTTACATGGTTTGCACGGAGCCTCCAACTCAAGTAGTTTGGTTGAAATAGTATTGAGGCAGCAGCAATTCAGAAAATCTCCTTTCTTCCATATCCAAATGGTTTAGCAGGTAGATACTCTACGCGTGTCGGTCTTGAGTATTTTCCAAATCCCCTGCCCCTAGGTGTGTGATTTTGTTGGTGGTAATCTCACTGTTTTAGTTCAGATTCCCCAGGAGCAGAGCCTGAGGTGAGGAATCTTGTGAAAGTAGTTTATTGAGTACACTTGAGAGAAAGGCATAAAGAAAAAAGCTGGGCAAAAATATGACTTCAGGGTAAGTCTAGCCTCAGGTGGATCCCGTGGGGAACTCTGGAATGTGAATCACACTACAGAGTTGGCCAACTTTGAGGCAAGGGCCCAGCCTTTTGTGCCCCCAGGTCAGTTAATCAGGGAATGACTGTGTGTGGGGAGAGGTATACTATCTCCCAGGTGAGGTCGCTTCCTTTGGCCAAGCACAATTCTTGTTTTAAAGCTTTGGAGAAGAGGACATTTGAGATCCAATATACACAGTAGCTGAGGGATGATGCATTAGCCCAATAAAGGGAATATGGGTAGGGCACAGACCTCACTCACTATGCTCACCGGGGAAATGAGGAAAGGAGAAAAAACATGACAATTTGGTTTATGAACTAAGTGCTATGATAAAAATAGCAAAACTAATGACTTTGCACTAATTACCAAGTCTTGGCTATAAGAACATTTTGTTTCCTGGTATTATTCACAGACTTGTCATTCCTAAGCAAGTTAAAAGTTAGTACAATAATGATCTCACACTTCTCTGCTAAGGTCTTAGCATAAAACATGCCAATAGGAAGTAAGGTGATTGTTATAACATTGGGGGAAATTGACCAGGGAAGCATGGACTCATGCATTGGATGACAGAATCAGGGAGGAGCCCAGCAGTAAGTTGACTGATCCTTGGTCATGAGATGGTACAATTGGGGTGAGCATGTCACTTCCTGTTTCTGTGTAAGTCTTCTGCAAACCTACATTGACTCCTCCTATGTTCCTCAGACATTACATCAATAGTGGCCAGAGCATTTCAAGCCCCGGGTAACTAACGCTGGAATCTGTCATCCGTCACAGCCACCCTGAAGGAGAACCTGGATGGTGGAAATACCCTGCCTGGGAACATGGGTGCAAGGTCAGGGGAAACAAGGATTGCTGACCGTTTTTTCTTTGCCCACACTTTTTCATTGCATAGGCTTTTTCTTTTTCTTTTTCTTTTTCAAAATCACGTGGGGTTACAGGTGTCTGTCTCTGACCAGTCTGCAGGTACAGATCAGAGGGACTTGGGATGAATACCCCTCCTCTATTCCTCTCTTTAGCTTTAAGGGCATCTGGAACACTAGATGTGATGCCTTACGTAGACTGATAGTTTCCTTCTTTCCTCTCTTCATTTTCTGTCTTTCCTTTTTCCTCTTTCCCCGTCTCCTTTCTTATTTCCTTCGTTACTCCTTCATTTTAAAAATTTACCTTTCTTCTTTATTCTTACAGTCTCTCTGCCTTCCTTCGTTCTCCTCTCTTCCCTATTTTCCACCCTTACCCTTTTCACTTTTCTCCTCCCCATTTCGTATGTTCAATTGCCCGCTGACAGTTTCACTCCCCGCTCTTCTCTACTCTCCCTTCTGTCTCCCTCCTCATTTCCCTTCCTTCTGCTTATCCTTTCCCTCTTGCTTTGCATCTCTATTCTCTCTTCTCTTTCTTTTACTCTCTCCTTCCTTGGTTTTCACAGCACAATTATGGGTTCTCAGATAGCCAGAATGCCTGCCATATTCAAACTGGCTCTTCAGCCTCCAGCCTGACCCAGAGAGTCATTACAGGACAGGGTTTTTTATAGTTAATTCAGTGGAGGTGATACAACCAAATGTTCTAAATGTCTATGTTTAATAATTCAGGGGAAGGTACCAAAAAAAATGTGAGAGGCAGGTAATTCAGCAGGGCTCTGGATTTGCTTCCAAACTACTTAGCACAGGCTCAGCTCTGTCGGCCCCTGGCCTGCCAAGGTCTTAACATTTTGGATGAGCAACTCTACCACACTTAGGGATTCTTTCTCAGATTCCCCAATTCCCAGTTCATGGCGTTCTTTGCAGAGTTCAAATAATGCTGAAATCAGTTCACCATTCCCACCAGCCAGCTTTGAGCAAGATATGTCTCAACTGCCTCACTCTCATTACACATCCCATCTGTCTCTGATGCTCCTTTGGCAGTTGAAGAGCTTGATGCATTATGCATCTAAGAATATTAGAGAGATTGTACAAATACCAAGCTATCAAAACCAGGAGACCAGAAATAATAGGAGCATCTCTTTCAAGAACTTTTCCTCAGTTCTAATGTCAAGGGAGATAATGGTATTGGTTGGAGAATTTTAATGGAAGCAAAAATACAAAATCATAGACATAAGTGTACACTCATAATCTCATACCATTCTGAGGATTGACTTTATCAATTTGGTTGAGAAGAATGGAAGTATTAAATATCTTTTGGCCATAGCCTTCCAGAATCATTAACCAACTTTGTGATCCAAAAAAGGCCTAGATATTGCTAAGGATATTTCCAGAGAGAGATGTAGTTTATGTATAAATAGATAAATAGATGAAAGTAGAGGATACTATGTCTTTTATGGATGGCTTAATGATATTCATAGAGTAATATTTTAGTCATAAAAATGAGCATATAGGAGAGATTCATGAGAATCACATTCTCACATTGTTGATTTGCCAATTTGACTAGCAAATCAAATTATTAGAAAGACCCAAATACTACTTCACAAAAGACTGTTATCACCAGTAGACATGAAAGAGTTAACTAACTGTGGTACATATGGCGAATGCAGTGGTGCTGAGTAAGAAGGCCAGAGTCTCAGAGGCTCAGGACGTCAGAGAACCTGCCAGCGAGGGCTGCCAAACACAAGGAGGGGTGCTTACCAAGACTTGAATGCCCCCAAACACAACCTTAAAAATTCAGCATAGTTACCTCAGATAGTTGCCAAACCTTTGTTTATTTGCTAAAATTTATCCCCTGGGTCTCACATCCAGTTGCTGGCAATGACTGAGGGATTTCTCATAGACTTCAAGCATAGAAAGTCTATGTTGTTTGGTCTCCTGCAGTTCAGGGTTGCCACCAGGAGTCAAACCTGTTTCATTACCCATCTTCCTCTGGAGCCACAAGCTCTGTCTCTCTTTCTTTCTCTCTGTTTTCTACATTTACTCTCAGAAGAGGAAAGACTTCTTTTGTGCTTGAGCCATCACAACTACCCCCAAAATGGCATCTTTGGCCACTGAATCCACATAATTTTTACACGTCTCCTTCCAAAACCAAATGTCCCAGTCTTTCTTGACCCAAGTGCTCAATATCAGGAAAAGACATCTGACTGGCTCCATTTGGCCCTCTAACTAGCTCTAGTCCAATCAGATATGACCAAGGAGTAGAGTCATGTAGCACACATACTGCTACTTTCATTTATTTGGTGGAGGGAGAGTAGTAATCAGAAAACATGGGAGTGGCTGGAAACATTAAGAGATGTCTGTCATATTATTATAATATTCCAAAAGTTGAGATGAGGAATAACAGCAGAATGATGATCATGGAAATAAATTGTAAAAGGTGAATGGATCTGCGATCATATCCTAATTGTAAAGGGGGGTGGTGGTAGAAGAGGGTAAAGGGGGTCAGATATATGGTGATGGTAGGAGAACTGACTCTGGGTGGTGAGCACACAAAGTGATATATAGATGATGTATTACAGAATTGTACACCTGAAACCAATGTAATTTTATTAACCATTGTCACTCCAATAAATTTAATTAAAAACAAAAAGAAAAATAAAGAAAAGTAATGTTGTCAAGGGCCTTAAACTCTCTATAAAAATATGAGAGTTATATACAAATTTTAACTTACAGAATTTAACACCGTCATGAAGATAATATCTCCAAGGCAAAAGCATTTCTATTTGACATTAAAATAGTCAGTTTAAAGTAAACAAATCTGTATGATGGCTTTAAATGGATGTATGTTATTACTTCACTGAATTAAATGTGTTTTTTAATCATATTAAAGACTGAATAGTCTTCATTATTTGATTCTCCTCTGAATACAAAGGTTCTTATTTCTTTCAATATATAAGTGAAATTATCTTCTCACTTCCCAGCTCTCTACTTTCCCCTTAAAGGAAATGTGTCCAATGTTCTACCTTTCAGGTTAACTTCTTGCTGTGCCAATAACTTCTTGAATTACAAAAGTGACCTGCAATAAACCCTGAGATATGAGTTTTATAAATAAAATCTCTACCTCTGTCATTGCTGCCATTAACTCAAGTGCACAAACCTATAATTCTTCCTTCTCTGACCCAAATCAATCAGTCCCCAAGTCCTGCCAATTTCTCTTTCTAGATGTCTATCAAATCCATCTCTTTCAATATGTTTCTCCTTCAATCTTGTGTGGACATGACTGCTCCAGGAATAGTTCCAAGGCACAGCTCTGCCTTTGTCTACCTTTCTGCTAAAAACAACTTTTAATGGTTCACCACTGTTTGCAGAATGAAGTCCACTTTCACCACCCTCGTTTTCTAGAATCTTCCTACCACTCAAACTTTACTCCCCTTCCTACCCAAAGATGATGCTAAGTTGGAGAAGGAGACTGGAAAGAAGACACAAAGTTTGGTGTGGTGTTATGTGGCAGGTTCGGGTAATGAGGCTAAATTCCTTCAGCCAACTGAGAAGAAATCCACCTGAGTTTACCTGGTTTGGTTGTCTTACAGTCTTGGTGTTCTTTGCTTCTTTATCAGCATATTGGTCCTTGAAATGATTCCAGAGCCTCTGAGAATCTTCAGAATGAGCCTCCACACTGCATTGCCTCCTTATCTGTAATGTGTCATGTTGCTCTGTTAGGGGCTGAATCAGAGGCCAGAGTGGCAGATTTTACTTAAAAACTTTTCTGCTTCTCCTCTTGAAATCCTGGTTCTATAATAAGTGTTAGTTGGCATTTGCTCATAAAGGTATTTTATGGAGGGGCTGCGTTGCAGTCCTTTCATTATTTGTCCAACTTTACAGAAAATGAATTTTGATATCTTTGTTCTCATATTGGCCTACGTGTACATTTAAAATTGTTCTTTGTTTTGTTTTGTTTTTGTTTTTGTTCTGTTTTTTTTATGGAAGGAAAGGTAAACATGTTGAGATAAATTAATAGGTAATCGAAAGGAATTAGAGTCATACATTGCCCCTGGCCTCTGGGTTGTGGTGGGGGCTCTATCTGTGTGCTCTGGAGGTGTAGCCCCCGCTGGTTTCCAACCCCTCCCTCTCTGCTGGGGGCGTGCACAGTCACTTGGAACACAATGTCTTTCGGGAAATGCCAGTTCTCCCGCTTTCTTGGCTTCCTAGTCTCTAACTAGCATAGAGTTGATAGTGTCTTCTATGGATCCATTCCACAAATATCTGTTTTTGAGGACCTACTATGTGCCCAGAACTCTTGTAAGTACCAAAAACAAAAGTGAAGAAGGTCATGGAAGAGTAGGGTTGAAAAACACCAACCAGGCGTGAAAGTGCCTGATGCATAGCATCTAGTCAAAACATGATGGGACCGTCAGCCTTTATTTACCCTGGAATTTGTCTATTAGTGTCAGTGCTAGGTAGACACAGGTTGTTATCTAGGTGTCCGTCTAGAATAGAACAAGCACTTACTGAGCTCCTCACCTAGATTAATATCGTACTACATGCTAGAGATACAACTAGGAACAACACATAGACCCTTCTTTAAAAATGTTCACAGTCTATTGGATGCACACAGGGGAGAGGAATGGGCCACCTATATTAACAAATAAGTGTGTGATCCACCCCTGTTTCCTTCCCATTGCTCTCCATCCTTACTCCTGGAGGAGGTGAAGTGTCTCTTAGCATAATAATCCTTGGAAGTTGTTATTTGAAAGGTGATCAACTTTCTACCACTTCTAATAAGACCAATTAATACCAATAATATTAAAACAAATGACAACTAACATTTATTGAGGGTGTATGTGCCAGGTGCTCTTCTCAATGTGTTATGTATATTATCTCATTTTCCCCTCATATCTACTCTATAAAGTAGGTTCTTTTATTATTGTATTCATAGTTAAGGAAGCTAAGACACAGACATGTTAAATAACTTGCTCAATAATTCAGGAACTAATTTGTCTTGTAAATGTGAAGCTCAACCATTGCTAGCCATAGACACCGGAGGCCAGAGGTGTCGCTGCTGCCAAACACAGAGAGTGAGGAAGTGGTGGTTTGATGCAGCCAGAAACCTGGGTGAGGGCAGGGGGTGGAATCAGGAAGGGAAAGGAGGGGAGAAGAGACTGGTAGTGCCCATCTAAAGTGGAAATTGCCTGGTCTGAAAAAGGCTTCCGTAGAAAAACCCTTTGATTCAGATGCCAAGTATGTTTGAGCTTGGCTGGGACTAAGAATTATTTCTTTCTGGTGGGGACCACTTGGGTATTGTGACACATGAGTGGGATATATCATTCAGCATCGCAGGTCCCAAGATAGAGCTTTCTGGGGAGACACATAAAAGGGAATAGTCAGTTTTACTTGATTGAGGATCTAGAGAGAGGAAAGATATCTTTAGGTTTAAACTGAGTCTTGGAAGGTAAGTCGATGTTTACCAGCTCCCCTCCCCGCCGCAATACGGAGAAGGGCGTTCTGACAGAGCAGTGAGCATGGGTCATGGGGCATAAATACAATAGAGAGCCGTCTTAGGGGAATCACAAGAAGTTGAACTTAAGCTGGGACGATGTGTCTGCAGAGGTTGACATGGACAACCTTGTAAACCAGACTTGAGAAGAGAATGTGAGGAGCTGCTGAGGACATCTTTGCCGAGGACTCACCTGCTCAGCCTTGCTGTCCCACACTCACTCTGGCACGTCCGGAGGATGGCTGGGAGAAAGATCCATAATGCTTCTGCATTGCTCCCAAAGCTACTCTCCACATGGAGATGCTAAGTGTAGCTCCTATAGTCCTTTAAACATATCTTGAGTGGATGAAAGGAGAAGAAAGCTATCGAACACATGTTTTGGTGCCTTTGAACTTCTCAGAAAAATGACAAACTGTATATTGCTCAGGGAGCAGATGGAAGATCACTTGTAGTTTATATTTACATCTGTGAGAAATCTTAAGGATTGAGCAATTTAGCAATACTTCTGTTGTGTGTGCTATAAAAATCCATTGGCCAAATGAAACCTTAGTGTTGATTATGAAAACAAAATGTGCTGCTCTATTTCACCATTTTTTATTTAATTAACAAATATCAATTTTGTGTTTACTAATGCTGAATAGAAGTTGTACTACTCACTGTAGGAGAAACCAAGATGAATGCAAATACTAATACTACTAACATTAAAACTACAAATACCAATACTATTAATTAAGATGATAGTAGCCAACATTTATTAAGTGATAATTTATATCAGGCATGTTGCTAAATGCTTTACATGGATTATCTAATTTAATCCTTATAAAAACACTAAAAGATAGACAGGTGTCATTATTATTTTTATTATACTGATGAGGAAATGTATCCAGAGAGATCTAGTATGAGATTACACCACTAGTTAGAGATAGACTTCAATTTGAAATTTGTCTGATACCAGAACCTGAGCTTCTAATTTGATACTCAAAGAATTTAGATTCTAATTGGTGATATGAGCCAATCAAAATGTCACAAGACAGATACAAAATGAGGATAAATGGGTTCAGAAGTTGACCATATTTGGTTTGGGAAGATCAAGGAAAGCTCTGTGGGGGACGGAGTACTGTGCTTTAGGTTGGGTTTCTCTAGAAGCAAACCCCGAGACAAGCACTGACGTGTGAATAGATTATTTGGGAGGTAATCCCAGAAAGCACTGTGGGCAAGTGAGAAGGGAAAGAAGCCAACAAAACACGTGTTCTAGAACAGGTCAGCACTGGGGACAACGGAGGTTTAATCCCCCTGAGGACTCTGGGAGATAGTATAGAACAAGCTTTAAAATAATGCTCCTGCCACGCTGAGGAAGCTGAGGTATTTATACTCCTATTCCAATCTGTTATGTCTGAAGGCTGCTCCTGCCTTCATTAACCACTAAATGTTTTCAGCCGACCCCAGGCACATGCCCTCAAGGCAGTGAGTATCCATGCTTGAAACAAAATGAGATTAGAATGTACTGGAATGGCAGCTGCTGAGGGGAAATAGACTCGGCACCAAGAGCATCCATTGTCACGTTTGAATTGTGCCCATCCCTCGAAGTAAAGGAAGCAGGAGACTGGTCTTTCCTCTGGTCAGCTGTGTGCCCAGTGAAAAGTCTCCAATTCTACTTCTGAAGAAGGGAAGTAGAGCTACAGGGAAGCAACTCAGTCTCTGCTACAGTGTCGCTTATGAATGGTCCACAGCTCGATGTGATCTACACAAGAACAAGCCTCCAGAGAAGGTCTCCCTGAAAAAGTGTTAACTGAGCTGAGCTCTGAAAGCTGAGATCAGCCAGGGTGTGTGTGAGTGTGTGTGTGTGTGTGTGTGTGTGTGTGTGTGTGTAGTGAGGAGGGATGATAGCAGCAAAGGGCTTGAGGCAGAGGAAAACATGATAAATTGGGCGGTCTGAAAGAAAGGCAGTGTGACAGGAGTTAGGGGAACAGGAGGTTGGAAAATAAGGGAGGTAGGATGCCAAGGCCAGGTTAACGTGAACTAGCCTGTGAACCTGATGCACTTAAATACCGTGTCCCTGCCCAAATACTGTGTTACTTTGACCTAGCTGACAGTCAGCATTATCTGAAGATCATTAAGGAGTGAATGTAGTTATAAAAACTTCCGTATTGTAGCAGATGGTGGGTGAGATATATGGGGGCAGTCAGCCATTCAGCGTCTCTGAAATCATACCAAGTGCATGGCTATCTGTGTGCTTTAGGATACCTTTGGTTATAAAGAAATTATGACTCACATTGGCTAAATAGAAAGGACATTGATGTCCAGAGAGAGGTATGTGATTAGACTCCCGTGATGAGGGATTTGGCTATTTTGCAGCTGTCCTCTTGACTCTTTCCTTTTCTGTAGCAAATTTGTTTTCAGCTTGGCTTTCACCACGGGCATCTGTGTCAGCAGTGACTGGAACAAGGTACTGCTTTGTTCTAGTGGGAGAGAGAGAATCCATCTCCCTAACTATAGATAGATGTTCTTCTTTTCAGTCTTATTAGACTTACTGGCATATTGAGCCAACCCCTGGACCACTGATGGCTAGGAGAATTTCCAGAGCAGATTGGCTGAAGCTTGAAATCCAATCACCATCAAGGAGGACGAGAGTACCAACATTGGCTTAGACTAATCAAGAATCACTTCTAGAGATGAAGACGGAGTTGATAGTCACGGGAGTAGAGTGGATACCTGAATGAAATAATGATTTTGAAAGGAAGGAAAGAAGGCAAAATGATGCTGGCTAGTCACCAAAAATATCTACCCCACTACTAATTCCATGTTTTTCAAAATAGCCACAGAAAATGCAGGACTAGTAGCTGATACATTTCCAAGCACAGGTTTCCTGGAAAGCATTCATCTGAGGCAACGCAGTATTGCAATTGAAAGGCTAGACAGTGGACCCAAACAGCCAAGTCCAAATCCAGGCTCCACCCTTTACCAGATGCATGATCTTAGACAACATAAATTCTTGGTTGTTATTATCTATGTAATGGAGACACTAATAATCATCACTACCATAAAGAGTTGTGCAGTTGCTGAAGTTAGAGGATATTTGTAGAAATCCTGTTTCAGGATTTCTAGGCTCATGGTTATGAAACCAATAAATTTAAGCTAAATTGTTATCTGTTTGCTTAGTACAAAATGTTTTTCTGCAAGTTCTGATAACATAGAATGAGAACTTGTGATATGCTTGGGAATTTCTGGCTTTAAAACATATTTGGGAATTGGTAAAATTCTTAGGAATTTTAAATGACTTCTTCAAAGTGTCCAGTTTACAAATCTGGGTTTTGAAATGCAATGAAGGCATTCAAAAGAGCTTTCCTGATAGGAACGCGCACAACTGAGATATTAACATTTCCATGTATTGACATTACTGAGCCCCTTCAAGGAACAGATGGACTTAAATATGAATGAATGAAGTGATAACCGAGGCATAATTAGTGGGATGGGATAATGGCACAGTTAGTAGATGGGGAATATGTAGAATTAGAGAAGGCTCCAGACACCTACCTTCCATCACCCAAAAATCCTTACAGCTGATTGGGGCTGGGGAGCTAGGAGAACTAGCTTCGTAAGGGTGATTCCTTTGCTTCTGCCAAAACACGTCCAGCCATTTTGTAGTTTTGAAAATCTCCCTCCTGAGAGAACAAGAAGATAATTTTCAAGGCAGCTAAGCCCACATCACCACTAAAATGGAAATGGAATTAATGGAATAGTTTTTATATTCCTTCTCACACTCATCTATAATAAATCACACGAAGCCACAGAATTTCTGTATTTATCACACAAATAGTCCCTTTCCTCCTAATGGCAATAGCTCTGTCTTTAAATACCAGATAAATAGATTATTTGTCTAGAGTCCAGGAAAAGGCAATATTTGCTCATAAATAGTTATCAAAGAATCCTGCCTGTGCTGTCCCGCTGCCGTTTATCTTTGGGACTGTTGGGCAGTGAGACAGTGCTCAGATGAGAGAAGTGCAGGGAAAGACCCGTCCTCCCTTCTTGCTTTTGGTCCATGCCCTTAATGAAAGTGTACTGTTCTGTTACCAACATTGTGAGGAAAGCCACATTGAGAGGACTTCATCTTTTCTTCATCTTTTCTTCTGTAACTTATATTGAAAACTGAAAGCAGGTGCATCAGGTAACGCAGAGGCTCTTGAACAAAAGTACATTAGCCCCAAAGGAAACAAAAGGAAAAACTCTGAGAATGATAAACATTCTTTGTGCCGAGATACTACCTTTCATCTGCCATCTGAAAGAACCTTGTGTGTAAGAGTGTCATTGCCATTCCCCAAGCACAGGGCCAAGGTAAACCCAGACACACAGAATTAAAGAATTCTCTCTTGTCATCCTGAGACTTTAGAGCCTAAACTGCTCCTTTGTTGAAACTAAGCAAAGGGAAAGAATTTTGAACTGGAATATTAGAGTGAAATCATTGAAATTGGTGGTGTTGGCTCAAGGGTATGCTTCTCTACCTCCAGGTGCTCCCTGGAGTTCCGGCCTGGTGTGCCTGGCGGTTCATGAAACTTCAGGGTAAAGACAGATCTATTTCAGTGGAACGTTTGTTCTACTCAAGGGTTAGTATATCATTTAGCTGCAAGTAACAAAAACAGTGGCTTCAACAAATAGTGTAATTTGCTTACATAACAAAATCTCCAGCATTAGAAAACTGGTCCTTTTAGTATCTTTTCATCCTTAGCAGGCACCTTTTGGGGGTTAGATCTGTGTTTGCGACTTATCACATTGCTATCTCAAACAAAATTCTAGTTCTGTTAACCAGGAGAAAATGTCTATTTGTTACTAAATTAACGAGGTTAACTGCAGTAAATAATTGAGAATATTTTTAAATATTAAAACAAACAAGGATATAGTACATGACAAAACACAAAATTTGCATGAAAGTTTAAGATAATCGTTGAAGAAATCATATGCTTTCAGCCTGCACGGCAAGCCTGCCTTAGCATATAACGGACTGCCTTCCGCCCCTGCCCTCATCTGACCCAACTTCCACATAGTAACAGGGCCGTCTTTCAAAGGCATGATCTGAATATGTTGCTCTCTTGCTTAAACCCCCTTAATACCATCCCAACAGTGTTGGGGTAAAGTCTAATATCCATATTATGATTGAAAATCCCTGAGAGTCTCTTCTCTCCTCTATTTATTGCCATTCCTCCCACTCACCTTTGAAACTCCTACTTCCATTCTTCAACAAAGCCAAGCAACCTTGCCATTGAACCGGTGTGCACTGCTCCTTCTCTCTGGATCCTTCTCTTCCCATCTCCTGTACTTTCTTTCTGCTGGCTAACTCCCAGCCATCCTTATACATGTTACTTCTTCTGATAAGCCTTCCTGGATGGCCCCTGAACAAGATCTGATGACTTTACTGTTTGTTCCTTCAGCACCCTCTCACTACATGTGGAGTTCTTTATCAGAATTGTTGTAGGTTATTCCGAATCTAAAACTCTTCCATCTTATCCACTTTGTTCACTGTTTTATCCCCACTGCCTAGCATATTGTCTGGCACTCACTAGGCATTCCATAAGTATCTTGATTTTTAGTTTGTTCCTTACTTGAAGTTTGTTGAAATACTCCTAACTCACTTATTGACAGCACACTATACATGGGAAGCTCTATACCTTTCCACGAAGTTTGAACAAACAGACACAATCCAGACATTAAGAAAAGGAAACAGTTTCCAAATGTGGCTCCAGTGCCTAGTCCAGCAGGAAGGTTTAGAATATGAGAATTTTTATCACAGCTACTCCTAGGAGAACTTGCTTTTAAGTTCTTCAATTAAGTAAGCCTTTTATTTTGCTTATGACTTGTTTTGTAAAGATGTCTGTCATCTCATATTTAAGAATGTGTTGGTGTTCATTTTGTTTTCCTCCAAGTTTACAAACAAGAGTGTGGGGCCTAGAATACTTATTAAGCTGGCTTTCCTTCTCTCCATTCTCTAATCTTTCTTGCTGTGTCTTGTTATCAGCTATTTCAGGCAGGCTAGAACCTGGCAGCAGGAAAGATGGCACCTGGCAGGGCCAACGGTCCAGCCTTATTGATGCCTCCAGATTCATGGTTAATGTTTCAGAAGGAAGACATGCAGAGAAAGGAGTTGTCTGAGCTCCCAGATCCAGCCATATCTGAACCTAGACACTCCCTTGGACTCCCAGGTGTGTAAGTCGGTAAATGTCCTTTCTGCTTAAGCAATTTTGAGTTGAGATTTGGTCATTCACAAAAGAATAGTGAATACAGGAATTGGAAGTGTAATAGTTGATTAGCTAAAGTATTATCTTAATGCTTGTGGCCAATGGTGAGAGGAGTTATACTTACCTGAACTACTGAATATTCTATTATTAGAAAAGAGGAAAAGGCTGCCAGGAGACAAAAACCAAAGATATTTACTTTGTCCCTTATCATACGCCCCTTTTGTCACTGCAGCTTCTGCTAAATTCATGGATTACCTTTATTTATGAGATTAGAGCTTCCTTTGAGATGGTAAGAGGACAACTTTCTGAAAATTAATTCTCCAAATGCCAGTTTGCCAAGACTAGTTCACTGCAAGTCAATTTATCAAATATCAATGGTAAATTTTAATTTAAATTCAAAGCATATGCATGAATCAATACTAGCCAAAATACATCATATAACAAATTAGGATTAAAGGAACACTCCCATATTAACACTTAGATTTTATTTCTACAGGATAAACTATATTTTTGTAAATATTGTACTTAATAGTCAAAGTTGCCCATTTCTGTTAAAAATGTTAAGTATTTTGTTAGATTTTACAAAATTATAATGAGCACACTGACAACACCAAATACTGGCAAAGATGTGGAGCAACAGGAACTTTCCTTTATTGCTGGTCGGAATGGAAAATGGTACACTTTGGAAGACAGTGTGGTGGTTTCTTACAGAATTAAACCTACCATTCAAACTGGCAACTGCGCTCCTTAGTATTTACCCAAGGGAGTTGAAAACATATGTTCACATAAAAATCTGCACACAGATGTTTATAGTGGCTTTATTTATAAATATGAAAATTTGGAAGCAATCAAAATGACCTTTAGTAACTTAATGGATAAACTATAGCACATCCTGACAAACATTATTCAACACTAAAAATAAATGATATATCAAGTCATGAGAAGACATAAAGGAAACTTAAGTGCATGTTACTAAATGAAAGAAGCCAATTTGGAAAGACTACATAGTGTATAATTCTAGAAAAGGCATAACTATGGAGACAGTAAAAAGATGAGTGGCTGATGGTTGGGGGTGAGGGAGGGATGAATAGGTGAAGAATAGAGGATTTTCAGCTCAATGAAAAGACTCTGCCTGAGACTATAGTGATGGATATGTTTTACGATACATTTGTCCAACACCATGGAATGTACAACACCAAGAGTAACCTCTAATGTCAGCTATGGACTTTGGATGATTATGATGTGTCAATGCAGGTTCATCAATTGTAACAAATGTACAAACTGATGGGCATATTGATAATTGGGGAGGCTATGCATTTGAGGGGTCAGGGATATATAGTATAGGAAATCTTTTTACCCTCCCCTCAATTTTGCTATGAACCTAAAACTGTACTAAAAAAAAAAAATAGCCTTAAAAAATTACAAGATTTCTGCAAAAAAAAAAAAAAAATACAATGAACAAATTTAGTGTATTTGACCAAATGACCCTAGGCTTTCTCCATTGACCTAGATCTAGAGGGGGTGACTGGACCCATTACTGTTCTCAGGTTCATTTGACACATTTAAATTGACTGCTGTTTCTGTAAGTGTGCAGGCTGCAGTTATTCAATACTTTGCTTTGCCTTCCTCTCCTTTACCAAGTCTCAGATCTGATAATAAGTGGTCTCATTTCTGAGATAATTTCTTTTCTTTCTTTTTTCTGTCTTCGTTCTTTCTTTCCTTCCTTCCTTTCTTTCTTCCTTCCTTCCTTCCTTCCTTGCTTGCTTCTTCTTCTTTATTTTTTTAAACACACTATTGTGGTTAAAGGGCCAGCTTTCCAGGACTTGACTCAGCCATTTACTGACTCTTTGAAACTTGTGTACGTCAGAATAAGTTAGGTTATGCAATAGTACAAAATACCCTATAAGTCTCAGTGCCTTAATGCAGCAGTGTTTTAGTTCTTGTTCAACATGTGTTAACATGAGGAGACTCAGGTCGTCATTGTCATTACTGAGCGATCTCACAGACCTACCTCAATGTAGAGCTACACTATCTGAACACATGGCCCTTTGGTCAGCTCAGCCAAGGAAGAGAGAGCATAGAGTATCACACATGTGCTCCTGCATGTGTGCTTCTACTCAAAAGTGATGTTTCACTTCCATTCATATTCCATTGGCCAAAGCAAGTCACATTGTTACACTTCAGGTGCGCAGGGGATTGTAATATTCCATGTACCTGATTCGAAGACAACTGGATATGGGTGAACATTAATATTGTCAGGCAATTTCTTGTTCTGTGCCTCTGTTAGCTCATCTGTAAAATGAAGGTGATAATATTCATGTCACAGAACTATTGATGAAATTGAAATTAAATAGTGAATGTAAAATGCCTAACACTGCACTCGGTATTCAGAAATAAAAATTAAGTATTACTATTATTGGCATGAATATTTATCTTCAGGGCAGATGACTACATGAGCAGCATCATTCTAGGTCTTCTTCGAAGTATAGCTCTTATATAGGATCAAATTAAAGAATGTGGAATGAACAAGTTATGTAATCACCACATTTATTTCTTCTCCTCTTTTCCTCCCTTTCTATGACATCATCATCCACTCATTTACTAAAGCTAGAAATTTAGACATCGTCCTCAACACTTCCCCTTTCCTCTCCTCCCTAATTTATTCAGTTCACTAAGTCCTGTCTTTCCAGCCCACTGTTACCACTGAATCAAAACCACCATCACCTTTTTTTTTAGACTATAGCGATAGCCTCACAGCTGGTCTCCTCAGCATCCACTCTTGTTTGTCTCCAACTCCTATTTCACACAGGAGCCAAAGTGATTTTATTTTTTAATGCAGACATGAATAAGCTTCTCTCTGGCTTATATCCTTAAGTGGTTTCCCATTTAGTTTTTTTACCCAAGCCTACAAAGCCCTCTGAGTATGAGCAGCTCCTCTGCATAAAGCTACATTCCAGTTCCACAAGGATGAGAGTCATCCACTGTTTCTCCAGTTTGCTTTCACTGGATTCTGATGCATTTGGCCACAATTCTTGGTGGACATCTTTGTTTGCAGCATGGGGTATTCTCTTCTCTGCCAAATGAAACTGCAATCAAAATAGGGCAGACTCAACAGCCAAACCTGCCACCTCCTGTGGGTGCTCTGAGGGCTCTCAATTTCCCAGAAAATAGAGATAGGACTTTTTGCTTCCACTTGTCAAAAGCCCTAAAATTGTCAGTGTGTTACAATAACTCAGAGGGTTGTAAACCTCCGTGTGATTGAAGACTATGTGACAATTTCAAAACTTTTACCACTTTCTCTATTTTTAAGGTGGCAGATAGAGTCAGACGTGAGATAAAATTAAAAATGATCGTTGTTACACTTGGTTCCATCACACAATCCCTCTGAATGTGACTCTAGAAGAGACAGGGGCTTCTACACCCAGATGAGTCACACTTGTCACAACATGCAATGCAGTTTCGTTCTGCTTGGCAGGTCTGCAAACATTTGTGACTGTAAGTTTTTCTTTTTCTTTTTTTTTTTTCCCTGAGGACAGCATGAATTTTTAAATCAACAATGTTGAGGCATAATTTACATAACAACAAATGTACAAATTTTGAATATGTAGCACAATGAATTTTAACAAACGTATTCTCTCATGTCAGCACCACCACAAAAAATATGGGACATTTCCATTGTCTTCAAATGTTCTCTGAGCACCTCTACAGCCATCCCTTCCATCCTGTGTTGAAGCTAATCATTAATTTATTTTCTGTTACCAGAGATTAGTTTTGCTATTCTAGAATGTCATATAAATAGAATCATACAATATCTATTCCTTTGTGTCTGGCCTCCTCCTCTCATAAGCAGGCTTTTTCAGATTCATCTATATTGCATGCATTAGTAGTTCATTTTTCTGCATTGTATTCTATGAATATGGAACAATCTGATTTTCTGTTCTCCTCTTGTTGGACATTTGGATCGTTTCTAGTTTGGGACTCTTCTGAATATAGCATCGGTAAACATTTGTGGACAGTTCTCTTCTATGGATGTTTTTATTTCTCTAGGGGAAACACCTTCCCTATGTTAGCCTAATTTTAAAATTCTCTATGATTGTCTTAAAATTAAAAAAGCAAGTTCCATATTTTCATTTAGATATTTTAAATGAAGATACTGTTGCCATGACACTCCCCTTTAAAACTCTCTCAATTTATAGCAATTAAAAAAAATTAGTACTTTAGTACAATTAGTTTCATCAAGATAGAAATACGTAATTTATATATTTATTAACAATGGCAAATAAGCATGTCAGCAAATGTTTATCACACATCTATCAAGTGAAACATATCGTATGAATAACATCGGTGGGATAGTAAAGTTGTTTCTACTGTGAAAGGCTCTGCAATCCACATGGGAATAATGAATCAATGTGTATCAATCAGAGACTTCAAAATAATGATGAGTCAGGGGGTACAGCTAGCAGTCAATCAGGTGATCAGAGAGATTGAATGATGGACAGTGGCTGCCTGGGCTGCATATGTAGATTTCGAAATGGGATGACTATAGGGGAGAAGATTACTCCAGTCTCTCTCCCCAAAGCAAAGAGGATTTGCCGATCTCTTTAGTCAGAATTCAGCTCAATTGTATGGGCCATTTGGACTGTGGTTGCTATGTGACAAAAGGCAAATGCCCACATCATCTTCTCTTTTAATCTATGTAGTTGTGTGGATAAGTGGATATGGGGGTCCTGTGTGGGGGTTCCTCTTTCATCACACATCATCCTGCAGAAATATTTGAGCCCTGCAGAAATAATTGAGCGTTCTTGGATTTGGATTTGGGGAGATGATGTAGCAGAATTTTTTTTTTTTTTTTTTTTTTTTCCATAGCTAAGCTGAGTTCTCCAACCTGGTCTTTATCCGTGATACCCACAGATAGATGATGGCTTAGGTAATAACTTATATGGGTTTCTTATTTGCTGCCTCTTTTGCTTTTGTCTACCTCTGGCTTTTTATTTGAGAAGAAGTGTTTGCATAATGCCATTAATGTGCCACCAAAAATTAACTACTTAAATCCTAAAAGTAGCTAAAATAAATATTTTTAAGGAGAAGTGGAAATAAATTATAGATATTTCAAAGTACAGAAAGTTTAATTCCACGTTTACTGTTACTATTTGAGACAGTTATAAAGATAAATAAGGAAAAATAAGCAAAGCTTAAAAAATCTTATGGAGTATATTTAGTTCTAGACATTGGTAGCAAATTTCAGACTCCCTGCCTTGAATTTTTACAATTGGTTTTATTATTTCCTAAAGAGAAGATGAGGTTCCTACCTAGGAATGTGAGGAGAGGGGAGGTTTAAAGAATCCCATCAAACATTCTCTTCCCTGTTTTGATTTCCTTCTAATTGCAAAAGTCATGTTGTACCTTTCCAAATGAAGAAGTAGTTCAAATAGAACAGCAGGGATATTGTCTCTAGCTAGCAACTTAAATCTGAGAGGAAAGATGGCAAGTATCTTTCACTTTTTACTTCATTTCATTGTTAATGGCTGTCCAGAGGCCTAAGGTGATAAGGTTAAATGTGAGCTCATGTGAAAAAGCACTGCAATTGATTAGTGATGTCTGCCACTGGTGAAAGAGTAGTAAATATAGATTGATTTTGTCACCCCGATCTGAGCCCTTTAACCTGGATGACAGCTTTTCTCTGGAGTCCCAGGAATCATCTCCCTTTGGAGAACTTCTTCTTAAGAAGCATTAAAAGGGCAGTGGCCATTTATTTTCTGAGAGTATCAGAAGGTTTAAATGCGGATGGAATTTAGAGGAACCTGAGAGGAAAGTTCTTCATAATACTAGGCAGGTGTGACATTAGTTCCATGTCTTGTACTCTCTTTCACTGCTGAATATATTTTTATTTCTCTCTCATGTGCCACAAGAGCAACAACAGTATCTGGTTCAAACAGAACCTTTTTATTCAAAGGCCTCACACTGTACGTGGTAAAAACTTGGAAAATGCCCACGGGAAATTAGCAGTACATGTTGCTGACTCACTTTCAGCCCATTAATATTCTCCTGAACCTTATAAACTGAAGGGTGTTTTTCTCCCAAGGGTCTGCTTCTATGTTGCTTCAGCTTTTAGAAATAACCCAAGAAAAGTAAACACTGAGCCTAGGAAGACTCCAGAAAAGTTTCAACCAAGATGCAAAATTCAGTTACCTTCATTTATTATCTTTGTTTCCTTACAAAGGCCATGGATCGTGGGTCATACCACACTGTTCTTTCTGCAAGAGTTGAGAACTACCTGTAATTGGGACTATTTACATTTAATGCCATCATTGACTGAAGCAGCTTTATTATTCTACAGGGAGATGATTAATATATGACAGAGATTAAAGATTGCCTCACAGCAGGTAGGCCTCTTGTCTGATCTGTCATTTCGATGATTACAAAGGCATGCAAATTATATAAACAGAAAAAAATGATTTTCTTTTATGCTAATTTTAACTCAGCCCACCTGCACATTAGCTCATTTTCAATTAACTGGTGAAAGGCAGATTATAATAAGTTCATAAGGTAAATTTCTGCCTTATTGGCCCACCCCTTCTGATATCAAATGCACTTATATTATGTTCTTTTCTCAACCTTTGTTTTCATCCCATTAAAATTAAAAACAAAAACAAAAACTTGTTCTTTTTAATTCCTGAAAAGACAAAATTCAAGCAGATAACTTATATGAACTATAGAGATTTAAGAGATGTTGTGACATGATTTGGGTAAAGTACAGGCTTGTCTTTCCTGACAAGCTGAACCAATGAAAAGCTATGTTCTTTTTTTTTTTTTTTTTTTTTTAAGATTTTATTGGGGAAGGTGAACAGGACTTTACTGGGGAACAGTATGTGCTTCCAGGACTTTTTTCCAAGTCAAGTTGTTGCCCTTTCAGTCTTAGTTGTGGAGGGCGCAGCTCAGCTCCAGGTCCAGTTCCCATTGCTAGTTGCAGGGGGCGCAGCCCACCATCCCTTGTGGGAATAAAACCGACAACCTTGTGGTTGAGAGGACACTCTCCAATCAACTGAGCCATCTGGGAGGCAGCTCAGCTCAAGGTGCCATGTTCAATCTTAGTTGCAGGGGGCGCTGCCCACCATCCCTTGCGGGACTCGAGGAGTTGAACTGGCAACCTTGTGGTTGAGAGCCCACTCGCCCATGTGGGAATCAAACCAGCAGACTTCGGAGTTAGGAGCATGGAGCTCCAACTGCCTGAACCACCCAGCCAGCCTAAAAAGCAATATTCTTGGCTACTTGACTATTGTTATGTTTCTCTTTCCTAGGATTGTGCCTGTTTGCAAAGAATCTTTAATACCTAATATTTTTAGTTGCACATAATATCAGTACCCTCCTTTGCCTCTATCATAGGCCAAATCCAGATTCTATAAGGATAAACCAAACCAGATTTAGATTTATTTCCACTGGTGCAAGAATAGTAAATGTTATCTCCAATGCAAGCTTCAAGCAATTGATGGTGTTTTCCTGGAGTCCTATGTGATCAAGCCCAGATCCAGTGAAAAGATGATGAAGATCAATTAGTTATGTCTGCTATGGGCAAGTAAAAAGCATCGGTGACTTGTGATAGGGATTACTATCTTTGGGTTAGAATTTGGTCTCCTATTAGGCCATAAACCTCTGAGGGAAAAGACTGTATTCAGCTCTTTTTCATAGTCCCAGTTCCAGGCACACAGTGGCTGTTCCACCTGATAGTTAAGGACATGGAGTCTGAAGTCAGACTGCCTGGGTTTAATGGCTGTCTCTTTCACTTATTCACTGAGTGACTTTGGCAAGATTTTAACCTAACTGTGGTCCAGTTTCCTCTTCTACAGAAAGGGTATACAATGAATTCTTAATTCATAGGGTTACAATGAGGGTAAAATTAAATAACGCATATACTGAGCTTAGCATAGTGCCAGGGACATAGTATGTGCTCAAGTAATGCATGCTTGAATTAATATAGGAAGGATGTACAGTTGATGTAGCTGTCTCAGTGTTCATTTTTTATTTAGAGCAAAGAAACTGAGGTAAAGATAAAAAATAAGCCAGCTGGTATTTGTAATTCAAAACTCCTCAATTGCTAAGATTTGGGTCAGAGTGTTATTATTCCAGGTTATTAGTAAATGTGAGGCCATTTCAGAGTTTAGAGTAGACCAATCAAAGGAGAGGCCCAAGGAGCTGCAAATAAAAGCTGATTTCTCTGGGAAAAATGTTTTCCATGATCATGCTTGTCTTTTATTCTCCTGTGCTTATTCGCAGATGTGACATCAATGTGATACAAACATTTTTTTTTCCATCATCCACAATAGTGGGGTGGGGGGGTGCACCCATGTCAGTGAGGGCATAAACTACAACTTCAAGGACTGTCACTACTGCCGTCTCTCCCCAGAGCTTCCTAACTCCGTTTCACCAATAGAACCCCGCCCCATGCCACAGTGAGCCTGCATTTTATATACACTGTCTTGATTCTCTCTGCAAACCTGTGAAATGAAGGCATTATTATCCTCTTTGTATGAATAGGGAAACTGAGGCCCAAAGTGTGAAGCCGTTTCTCCCATGCAAGGACTGATTATTGTCAAGTTCCAAACGGCTGATGATTCCTGCCATGAACCAACTACAGTCAGAGCTCATGGGCAGCTAAAGTGGGATCCTTGAACAGGTCTCAGGTCACTGGGCCACGTTGGCCTTGGCTTTGAAGGCAGACAACTCACTCCTTTCCTATTCAAGTTTCTTGTGCATTATTATTTTTTTTTTCTTTTGTCATCTGAAATAGGGATTAAGTGTGTCAGGTAACATTTTAAATCAAGCTATGACCATGTGACCACAGAGCCGTTCTTAGAAGCTTGGTTCTGTGGTTCAGTGTTGGACATAAGGTCCAGGGCTTTCCAACCTGTGATGTGCATACGAATTACCTGCAGAGCTTCCCAAGACCACACTGATTCACAAGCGGTAGGGCCTAGAATTTTCTGCATTGCTAGAACCTTCCAGGTGATGTCGATCCTGGTGACAAGCACCACGCTGTCTGAGAGTCCAGGCCTTAGGTGAGGCTTCCTCAAAATGCTTTCTGCAGCTGACTGGTAGCAGAGTACATCGACTGGAAGGGAGTCTGTGTCAGTGGCTTTAGGGAGAGACCAAGGGGCCATGCCTATTTAACGAGCATCCAGATGATTCACTCCATAACAGAGGTGGTGACGTCAGCAAAGCAGTGCTCTGCAAACTTGCCCCATCATTAGAATCACTGGTTGGTTCAAGTCCACAGACTTCCAGACTCCTCCTTCTAGAGATTCAGATTTTAAAGATCTGGTTTTTCTCATCTTGACCCTCACAACCTCCCAATCTATGGCTCAGTGAGATTAAGCAATGTGTCCAGAATTCTGAGCAGAAAAGAGGAGTGCTGAGTATCTGTGTAGACTAACGGAGAAGAGATAGAGGAGAAGAAATGGAGGGTGAGTGGGAGGATGGGAGGGAATTGCACAGGCCCCATCTGGGGCCCCTGGGCTGCCCTAGGGGACTCAGTCTGCTGGGCCTGCTTCGGGATGTTTGCTTATCTGGCAGGACACCACACTGACCTCTCCACTCCATGCTGGGCTTCAGAAAGACAAGAGATAGCCTTCATTTTCTGACAGGTGAGGGGAGGTATAAGGGACAGACAGAGGGATTCAAAACTGGCTAGAGACTCATCACACATTTCTAGAGTTTCTGTCTAGAAACTCAGTGTCTGTCGTACTGGTAACCCAAGTCTGGGTCTTTATTGGCAAAAAACAAAATGAAAAAGTCTGCATAAACCACATAACTGGAAGTAATGTTCTGAAATAGAACTTTTTTTAGTCACAACCCCTTTTTGCCAGTACACACACACACACACACACACATGCACACATTTCTCTAATGTCGGCAAGATTATTGGTTCAGAGACAAGTTAAAGGTCCAAACGAGCCCCAGTAGATAGAAGTTAGTGGATGATAGATTTTTATGCACAGACTAAAGGGTAATGATTTAAAATACCAACATGAGAATTAATTGGACCAGAGATAGCAGAAATACTTCATCTTTTATGCTAATCCCAGTCAATTATTGGCTGCCTAGAGAACTGTGTGGAAAGGATTCTGAGGGGACATCTGGACTTAAACAAAAGAATACTGTGACTGTTGAATGATGTCTGTCCTGGGCTCCTGAGAGACGGTCTGTGACACGTTCGCAGCTTAGACTCTCTAACTCAGTCCATGTAGCATCCAGTGTTGCACTAATAAACAGCATGTGTGTACTACCTTTTTTCTGTCCATTGTGAGGGTGGCTAGTAGAACGAAAAGGCAAAACTGTGCTGAGGAATGCCTAATCCTTCGCTGTTATCTCTTACATCATTTTCATAGCCTAATCGTGTAAGGCAGGAATGGAAAAAAATTATTTCTGTAACTATTCAGACAGCAAATATTTTAGGCATTAGGGGCTATATGCTCTTTGTTGCAATTACTTACCTTGCTTTGCAGAAAGCAAGCAGCTGTGCACAATATGATGTAGATAAGAAATGGGCATGGCTGTGCTCCTATAAAACTTGTACAAGAACTAGTTGGGGCCAGAGGTGGCCCATGTACCACAGTCTGCTGACCCGGGTGTCAGGGCTTCTTAGGCAATTGCTGTGTCTCAATGGACAGTTTAGACTCTGGGATTATGAAACTAAGAGTTGATGCTATGGAGAGTTCTGCAGAGCGTTTCCTCAGCCTGTCCCATCTTGCCTGCAGTATATGGATGCATATATCACCACAGATTTATATTGCGTTATGAGAATTGCCATGTGGTTTTCTAGATCAGGTGTATTGTAAAGAGGCAGTAATAGTCAAGAGTGTTCTGGATTTGGCTCTGCTGATGGAGTTTATGTAGCAAACATCAGCAGTATCTGGTGGGCACTGAGCGAAAATAGCAAATGTTTAACAGAGTAGCATCTCATTCACTATTCAGATACTCAGCTTATCAGTCAACACAGTTTTTGAGAGTCCCTTATTATGGGTTTTTCTCTCTATAGCATTTATGTTTGAGTCTGAATATTTCCAAATTTACAAAACACAATGAAGTTCCCATTATTTACATGTTCTTTTTTTGGGTGGGGGTGATATTGGTGGCTTTATTCTCTAACTAGGGCAGTTTAGAACTATTGTACTTTAAAGTATTTTTTAGGGAGTTGGAGGGAGGGGGTTTGATGACTGTGGTGGCTATTTTTATTGATTATAAGTTCTGAAAATTGACTTTAAATGAATAAGTTTTAATCAGCTTTTAAAAAAGACGTTGGTGGCTGAATCTTTTGTGTATTGCGTATGATAAGAATTGTTTCAGAGTCATTTTCTAATTGTTTTCTGGGTGAATATGTACACAATTCTGGATAGTGTGCATTGATATGCCCGGGATTTGGTGAGGAAGGAGGAACCATTCCTGCTTTGTTATTAATACTCTAAGTAAAACTTGGTTTGTCTGATTAGGGCTTGGCTCGAGTGAGATAATGACTGTAGAGTTTAAAAACCGCAGTAGAACAAACACAGAGAGGAATATCCTACCACAGACACCCTTCCAGAGGGAGAAGGGGTGAACGGGGTCATTCTTCTCAGCTGGTCTTGTTCCCCATTCTCTATAGAACCCAAGGTACCCTCCGCTGTACCCAGATGACATGGAAGTCTCCGTTCGCCATCTTGAATTCACAGCTCGTAGGAGAAGGTTCTCATTTAATCTCTATGCCCTTCATTCTGCTTAGCCTGACTCTTCCAGCTTACCCCTCCAGCCTCATGTCTCCCTACACCCCCCACGGGCCCACCTTGCTAGGGTCATTATGGTAATCCTACTACATTTGTCTAGTTCACTAGCTCACCCCAAATGATGACTCAGATTTTTACACAAGTCAAAGCCCCTAATTTTCACTTCCTCCATTCTCTTCCACCTTCAACCGAATCCATGAGATCCTGGGACTCAATTATCTTTCCGAAATTCTAAATCTTCTTTCTTTCCGACCTGTGCAAAATTTGCATTCAACATTAATTTTAGAGCTGTGGAGAAAACTATTTATATTCTTAAACACAACATTTCCCTGTGGACTCTTAATTTTATAGTCTAAAGTTAATCAGAATCTTTCCTCTTGGACAATATAGAAACCTTAGGATGTTTAAATTCTAACCACCTCTGTATGTTTTATATGCTATTATTGTTCAGCATTTGAATTTTACCTCCTCTTTTTAACTTCAAATCACTATTATTAATTTGCATAGTCAGTGCTTGTTTAGATTCATCCACATATTTATAGGTTTACCTTGTTTTTCTTTATTTGTGTAGGCCTATCCTTTATAATATTTCTTCTACCAAAAGTATTTCAGAAATTCCTTTAAGAAAGGTTTGTTGTGGTGAACTCTGTTTTGGTTTATCTGAAAATAGCATTTTATGTTTTCCTCCTGAGGTATTTTTACTGGAGACATAATTTTATTTTATTTTTTAAGATTTTTATTAAAATATACCTAACATACAATATTATTTTCAATTATACATCATAGTTATTCAACAGGACCCGCCTGGCACTACACACAATTATTACCACATTATTGATTATATTCCCTATATTACAGAAGTGATCACCATGATAAGTCCAGCAACCATCTGACACTGTACCACGCTGTCACAGTGTGATTGACTATATTGCCTACGCTGTACATTACATCCCCATGGCTTACTTGTTTTATACCTGGAACTTTGAACCTCTTATTCTTCTGTATCTTTTCCACCCCTTTTATAATTTTTCAATTAGAGTTGACATACAATATGATTTTGTGTTAGTTTCAGGTGTACAGTGTAGTGGTTAGACATTTACATAATTTAGGAAATGATCCCCTTGACTAGCACCACCTGGCACTATACAGAGTCATTAGCATATTATTGAGTATATTCCCTATACTTTACATCCCCATGACTATTTTGTAACAACCAGTGTGGATTTCTTAATCCCTTCACCTTTTTTATCCTGCCTCCAGCCCCCCTCCCATCTATCACCCCAATAGATTTAGTACCCATATGATGCCAAACATAGATATTACAATATTATTAACTATATTCTTTATGCTATACCCTACATCCCCATGACTACTGTGTAACTACAATTTTTATTTCTTAATCCCTTCCCTTTTTCACCCACCACCCCAACCTCCCCTCCCATCTGGCAACCATCAAAATGGTTCTCTGTAGGTAGGTAGGTTCTATGCAGTAGGTGTTCTGTGGGGCCCACTGGTGCATTCTTCCTGGTCACCTGAGCAACATGCTTCAGGTGTGTCCCTTGTGTAGGTTCTGTGTGCCCTCCTTGTATAGTTGAGCCTCAGTTGCTATTTGCACATCAGTAGGAGGGATTGACCCTTGGGCTCAGTGGTTGTGAGTACTGGCATGACTACAGTGGAGGAATTGTGGTACAGGGGCTGACCCTATGGAACAGGATCTGCCTCAGCAGGGCTCTGCTGCCTGCCCAGTCTGCCCCTTGGGTTTTTCATCCTTGGAGGCAGCTGGGTAATGCTCCAGCTCATTTTGAAGCTGGGCATTGGGGGTGCCAGCCACAGGGCCACCTTGAAGGGGACCCATTGCAGGTCAAGTTCAGCTGCAGCCTGTACCCCATCTGAGGCCACCTGGCAGGAGCCACAAAGCAATCCGCAGATGGCTGTCTCCCACGCTGTGCTTGGAGGTGCCTTGAGAGGCCAAGCCACGAACCAAGGCCAACTGCTGCTTGTGCCTGCTTAGGGATGCTCAGCGAGAGGTACAGGGTTTACTTAAGCTAGGTGCTGCTTGTCTGGGTTTTGGGAATGTTTGAGAGATCCTAGGAAAGTCTACAGTATGAGTCAGGGAAGGCAGTTTGTATGAAAAAGCCATTGAAAGTGGCATGGGTGTGCCCGAAAGTTGCATAGGGCTGGGTCTTGAGCCACCAGGGTGCAGTGTTAGCCAGCTTAATGGAGACTCAGATATTGAGGCCACATGTGTCTGCATGCAGGGAGGGGGAGGGCTCAACAAAGAAACAATGTCCTCTGCCAACTTCTCCATCCTGAAGCCCCCGTCCTGAAGCCGGACAACTCAGTTCCCCGTCATATGTCCCTATACGGACAGAGTCCCAGAGAGCAGTTTCCAGGCTCTTCGCCTCACGTGGAGAGGGGCTGGCTCGGGTAGTAGATAGCTATCAACTGTGGCTGGTTGGCCATCAGCTGTAACCAGTTAGCCAATTAGCCACTGATAACTGCCGTGGCTTTGTTAGTTGGTTGGTTGGTCGGCAGAAAAGCAGGCAGTGTTTTGCTGATCGTGTGGATCCTACTTCCTGTGTCTCGCCTGGCCGCCAGCGAGACTGGGGTGTAGGAAGACCCCTTACTGAGGTACTGGCGGCTGTTTGCTCCCTGTGTCTCCAACCCAGCTGCCATCGAGAATATAGTGGTATGAACCCCTTATCCATGGCTCCGTTGGTGTTCCTTTTTGGCCTCACCATATCCTGCGTTCTGATGCGGGGAGAGGGAGCTGAGACCTCGCTTGGCAGTCCCTGCTGCCTCAGCACTGGAGCGCAGAGTCAGCGACTCCGTTGGTAAGTCTGTGCGTGCTCACTTTTTGAGGAGCGGGTAAGACTCCAGCCACTCTCCGTCTCACTCAGCCATAATCTCTACTGGTTTTCACAACCAGAATGTATGGGAACTTTTCTACCTGGTGCTGGAACCCTGGGCTGGGTAGGGGCCGGTATCCCGTGCTGCTCCAGGGGGGACCTCCGCAGCCGAGATATCCCTCCAAATATATAATGGTCACTCACAGGTGTGTGACCAGCTTGTTTAGCATCTCTGCCCCTCCTGCCAGTCTCGAGGTGGCTTCTTCTGCACGTCCTTAGTTGTGAGTCTTTGGTTGAGCAAAATTTTAGGCAATTCTCATTGATGGTTGCTGTAAGGTCAGTGTCTGAGTGGATGGTATCCTGGGGGTAAGGGGTCTGAGTCTTGGGGAGCCAGGAGAAGATGCGTGGAGCCGAAGGCAAAGTAGACATACCTTATTTACAGGCCTACTGGGATACAGCCAGGAGTTTGTACTGCTGTATACAGCTGGATGTTCTCGGGTTACAACCTGCAGCTAGCAGCAGCCTCATAACTCACAGCAGCCTGCTTCTCAGCAGCCCACAGCAGCAGCATTTGGGCATGGTCCGTTGTTGGTCACAGTCAGCAACACAGCACATACAGCACAACCCATGGGCTCCGTCGTGTCTCTGCTTCAGCCTCTTTGTCTCTGCATCAGCCTGGTCTCTGTCGCCCCGGTCCCCTAACATGGTCGGGCCCTTTATACCCCACAGAAACAAACGTGGCTTACAGCCAAAGGGGCTGCCATAAGGGTATATACAAACAACATCTTCAGGATGGACAGTGCTGGCATGACCTTCTATCTTCCCGGACTGGCGAGCCCTGCCAATCAAGGTCACCAGCTGGCGGGGTGGCGGGGGAAGCCTGATTCACTCAAGTCTCCCCACAGTTGTTTTGTAGTTTAGTTGTAATTTTGATGTGGTCAGGAGAGAAGGTAAGCAGTGTTTACCTACTGTGCCATCTTGACCAGCAATCTGGAGACATAATTTTAATTGAGAGTTCTTTTTTCTCAGAACTTTGAAAGTATTATTCTACTGTATTGTAGCTTTCATTCTTCCTATAAAGAAGTCGTCTGTTAGTCTAATTATGACTTTTTGTAGGTGATTTTTTTCTGTATAGCTTTTTTTTCCCCTTTTCTTTCTTTCTTTTTCTTTCTTTTTTTTTTAGTGTAGTTTTACTACAAAATTGTGTAGCTGTAGGTTCATCATTGATTTTTCTTAGAATTCCTTGTCTTTTCCTGAATCTGCAAATCCATGTTTTTTTCTTAATTGTGAAAACTTCTCAACCATTTAGCTATCTCTCTTGGTGAATGGCCCATGTGCTGTTGAAAGTAAATGTGTAATCTGCCAACTGTGTAATATTCCGTTGTGTCAATTAGATCAAGTTGGTTGATAATGTTGTTCAACTCTTCCATATTACTACTGTCTACTTTGTTTATCAACCATTGAGAAAGAAGTGTTAATCTCCAGCTGTATTTGTAGAGGTAGCTATTTCTCCTTTCAGTTCTGTCAGTTTTTTACATATTTTGAAATTGTTATTAGGTACATACACATTTAAGATTTTTATGTCCTTTTAGTAAATCATCCCTTTTGATCATTATGAAAAACCTTACTTTTTATCTAGAAATACACCTCAACCCAAAGTCTATTTGGTTGATCTGTTTTACAGATAATCCAGCTTTCTCACCCTTAGTGTTTGCATATTGCAGCTTTTTTTTCCATTTACTTTTAACCTATTTGTGATTTTATAAAGTGTATTTCTGGTAGACGGAATGTAGTTGGGACTTGATACTGGTTGTAGCAACATATCCACCATGTAGAGTTGCCCCAAAGGGTGTAACCAGTTTACCAGCCTGATACAATCTCAATATTTTGGTGATTAGGAACTTGACACTTGGAGAGAAAAACGTGACTTTTTAAATGGATATGATGAAGAATGGAGGCTTTAAGGGAAATTACTACAGCCCTTTTGAAGATCACATATCTGGTTGTTGCAGATATGGACATAGAATTGAGGTACCTGATACTCAGTCATCTCATTGCTACACACACTTTGTCTCATTTGCACTGAAATTGAGGGTTCTCAGATGTTGTTCTTTAGGTTTGATTTCCAAAGAAGTGTTTCAGTTAGTCTGGTAGGATGAGAGCCTTGTTCCGGATTAGTTGAAAGCCTTTGGCTTTGCCTGCTTTAGTGACTTGCTCAAAATATCCAGTCCTTAGTGCCAAGCAACTCCTCTTATAGCTTCAAAGATTTTAGACAACTCCAAAACTTTTGTAGTATAAAACTGGGTGGTTCAAAAGCCAAGTGTTCTTTTAAAGGAGGGAGAAAAGTCCACCCATGTGCACACTTGGCCTTTGACCTCTTTTGATGGTCTCCCTTTGAGAATGTAGATCTTTTTTATTCCAGCCTCTCCATACTGATGGGGCTGTTGTAAATTTTTCTTGAAGCCTCCATTTCTCATCACATCCATTTAAAGTGATGAAACACTATAAAAATTCTTCCTGAACATGAACAAAATCTGCTGTTTGGTTTGGTTTAAAAACAAAAAAAAGTGATGGTAATGAAAATAAAAGATTTCTTTTTTCCTGGTTTCTGAAGTTGGTATTATACAACTATTTAGAATTCAAGGAAAGCTCATTTTGTATTTTACTTAAATATGTATTACCATAACTGAGCTACAAATGAATATCATCAGTTACGTATATACATGGGTTTCAATTGACATTGGAAAGTGCTCGGTTTTAGTTTGAGAAGCACCTGATTTCTATCTTTGTCTTTGACTACTAACCAGCCATTTGACCTTGGGCAAGTAACTTCTCTGGGTGTCAATATTCACATCTGTTAAATAAAATGTTTCGGGTTTCCAGTCTCTGAGATTTCCTTCTTTGGCTCTTTTTCAATGCTATTTAAATACAGAACAGCCATTTTTCATTTTGCATAATAATTTCTGTGCAACATATAAATAGCTACATTTTGCCCCAAGCTGAAATTATGAATTTTCCAGAATCTCCTCTATGATTTTTTCCACTTTCTGTGTAAGCAAGTTTTCTCCCCTAAATTCAGTGCATTGCTTTCATGATTTTATGACATTGCTTAACTACCTTTACTTTGGGAATTTTTTTTGTGTGTATTTGTGTATTAGTCTACATTAGATTAGTCTACATGATGTTCAGGAAACATACTGCTAGTTTTTTGTTGTTGTTGTTGTTGTGTCACTGAAGTCTCTTAATCAATTTGACAGTGTTACCCAATTGTCTATGCATCACATGGGGGGTAGGGCCACAGATGAAATCTTATGGGAACATTGCCTACATGAAATGGAATCTTCTAAGGCAAAAAAATATTTCATGTACTTTGAAACAATGGCTTTACTTATTATTTTGAAAAACAGTCATGGTAAGTGTGGACTTTGAAGTAAACTTTCATTTGAAACTCGACTACCATGAATTTGCTTTATTTTTAATTTTTATTTTTTTATAAAATTTATTAGTGTGACATTGGTTAATAAAATTATATAGGTTTCAAGTCTACAATTCTATAATATGAGGTGTGATCAAAAGATATGGTGCATGTTTAAATTTAAAAAATATTTATTACAGTAAAAGACGCATTGCTGTTAATCACCATCAAAATACTCTCCCTCACTTTGAACACACTTATCCTATCGTTCTTGCCACTTTCTGAAGCAGTTCTGGAAGTCCTCTTTCATGAGTGTCTTTACTTCATCTTTCATCATGACAATGCTCCATGTCACACATCGCTTCTGGTATGACAATTTCTGTCAGATAAAAACATTATGGTGTGTCCTCATCCACCTTATTCACTGTATCTGGCACTGTGCGACTTCTGGTTCTTCCCCAAAGCCAAAGTGATTCAGGACATTGAGGCAGCCATGACAGCACAATTAAAGACACGAAAGAGGACTTCCAGAAGTGCTTCAGAAAGTGGCAAGAAAGATGGGATAAGTGTAGTGGAAGGAAGGAGGGTTTTGAGGGGGATTAATGGCAATGTGTCTTTTACTGGAATAAGTTTTTTTAAATTTAAACATTCACTGTAGTTTTTGACCACACCTCGTACATCATCTATATTCATTGTGTATTTACCATCCAAAGTCAAATCTCCTTCTGTCACGATATATTTGACCCCCTTTACTTTCTTCTACCTTCCCCTATTCTGGGAATAGAGATATTGTAATCTTGCTCAGCCATAGCTTCTTTATATGCAAATAGAATAACAAAGTCTAAATTTGCATGATTGCTAAATGTTAAGTGACTTAATTTGTGTATGGTAAGGCATATCCTATGTCTGATATATAGCCTGTACTCAAATCCTGTCATTTTACCCTGCGACTCTAGTCATCAATTATGATTATTAACAAAGTCTTGTCTTTCTTTTTACATATGACTTATTGCTTTAGACGATCTGGTTTCTTCTCCTGAAGTGGTATCATACTATTTATAAGAAAGAGAAATCTGCTTGCAATTCACCAAATAATGAGAATTTAGAGGATATATTGGAAATGGCCTGGATCTCAATTGTAATTAATATAACTCAACATCACAGGAGCTAGAAATGATCAAGTGATCCCTGTTCCCCTGTCTTCTTCTGGACTACCTGCTCTGTCATCTCTACTTTTCCTTGAGACTGCTCTGTTCTCCTACTGCAGATCTGAGTCAGACACAATTTTATTTCCTTTGTAGCACACATTCTACTGTTGACATCCATGACACAATAATTTTCTAGTTTTCTCCACCTTACCAACATTACTTTTTTAGTATGTTTGCTGCATTCTTTGTTCCTGCCAGACTTGTGAATGTTGGTATGTCCTAAGGGGTTGGGTTTTCTTATTGTTATTCTCTGAACACACGATTTCCCTAGAAGGTTTGATCTAGTGCTTTGCCCATTGCCTCTCAAATTGTTTTCTGCACTCCCTAGTCCCTGAGCTCCACGCCAATATATCCAACCTCCTATTTGATATGTGTAACTTGAAAGACTAGCAGACCCCTCAATTTAACCAGGGAAAATAGAATTGTTGGTCCCCTAGCCTGTTTCTCCCTTGAGGTATTTCACAGCACCTAGTTTCATAAGCCAAATACCTAAGAACCATCCTTATCATCCTTTCGCCTTTCTTCCCTTCACCATCCACGTGTAACTCATCAGCAAGTCTTGTCCTGATGCAAAAATGCAATCTGAAGCCTTTTACTCCTTTCTATCTCTGCTCTAGTCATGCATCTGGACAAAAATATCATTATCTGTGGCCTAGATTTTTACTATGAGTTCCTAACTTGTCTTCATTCTTCTATTCTTGTACTCTTAATAATTTGTTCTCCATACTTTTTCAATGGTTACAGTTTAAGAATAAACTTTACCCTATCACTCCTGCACTTAAAACTCTTCAGTTGCCTCCTACTGCATTGAGAGTAATAAATAAGTTTCTTATTCTAGCATACAAAGCCCATGATAAGATTTATTCTGACGTCTGCAACCTGAAATAAATGGTCTCTCTCCTTTGCTCATTAGGATACTCCGGTCACACGATGGGTTTCATTTTATCTCCCCTATTTCTTTTGTAATAAGCTATGCTTTCTAAAGCATCAGAGCATTTGTACTTGACAGTGTCTCTGCCTTGAATGCCGTCTCCAGGGGTCATGTGTCTTAGCAGAGTTGTCTCCTTTATCATATGAGACCATTCCAGAAAACTGAATACTGAAAGGATACATCAAAAACTGATAGAAAGGTTATCCAAAGGGGTGCCATGAGGAAATAAGCACATAAATGAAGCTACGCTGAATTTATTGTTAATACTTTTACTTTGAAACATGTAAATTTAAAAACAGAATTATGTCACTGACAAATGTAATTCCGATAATTAAAAGCAAGCAGAAGCTGCTAACAATAAAGTGGGAGGAAGCAATTGTAAGGATTTCCATTTCCAGAGATGAGGGAATAAGGAGGGCCAGGTTCACCATTCCACTTTAAATAACAAGAAACAGACGATATGAAGCAACCGTTTTCATCAGTGCACAATAGGCAGTGTAGGACTGTGATCCCCAAAGGAAAAAGGTTCAGGTGAGCCCAATTGTCTATAGGCAGTTTCAAAGCAACAGCACAGGAGATAGAATTCAGGCAGGCCAAAGAAGCAAGAATTTGTGAGGACAAAACACCAAAGAAGATGGTGCTAAACAGAGGGAGAGCTCTGGTGATTTGCAGAGGCATCCCCTCTGGTCTTTGGCTGAGTACTGGTGTTTGAGTGCATGAGAGGAAACTACTCAAAGCTGGGAGAGAACTACTGGAAAGAAGGAGACTAAAAGACTATCAGAGTTCCTTCTGAGCTGGAAATATTTTCTGTCGTAATAACCAGTTTGGAAAGCCTCGTAATACATGGGACATTGGTTTGAGCCTCCAGAAGATTTCAAAAGATGGGATAAATTAGTCCTAGATGAATGGCAGTCTTGGACCTTCCCTAACAAAGTTTAAAGGCAAGTCTTAATAGATTAAACTGTTTCAAAGTAACTTAACTAAGTGCTGGAAAATAATTTAATATTATTTAAAGAAATAAAGTTAAGTCCAACAAACAACATAAAATATCTAACATTTTTCATCTAGTCTAAAATACCAAACATCCAAAAAATCCAAGCAAGCAAAAAACACTAACAAAATATAATCCATAGCCATGAAAAAGTATTTAACAAAACACACCAAGGCATAACAGAGATGATAAAATCAGTGGGCAAAGATGTTCAAATACCTGCTAGAAAATATGTTCCATATCCTTAAGAAAACAGGGAAAACAAACAAAAAACAAACAAAAAGACAAAAAAACATGAAAAGTATAAGGGGAGAAATGGAAGATAAAAATAAGTTATAAAGTTAAACACACAGTTATCATTTGACTCATCAATCCTACTCATACCGAAGAGAAATAAAACTTTTGTTTCATATGAAAATCTGTACTCAAATATTTAAGTGGCTTCATTTCAATATCCCAAAGCTGGGAACAATGCAAATATCTATGTACTGGTAAATTAATGAGTGAACTTTGGCACACCTATATAATGGCATACTATTCAGTGATAATCTGCAATGGAATACTGATACATGCAACAACACCGGTTAACCTCCAATGTATTATTCCAAATAAAAGAAACCTAAGACTACATATATAATATGATTTTGTTTATACGACATTCAAGAAAAGCAAAACTTATAGGGACAGAAAAGAAATCAGTAGTTACTAGGAGCTGGTGGTAGTGGAAAGAGGATTTGAACACAAAGAAGCACAGAGGAATTTATTGTGGTGCTAAAACTGTCTATTTGTTGATTTTGATGGATGGTGACCCCATGGATATGCATTTCTCAAATATAAATCAAATATAAATGAGATCCCAAGAGGGTGTATTTTAATGTATGTAAATTATACATCACTAAACATGATTTTCAAAAATACAGTATCAAGTGTTGGCAAAAATGTGAAGCAACTGGAACTCTCATTCATTCCTGCTGGGAGTGCATAATTAGATAGCCACATTGGGGAAAAATAAAGGGAGTTTCTTATAAAGTTGCACATAAACTTACCATGCAACTTAATAATCCCATGCTTACATATTTATCCAATTGAAATAAAAATATAGTCAAACAAAAACACTTATATGTGAACATTCATAATAGCTTTAGACCTAACAGCAAAGCAAATAAACAATCACACACACACACACACACACACACACACACTCACACACACACACACACACATACCAAAAATGCAAAGAAAAAAACTAGAAAATGCCAGATGTTCACTGGTGAATGCATAAACAAACTGTGATATATTCATACATTGGAATACTACTCATTAATGAAAATAAAACATTATAAAGTTTTATTTGTGTAAATGTATAGAAACAACAAACCTAATCTATAGAACCTGACTACAAATCAAAAGACAAGGCTGAAGGAAGTTTGCCTGCAAAGGAGCATGAATAGCTTTGACATGATGGAATTATTCTGTATTTTGATGGTGGTGGTTTTCAGGAGTGTGTTTATTTGTTAAAAGCCTGTCAAATGGGTAAACTTCAAATGCATTTTTTTTTTATTGTTTTCAAACTATGTTTCATTAATGTTGAGAAAATAGACGTAATTACAGCTGTGTAAAATCCACAAAGATAAAATTATTTCTGTTAGGCAATTACAATAAATTAATCTGACCACACATCAGTAGTGGGATAGTTTTAAGGTCTCTTAAAAAAAAAAAAAAAAAAAAAAAAAAAAAATCCACTAGACCATATGAGCAAATAGATATAGTTATATATAAAATCGATAATATAGCCACAAAAAAAGACTATTTCAAGTGATACAGTAATGACTGTATCCTTAGTGAGATATTAGATTGGTGCAAAAGTCATTGAGGTTTTTGCAATTATTTTTGACCTTTTAAACTGCAATTACTTTTGCACCAAGATAATGTATTCTAAAGGCAAAATAACTGCTAAACAATTTTAATCCAGACAGAGTAGTCTTGGTTTTAGGCATAATGTTGGTTTTGCTCTTAGGGTAAAGTAAATAAACAATTACATTATTATAATTAGAAACCATGATTTCCAATGCAAGAAAAAAGTACAATTATAAAATAAAAATAACTAATACTTTTCGGGCTTAATTTGATTTGGAAGTCTCAGTATGTACTCATAAATTTTAAAAGATAATTTTGCCAAGTAGTTTTCTGTTTTAAAAAAAGGAGCCTTCTCTTATCAAAGGAAGCTGTTTGATCATCCTGACGTGTATCATCCTTACAGAACAAAGGCATAATAAATGCCTCTTTACCTTTAAATCTCTAATGAATTTTTGATTATTGTCATTATTTGGCTTTAATTTGGATTTTTGTTGTTTTGAGAATGGCTATAGACTCGTGTAATTTTTTATATTACGCTACAATAAATCATACTTTTACTGTTACTTGAGTTATGACAACTGTGGACATTAAGAGCCCCTCGTACTAGCTCTGTATCTTCTTAAATGACCTCATTTGTCTTTAAATATCTTTTGCTTTCTAGTACATCTTAGACATCCCAGAGACACCCAGGGCTTTCTCTGCACCAGACATCAGCTATTTCTCCAAAGAGCCCTCAATTCTCTTAATAAGAAATGGTATTTAGAGAATAAAATCTAAATGCCAGGGGTGCTCACTGGTCCTGGGAATTTATTGTTTCTAGGCTTTTTCAATGCAGAGATAGCAAAATGATAAATGATAAGGAATTAGAAATATGACCCTTTTGAATTATCTAATGGATTAATTGAGTCAGCCAAGGATCATCAAGTAAACCATTTCATCAATGAAAGATTGATAAGGAATCAGATATTCATGTTGCACCATACTATATCTGTGCATGCTACTGATTTGTTACAAGTCAGGAAATGTCATTCTATGAAGGCAGGATCAGACTGTCACCACCTGAACCCAGAAAGTTTAAGGGGGGCATTCAGATGTTACATGGTTTTTCAAATAATGTACTGTGAAGTGCATAGCATTGCCTATCAAGTAGTTTTTGCAAAAATAGTAGTCTCACTTGATAATCAAGCCTTTATACCTAACTTCCAGTTTATATGAAATAATAGAAAAAAGCACAGGTTAAATGATACCATGAGAAAACCTTTAGGCAAATCCAAAACTAGCCCAGTATCTGTAACTGTTGTCAATATCACAGAGGAATAAAAAGGAGAGAGCAGGATTCTCATCAATAAAAAATGATACAGCCTATTGTACAGATTGGACCTTATGTGAATCTTGTTTTGAACAAACTAGTTATCAAAGACTTTTGGCTGACAACTGGATTGCATCTGGTGTGAGAATTTGCCATTAAGAAATTATCAGTTGTGTTCAGTATGTTCATGGTGCTGTGTTTATGTAGGAAAATGCCCTTGTTCTTCCAAGACTACTGAAGTTATTTTAGGGAGAAATATGTCTATAAATTACTTTTACTCAAAAACATGTTAGAAGCGTATTTGGGAAAATGTTCTCTACTTTGCTGAGTCTTCAAAATGTTTCTTAATAAAAAACAGGAAAGATCCATTTATTATTTTTCATGATCTCTCTAGCCAATTATTATATCACATCACCTTATTTTCTCCACGGCACTAATTACATTTTTGAAATACTTTATTTTCTGAGAATTCTGACTGACTTCCCTCATTAGAATGTGGGTTTGATCAGGACCGGGGCCTTCTCTATCATTGTTCACCAATTTAGTTCTGAGAATGGGTCTTACACATAGTAGGTCAAATATTTTTTAAATCAATTAAAGTACAAGAATAAACTGACTGGATAGGTCAGGTAAAGGAAGATTATGAAATGCCAAGAAGGGTAAACTACGAGGATTAAGCTGTAGGAATTAGACAATGAGCTGCTTCTGAAGACTTTTAAGTGGCACAGTGACATGATCCAAACTGTAACATGATTTTTCCACCCCTGCAAAGAGACTTTGCCATCCTTCATGATCCAGATCTTTGCATGGAAAACATGGCAGGCAGGCAGCAAGTCTTCATGAATTGCCATCCTGGCTTTGTAACTGACAGGTAGTATTTTATGGGGGCTGTTAATATTGTGTAGTGATTCATATACATATAACCCGCATAAATACTAAAAACAAAGCGGCTTTTGAAGTTCTTTAAAAATTGGTACAAGAAACAGATTTTATCTTAAAATGATAAATCCAGTTAGAATTTCAGAAATTGTTTGCAGGCAATACTAGTCCCTTGAGATGCTTTCTTAATTTTGTACTGTTGTGAAATGCCCCATTCTGTACCCACCCCAAGGTATTTTCAATTTCTTTATTAATGATTCTTTTGAGCATCTGTAACTAATTCTTCTGTTTCTGAGTGAGTGCAAACTGCCTTCTGATCCCTTTTACCTATTCCCATCTGACCCCATCTTCCATCTTTCCTTGAGATGGTATATGTGTTCAGTGCACCAGGAATGAAATGAAGGTTACTCTGGCTTAGAAAAAGAAACAATCATCTCCTTTTTCATCTGTACTTTTAAATTGGGGTGGAATAAATATTCCAATTATATATTGCTGTATGGCAAATCACTCTGATATTTAGTGCCATAAATCAACCATTTAATTATGCTCACAATTGATGCAGGTCAAGAATTGGAACAGAGTACATACAATAGGGATGGCTGGTCTCTGTTCTGCAATGTCTGGAGCCTCAGCTGGGACGGCTTAATGTCTTATGGCTAAACCATTGACAAGGTTTCTTATTTACATACCTGAGCTCATCTGGGACTGTTGGTCACAGTGCCTACGTGAGACCTCCTCACGTCATTTGGGCTTCCCTGAAGCATGGTGGTATATGGATAATTAGGCTTCTTAATTAATAGCTCAGGACTCAGTATTCTAGTGACCACTAGTATTCTAGTGACCAAGGCAGAAGCTACATGACCTAGCATTGGAAGTCATATGGTGTCACCCCCACTGTATTTTCTTATTGAAAACAGTCACAAGTCTGCCCAGATTTAAGGAGCGAGAACTTCGAGTCCCTCTCTCAATGGGAGGAGAGTCAAAGCATTTGCAGTCATGTTTTAAAACTGCCATGACTGGAATTATTACACAATCAGAAATAGTTCTCCGCAGTGACTGCTAGAAATAAGCGTTTTTTTTTTTTTCTCAGTCTTATGCAGACTTGCCATGAAGCAGAACAAACCAGAAGCAGGATTGTCCTTGTGACATCTTTATCTTTTTAGCTCGAGTTCTTGTTCTTTTGGTTCCTTCTCACACAGTGAAAAATAGTATGAAAATGTGTTATTTTAATATCCCAGCAAACACACTTTTCTAATTGTGCTTTACAAATATAGAGATGACAAATTCTGTAAAATCAAAGAGCTAAATGATTAGTGGATCATTTATAAAACGATCGTTGGGTACCAATTCCTCCCAGTTCTAATCTTCTGGGATGCTAAACTCACTTGCTCCTTAGGACACATGTAGAGTTGATTATATCAGATCACCTAACTTGGTACTTGTGTTATACATGGTCTGCTCGTGATGCTTCTGGGCTTTGGCCTCAAGAAACATGGACAGCCAATAGGGACTTTTCCAATTGTACTGACAGTCTGACCTAGTCAATTAATTATTGAACAGTCACTACCAAATGCTGTTGACATGTGTGTAGTTTGAAAAGGCTGCTACAATGTCCAGCTGTTTTAGGAAAGTAATTCTGTAAGAAAATTGCATGCAATAGAAGTTGTAGGACTCAGCCAGGTGACAGCCATGTCATGGAAATCAATTCAGGAAAAAAAAATCAAATACTAATGAAAGATAGTTTTGTTCGTGCACAGGATCAGTAGATTTTGCAAATGCCATTTTACTTCTACTTCTACTTCCCAGCAAGGCCAAGGCTGAGGATAAGCTCACTGACACTAAACTCAAGGTGACATTTCTCATTTCAATTATTTCGTGAAATGCCTTTCTCATGCTCTTTCTCCCACCTCTTGACAAGAACCACAGGCAACATAATGAAATACTCCACCAACTGTGGAGTCGAGGGGCTGGAGAGGCAGGGGAGAATTTTGTTGAGATTTCTGAATGTAGAACACATCCTCATTTGAAAGCCAGCGTGAAGCTTTGAGGAGGATCTTGGCCTCAGAAAAAACCACTATCTTTTAACCTTAAAATAAGTCTGAATTTCTAGGGAGTAAATTATCTGCTAATTAGCTATAAGTTGGAAATTTTCAAGATAAGAATCATAGGGATGGGTATCATACTAGCTAACACTTATTGAGTACTAATGCTGGATATTGTTAAAGCATCTCTTGTTTTCTGAAAAAGTGGTGCCCATTTTGAATCAGTGCCCACTTTGAATGTTTATAGGATCTGATGAACTTTTTGCTTCGATTGCTTCTTTTGCATAATGCGAAAGAAGCCAGAAAAATTCAAGAAAGGGAAAAAAGCAATAAGAATAATTATTTGGTGTTTCTTAAACTGGCAGGAACTTACCGAACAGTTTCCGCATGGGCCATTTTGGATGAGTGGAACGATTAATAATTATCTGTCTTGAAGGGCTGTCTGAAGGCATTGACTTGGTCAGCTTCATTAAAACAAGTAGATGCCACCTATCTTCAGAAACATGAAATACTTGCCAGTTGTTGACACTTTGTCCTATTTCCCAGAGACAACATTACGACTTTGACCATGATTTAGAAGGGATAATAGTTGTGCATTTTGGCATGGAATATGCCAAACAGAATCATGCTTTAAGCTGCTAACAACTAAAGGGGGTATATTTCATTAGGAAGAATGAACATCAATTTGAACTGGTCATGGTATTTTATTAACCTCAATCTGAATTCACAAAAATTCAGTTGAAGGTAAGAGTGACCAACAGATCAAGGAGCCCATAGTGTTGCAATGAAAGGTTTCTTTGGGGAATCGGGTTTTAGGTAGAGACGTAGGATAAAAAGAGTGAGGGATTAGGAGGGGAGAATCATACCTTTTCCCCTATTCTCCCTTCCATTTGCCAACTTTCTCTTTCTCCCTCTGTCTTAGACTAAATAATGGTCCATCAAAAAGTTCACATTCTAACCTCAGGACCTATGAATATTTTACCTACATGGCAAAAGGGACTTTGCATATGCAATTAAATTAAGGGTCTTGAAATGCTGTGGAGATTATCCTGGATTATCTAGGTGGGCTACATGCAATCACAAATCTTTATAAGAAGGAGGCAGGATGTAATAACAATACATAATAGGGTCAGGTTGGTGCAAGACTTAAGGGAGCATCCGTAAGTTGTATAAATGTCTTATTGCTGTGCTGTACACCTGAAACTAATATGATATTGAATGTCAACTGTAATTAAAAAATAAAATGCTTTTAAAAAAATAAAAAGAATAAGAAGGAGCCAGGAGGGTTAGAGTTAGAGAAGCAGAGGTCCGAGTTATGCCATTGCTAGAAGGAGGTCACGAGCCAAGCGATAAAGAGCATACAGGAGTTGGAAAAGGCAAGGGGCAGCTTCTCCCCTGCAGCCTCCAGAAGAAAAGCAATCCTATTGGTCCCTTGATTTTAGCCATGAAAGACCCATTTTAAGGTCTGAAATGGACTTCTGACCTACAGAACTGGAAGATGAATTTGCCTTGTTTTAAGCCAGAAAACTTGTAGTGATTTTAGTGCAGCAGAAATTCATAACATGTCTGTCCCCTATTTTCTCCTCTCTGGTCCCCATCCCCACTCCCCTTACTTTCTCAGCCCACACCCCTTTCTTTCCTCCCCACTTATTCTTATCCCTGTTCTCCCCACCACCACAAAAGCAATTATAGCTCGTGCTTTTGTGAGATGCATGTGAAATGGGGAGAGGGGACCAAAGCAAAGAGGCAGGAAGCATTGAATACCTTATGCGATTGCTTTGAAAGGACTAAAGCAGAGGTCAGAGAAAACGAAGCTTGTGCCTACTTTACAAGGTTGTTTGTGATGGTCTTATAAAGGAGGTGACTTTCCATGGAAAACGATAAGATGACGTTTCCAAACTGAAAAGGAGTGGCATACCGTGGAGCTGTGTGCGGATCGGAGTGAGTGAGGGGTGGCGACTATCTATCTGTCCAGACAGAAGGGCCAGTAGGAGGCAGAGAAGAGCAGGCAAAGGAGTTCAGGCTGCTTTCTAAGAGGAAGCGTTATCAAAGTATAATAATTCTTTTAACCTCAGTGAGTCAAAAATCAATACTTCTCATGCACGGGATTTCCAGCTCTCCTGGAACATTTAGCTCAAGCTGCCAAAATACTTGTTCTTCAAGAAATGGAGTAGGTTTGATTAATTGGTTTGGCCCCAGGTGCCATCCTACACTGGGTAATAATGTCTAGTGTGTAAGGCTCTAAAAGCAGTGGAGGGCCGGCTTGGTTAGCTTGGCATTGAACCCGATTGTTAGGGAGACTGTAGCTTCCACGCAGGGCCTCTTATCTCACACACACTGTGTAATCAGGGGCTCAATGGATGGTGGAGTTGATTATCCTTCTGTCCTCTTGCCACCTTTAAAATTTAGCTCTCATTTGTGTCTGAAATCTTTAATGGAACAATCTCCAGAGGTTTCACCTTTTCTTGATAAGAACTTTTGCCCCAATTGTGGAACCAAGTAATGTCACTGATGCCACTTCTTGTCCACTTCTCTCCTTTCGCTCTTAAGTCCACTCGAATAGAAAATGGAAGATTGAGGGGATATCGTTGATAGTTCAAGTCATTGAATGCTTTCCTTTGTGTTACCCAGTAATTGTAATCAACAGGTACCTTTGGGCTTGAATTACATGTATAACTGCCATTTTAAAAACGACTGTATTTGAAGCTCTGACTTACTGTTACAGCAGAGAGGAGGTATTGCATTTATAAATGATAAAAGAAAGAACTGGGATGGCAATTGAAAGTAAATCAGTTCTTTGGCAATGTAACTTTATGTTAGGGAGTAATTGCTTTGTTTCTCTTATCAGTGCAATCTTGAAGCAGTCCTGTCTCATTTTTGAATTGTCAGTCTCACCTCCCACTTATGCCTTGACTTTTTCTATTTATTCTAACTGCTTTTTCAAAGGTCTCTGGTGCCCTCCTAGTAATTAAATTCAGTACATTTCTGCCCTCAATGTGTTTATTTCTCTTATAAGTGACATTGTAGACATCCCTTTCTTCTTCAAATGTTTTCCACCCATAGCTTCTCTCATACTTTACTGTTATTATTATTATTATTATTATTACTACTATTATTATTTTCCTGGGTTTCATTCTTCCTCTGTTCCTTTTAAATATTCCTTCTTTGGCTCTTCTTCCACCCTTAAACACAAGGGTTCCACCAGGATTTGCCCTGGATCATTTTGTTTTAAATAGTTTTCACCTGATAATCTAATAACATGTCATTCCTCTGTCTCTCCAAGGCTGAATTCTTTACTGAGCTGCAGTTCTAGCTGCCTTCAATAGCCATGTGTATCCAAGTGTCTTTCTGGTGCTCATTAGGGGCTTGCAAAAACTCTCAGGAGGTCTACCACTGCAGGACACTATTCCATGGCTCAGGTTGTTAACCCACACCTGTACATCAGGACTGTCACGTGGCTGAAGTTCTAGGACTCCGAGAACCACGGCTGGGTAGCTCTACCACTGGAAGCTTCTACTACAACAGTCCTCTCTGGATTGATTTCTGGCAAAATCTGGGAACAAGTCCAGGACTTGTCCGATGTGGGTCAGACAGAGACATATACTGTTTACCGTAACACTGTGGCCACTCACAGTGAGTGCGTCCACGTAGTTTTCAAGGAGGAGCCAGACTGGCCCTGCCCATCCTCTGCTCCTCCTTCTGACCTGCTGCTAACCACAGGCTGTCTGAGAAGGCACGCAAGGTCATGGGATGCACCTCTTTTCCTTCACTGTCTCTTAGGAATGAAGGACATTGTCGTTTGCAAAAAAAATAAATAAATAAAATAAATAAATAAAATAACTTGGCCTTTGTGGGCATGATATCATGGGAACTGGGGGTGGGTCAGCCACATAGTGGGTCTCCAGCTGTACATTGCTTCAACTCAGTGTCCCCCCCCAAGCAAACTAGTTTTTTTTCCCCCCCAATAGGCTCTCTAAATGTGTTCTTTATTTTTGCCAGTGGAATCACTGACCATCCAGTCACCCAAGCTCTGTATTCTGGAACCGCCTTTGCTTCTGATTAGAATGCTATTGAAATGCTATAGCCAAGGGTCTGTCTAAACAGAACTGAAGTCATGGCTGTGGGAACGGAACGGGAGGAACAAGTACAGAAAATAAATTACATGATGAATTAATGAGACTTGAGAGTGCATTATGAAGTAAGGGTGAAGGAGAGGGTGGAGTTGGATGGCAATAATTGTTAACATTTATTGAACCCTTATGTGCTGGGCATTATTCCAAGTTCTACTCATAGAATATCCATTAAGGAGCTGTAAATAGGTTAATGTTGAAGTTTAACCTTAATCAGCTGGTGGTATAAGTCAGTGCCACTCAAAGGAAACTCCATGAATCAGTGGAGGCCCACAGACTGGAATGATCCATGTCACAGTGAACATAGAAACTGAAAGGAAGGATTAGAAACTTTTATGGCCAGTTGACAGAATGACTTTATGTGATAATGAAATTTTGACTTCTACATTTTATGCCTTGGCTTTGCATTTCATGTAATGCATTTTTGGGGGGTGCATTTAGAGTCTCTCTCAAGCCTTATTCCCCCACTAAATCCAGTTTGTTCGTTAGGCTATGTAAAAGTAGTTACTTCTAGTAATGTTACCTCTTGGGTCTCATTTAAATAGTTTTGTGTCTTCAAGCCCTTCTTCTTGGTACTAAATGGCCCCACATTTTTTCAAGAGAAATATTCCAAAGAGGTCTTATGGACACTCACAGCTAAGCTGGCTAAATGGGAAGAACGTGTTGAAAGTTGGCTCACTTTTGCCTGTGAGGAAATATCTCAATTTATTCAAAACTGACTAGGGGATGCTTTTGTAAAGGTTCTGTAGGGGGTTTTGCCCCCACATTTGAGTGTACCTGGGTACCATACAATTGAATCTCCTCATGAGAATCCAAGTCTTGTTTCCTGATCACCTATGGGGTCCATCTTTTCTTGACTTTGTTCTGGATCATCTGGAAGGGGTTGGAACGACCATTGTGAGAAAGGAGAGTGCCTGAGAGCTCATACTCACAGTCTGTCTGATGAAAATAGCAGCTCATTTCTGTGAGCACTTAGTATTTATGGGCAGTATCCTAAGTTCTCCCCCTGTGTCAACTTCTTGCATCTTCACACCAAACTTGTGAGGTTGTGGTATCATGGTCTCTACTTCATCGATAAAGAAACTGCATCACAGAGTTTAAGTTGCTGATGGATTCTCAGATGATAAATGGCAAAAACAGAATTCCCACCTGGGCAGTCTGGCCCCATATCCCGGACCATAGTACCTCTGAGGCATTCTTGTGTGATTTTTAAAAATTATATTATTGTGTTATAATTGACGTATAGCATTTATATTAGTTTCAGGTGTACAACATAATGGTTCGATATTTGTATATATTATGAAACGATCACTGCAGTAAGTCTAGTTAACATAGGTCATCGTGCATAGTTACACATTTTTTCCTTCTGATGAGAATTTTTAACATCTTTTAAGATTTCTCTTAGCATGGTATTCATTTTTATTGCATTCATTACATGTATCTCTTGTATGCATATATGCATATGATATTCTTACTGAAAACACAGGGTCTCTGGATCAGAGAACAGGTTGTGTATTGCTCACAGGGTGTTTTAGCACCAGTTCTCTGAGCCCCAGTCTTCTTGGGATGATACAGTGAGGGCAAGAGAGGAATCCAGGAATTATGGGATGTGGAGCTTATACAAGGTGGCTGGTATGTCAGCCCATCTTCCCCCACAGACAGAGGAAATTTTCCTTTGAAATATAAATAAACATTCTCTGGAGAGGCCGGAATGGGATCTATAGATTCCCTAGCTGGAATGCAAGCCAATGACTCCAGGAGAGAGAAATCTCTAAATCTCTCTAGAGCAATATACTATACCCAGCTTCCAAGGTATATTTGCCATTACATCATCCTTTAGCCAAGTTTTCCAATTCTCAGAAAGCTCAGATAAGCAGAAATATGGGAATATCCTTGGAAAATTAGTTCTCAACAGTATCAGTCTGAGACAGAAGGGGAATTTAAAACGTAGGATTAGAAAGCACAATCGGTAACCACAAGATTGCCATGGGGATACAAAAGACAGTTTGGGGAGTATAATCAATAATGTTGTAAAGATTCTGTAGGGTATCCGATGGACACTTGTCTTATTAGGGAGACCACCTCAGGGATGATGTAGATGCCTGATCACTGCACTGTACACCTGAAGCTGAACAATAATGAATGCCAACTATAATTAGATATAGATATAGATATATAGTTGAATATATATATATATATATATACATATATATATATATATATATATATATATTCATGGGATGTGTAGTACAACACAAGGAAAAGAGTCAGTGGAACCGTAAGAGCTATATATGATGTCAGAAGGGTAATAGATTGGGGGAGAGGGGTTATCACTTTGTGAGGCATACAAATGTCTAACTATTACATTGTTTTGTACACCTGAAACTAAAAAATAAAAAACAAATAAACAAAGAAACATCAGAAAGTCTCCCCTTCACTACAGTTTGAGAAGCACTAGTATAAGTTATCCAAATAAGGAATTAAAATGTGAAGCCAGATTTGGTGAGTTGCAGGGTGAGAAATTTGGTTTAGATGACATTTCCTGGACAGGTCATCCGATAGTTTAAAGGAGAGGGAGAGCTAAAGAACTTTTGCAAGTTATCATTAGAATGATAGTTAAGACCAGAAGGAGAAGGAGAAAGCACCAGTGGGCAGAAAAGAGAGAGAAGAGGGAAGAGAAGAAAAGTAGAGAAGAATGTTACAAAGTAACACCGGCTAAGCATTGGGATGAATGGAGAGGAGAGTTGTCTGGAGGAGGTTGGGTAGGGCACCTAGGTGTGGCCATCGAGCATTCTGAGGAAAGACTGTGCTTCAGCCATTGTCAGGTGCTTCAGAGCAGCTCCACTGCTCTTAGCTGGAAGCACCCCTCTCACTATATACCTTCGGACACCAATTGCAATCAGTTAGGCCCATTCCTATGAAATCATCTCTTTTATATGCGAATTCTTCTGGAGATGGAATGCCTGCCAGAACCAGTAGCAGGCATACCTGTGAGATATTGGGCGTCTGGTTTCAGACCACCAGAATAAAGTATTGCAATAAAGCAAGTCGTAATCTTTTTGCTGGTGGAGGGTCTTGCTTTCAGTTTGTAAAAAATCCAACACTTGTGAATTGCAGTAAAGTGTAAAAAAGGAGGTATACTTGTATTTCAAAATCTGGACCTTTTTCATAAAATTTCACATTTCTGACATCTCTCTCTCTCCTCAAAAAACTTTCCAAAGTAACAGATCAGCCATACTAGGTCTGCATTCACCCTTAGCTAGAGTTCCATAATCCCCACCCTACTGTCTCTCCCTGGCCTTGAACTGGAATAGCAGTTGCGGGTAACTGATGTGATCATCACTCTTTTCTTTCCCCTGGCTGCCTTTGCTTATTTCAGTGATTTCCCTGGCCTCTGTAATTATAATATTTTTTCTTAGAAGTTTTCTTTTGGAAATATACTTTATATTAAAAAGAATGTTAGTCCCCAAAACAAAGTTTGATGCCAGAGCTGATCCAGTAGAAGTTTAAAGAGCTAAATTTCAAATTGCGGCTCCAGTCTTAATGACTCCTAAGATTCACTTGATCAGAGGTCTTCTTTTCCAAAACCAATGTGAAGATTTCATTTACCAGACAATGCATTATAAAAGTAGGCAACTACTCATATGTCATATTTGAACCCTAAAATTTCATTTATTTGCATGAGATTGAGACCTGCTGTAATACCTGCCCTTGTCCATGAAAGTGTATGGGTGTGTATATCTAAGTTACATCTTACACCTCTCCAACCAGCTTTTTGAGATCCTTAGGGAAACAAAAGGTGAATATTACCTGTTTCCCTGAAAATAAGACCTAGCCGGACAATCAGCTCTAATGCATCTTTTGCAGCAAAAATTAATATAAGACCCAGTATTATATTATATTATATTATATTATATTATATTATATTATATTATATTATAGATCTGGTCTTATATTATAGTAAAATGAAAAAAAATTGGGGGGCAACATGGTAGCTGTGGCAGAGAGGGGGTTTGATCACCCGAGTTGATGGCCTCTGCTCAAAATGGTGAGAGTTGCTGCTGGAAAGTAGTTGCCCAGGCAGGCATTACATTTTTGAGCAACTTTGCAATTAGGTGGAACCATGTGATTTGTTCTGGGAAATAAATTGTGCGAGGCAGGATGCATGTCATATCCTGACCTAGGAAGTTTCTAAGAATAGTATTTGCTTTTTCCACATAGATTGCACCTCTGTGACGCTCTAGTAGGCCAAATGTTGAAGCCTTTAGCTCCAAAATATGTCCCTAACCTGAATCCCTGAGACATTGCTTGAAAAATAGCCACTCAAAAGGGATGGAAGCTACTTGACCTAGAATATTTGAATTGGATTTTATCAGAGAAATATAGTACATGTTCAGTGTATTAGGTCACCCCAATTTTAGGATTGCCTGATAGAGCAGTTAGCCTCTTGACTGAAACACCAGCTATATCACATTGGGTGGGTTAATTTAACCTTTCTACGCCTGAGTTTCCTTATCTGTAAAATGCAGAGGAGAATACAGAATGCCTCAAAGACTTGTGAGAGTTAAAAAGGGGTGATTTGTGTAACGTATATAAAAGAGTGCCTGCTACATTGTAGGCTTTTGAAAAATGTTAGCTATTGTCATGTTTATCATGGTTATTTCTGCTGCATTAATGGAGCCAGATTTAGTCTTCATAAAAATGGGACTTAAGTCTGTTTCTTCCCAATATGTGGTCAGATCACAGAGCCAAATGAGGCAAAACAAAGTCCCCCTCCAAAAATCAAGGTACGTCCTCCTATCAAGGAAGTAGAAAATCCTGTTATCTGTTTTTTAATTTGCCACACTTATCTAAATAAGTGGATCAGGCTTTCTAGAAATGGCCACCTTTTCAGTTCCTTATTTTTATTGGGCTGAGCCTAACCAACCGCCACACTGATGGCCAGTAAGAAAAAATATGGCAAATTTCACTGAAAACAGATACATCAGATTGTGATTTTCACTATTGGGCAGGCACGGTACCATGGTGTGGAGTGGCTATTGCATTAACTCTCTCTCTTACATCTTGTCCTTTTTGTGACAGAGACCTGCATTTCTGGGACAGGGAACGTCAGTGTGGAAAACGCTTCTAGTGTAACGCATGATTGAGTGTTGGGCATCCTTGACTCTGAATCTCCTAGAGCATCTTCTTCTCTCCCACATTCCACACTGCTGCCATACTCAGCAGTTTCCACGATCCCCACAGGTGTTGATGGGGATAGAGCCAGAGAACAGCATTTTGGGAAGCATTGTTTGGCTGGCACGTCCCCCTGTGATATGAGGAGACACAGGAAGAAAAGTGACTGGGAATGTTTGCAGGAGCCATACCTAAGAAATGCCAACAGTTTATCGGAAACTGTCACATAGGGCGAAATCTACCTGTTCCTCCCTACTTACACTGAATCAGAATTGGGATTACTGAGCTCTGTCACCCCTTATATGACTCACCTTTTCTCTTCTCCTCACCACAGTCATTTGAACCTATGTTTCTTCTTCACTGAATGTGCTTGTCATTGCCTTGACTTCATTTACTTTTTAAAAAATCAACTCTGGCTTTTCTTAAACTCAAAGGAATGCACAAGTGGTGTCCCCTCCCCCATTCATTATTTACTTATTTCTTAAAAGGTACGGAGGAGTTTGCTGGCCTTTCCGCAGGTTCCAAGGAATGTCCAGGTATCTGCTTTCCTCCTACCAGCTGGTTTCCCTCCCCGGAAGGCAGCTCTGGAAGAATCCTGTCAGCACTGGGAAGGAACCCAAGCAGATAATCAGGGAATTATGTATTCACCAGGAATGGGTACTTGGAGTGCAGCAAGTTCAATTTGCCAGATAATTTGCTTCCTATACTCGACTTTACCTACAGCACAATGCAATACATTTTTGATCTAAATTGCCTCCTAACTCCAATCAACATTAATTTAATAATACATATTCAACAGATATAAACACTTCAAATGACTAGAAAATGAATATAAATCCACATGCATTTGTGCTGATATTGGCACCTAAATATGATATTTATCAGTGATGGTAATGTTTTTTCGTGTTATTATTACCCCCTCCCAAATATGAATATGAAATCATTTTCAGTGTGCTAAGGGATTTGCATATTGGCAGGGTTGGGAGAGCCTTTTCTTTGCTTCTCTGTGTGTTGACTACGGTTTTCTCTGCTGGGCCTCGCTCTGGTCAGATGGATTTCTTCTTTAGTCAGGACACAGCACTGCCTCTTCTGGTTGATCTAGAGAGGCTCAGGCCCACCTGAAATTGTTTTCCTTTTTTGTGGAAGAAGAGGGGAAACTGAGGAAATATTATTAGCACATTCTCACTACATCAACAAGAGGGCCACACAAAAGCATTTCCAACAGAGAACACCCAGAAATGGACTCTAGGGTTGTTAGAACTGGGAAAACCTTTTTAGACATCCAAGCTTTCATTACACCAGTGGGGAAACAGCCCCAGAGAAGAAAGGAGCTGTTCCTACAGTGTTAAGCAGAGCAAGGACCAGTGGCTGGCTTCCTGACCCCCGTGCCCTGGACGTCCCCAAAGGCATGCTAGGGAGAAAAATTGTAAAAGACTTATAACTCACACACAACTAGCATGGCTTTTGTTGTTGTTATTCAGAGAAATAGTTTTGCTACTGAAAAATAATTTTTAAAATTCGAGACTTTCATATAAGAGCAAATGGTCATGATAGTGGCAAAAGGAGTTTTACACCCTTCATTCTGTCAAAGTATAATTTTCAAAAAGTTAAAAACATGATAGTAATATAAATATAATATACACCAGTGTCAAATCTATTTAACTCATTAGTAAAGGAACCAATGAGATGGTAAAACTCATGGCAAGAACATTTGAGGAACTGGATATTTATAGGAATTAAAAAAATGTTAGCCTAAGTTTACTAGGTTGAACACAAAACTAATGAATGTCCTGCAGGGCAATAAACCCTTAACACTTTAATGTTTGGGGATATCTTCTCTAGTGGACATAAATCTACAAGTTAACATGACTTCACAGTATTTGGGCTCTCTCTAGTCAAATAGTAAATAGCAATGTCAAACACAGGTAGCCTTCCAGAGAACTAAAGAATCCTTGAGCAATGCCTTAATACATCATTGATTAAAAATGACACTTTTCCTTGTCCCTCACTTTATTTCAAAGGGTTGATTAATGATCAAAGCTGATTTCCAAGTTTGGGGTCAAAATCACATTAGAACTTCATAATCACTCTTTGCATTTTTCTAAACATATTTCTCTGGCCAGAACCTGCCTCCCCCAACCACTTGCACATCTTCAATATCTTTCCACTTTCCTAGATGCAATGCCTGCTTGGGTTTTTATCTTCCATGCTCTTTCTCCCCAAGTCCTCTCTCTTCTTTCCTCCAACTCAGTAGTTCTTTCCTTTTCCCATGATGGCCTCACAGTGTCCTCAGGCTTTTACAGTTCCTCCGCTCATGGATCGATGTAGTAATCATTTAAGTCAGACATGGTCATGCTAGACGAAATCCTGTGGCGATGATAGACAGGAGGGTGAGACCCAGAAAACTAAGTTTTCCTTGAGGAAGGAAGGGGTGGGAAGAAACAGGATACTCAAGCATTAGAGATCTTATTTTATCCCTGCCACCAACACAGTTCTCATCCAGCCACAGGTCTCTTAGAGATTCATGGTTCTGAAAAACATACAAGGATTTGGCTTTTTGGGGCCAATATATTAATTCAGGGTAGTGCTCACCCCCTCCTTTGTCTATTATTAGATGTGCACCTTCTTGAGCTATTGTCTGAGTTGAAACCATTTCGAACATTCCTGGCTTTCAGTGAGAAATATTGGGATGTATTGTTTTTCTTTTACCATGCTCTCTGTTTGTTTTCTTGGATATATAATTAGTATTAACCACTTGGCCTGTTTATTCAGGCCCATGCTTCAATTGCAATATCAAGTTCTAACTTTTTTTAAAAAATTGTGTTTGAAGCTGAGATTTCATTGGGTTTCTCACAAGATCTAAGACATGGAATTCGTTTGCTGGGTATAAATAATTAAAAACATTTCTGCTTTCAACTGGAGTCAGTAATTGCAGAATTTGTTTACTTTTAAAATAGATCTGAGAAGTGGGAAGTGTGGGGACCAAAGTTGGAAGATCTGGGTTGTCTGAGGAGCTTTATAGGTAGCTCTATGGCCTTGGGCAAGTGGGGCGGTCCCTGCATTGGGATGTGGCCCTTGCTTTGTGCCTGGAGTCACATGGGGCTAAGTGAATGGAGTGAATGAGTGAGTGTGTGTGTGTGTGTGTGTGTGTGTGTGTGTGTGGTGTAGGAGCAGTGGTGAGGGAGGCATGGATACCTGTTGTCCTGTTGTCTGGTGCGTGGCTTGTTTGAGGATTTGCATATTATGCTTAGAACAGTAAAATCAAAGGTTACCTTAGACTTAATTTTTTTGCAACACACCTACAAGGCATAGTACTCCTCATCATGCAAAGAGTTGTGTTTTGACTGATTTGCAGAGGCTCTGAGAATGGGGAATGGGTATTCCCTCTTTTGCATGTGTGTATTCGCTGTTTATTTTGACTATGTAACCACTTGCTGGAGAGAACTACCCTGTGGATTCTGTCAGTCCCTACCCTGAGAAAATCATTGCCATGAGCAAGGAGGCTACAAAGTGGCTCTTAGACTCATTCAGAAGCCCCTGAGTTTCCAGGATGGGGTACGATGTTTGCACATGTTATCAGTAGTCTTCCAACACGTGGGTGCCCAGCTCCCACAGTGGATTAGTTTCTCTGTAGAGAAGTTGTGGGCGGGGGATGCTGACCTGCTCACTGAGGCATCCACTGTCTCTGTAGCCACCTCTCCTGCCACACACAGTAGTCACCGCTGACGGTCTCTGAGTGCAGGTATTAGAACACAGAGCCTTCTACCTTTGGGTGCACTTTTTGTATTTCCTCAAACGGCCCAGTGCGTCCCCCAATTATGTGCAACTCCCCTCCAGGTTATGGTCCTAGCACGTGCTGAGTTCAAAGACCGGAGGTTCACACTGGGATGCTGTAATAGCATCTACTTCTTCCTTGTGCTTCTTATTATTTGATTTCTTCTTTCATCTTAGACATTCTGAGTTCTGGCTCTTGATCCAATCTTGGCACAAATGGCAGAAGGTTGCCTGCTTTTTCTCTGTGGGTGCATGTCTTATATGGGATATGGGTAAACCACATCCCTTACATATGTGGGAGGCGTAGGCTTTTAGAATTTGTAGAAATGGGCACATCATGGCTTTGAGACGTCTCATGAAAGGTGAATGCAAGCTGCCATGTTAAGCAGTGCTTCTCAAATGATCTGTGATAAAAGGTCAGTTTGATTGTTGTTTGTGAAATTCCAAATCCATCACAGAGTAACACACCTTTAAAATGCAAGTGTTTTGTCAGCTCTCTCTAAAGTTTCTGAATGTTTTATTCTCAATTTCAGTATGTTGTTGTAGACCAGCAACAGGAAAATTAGAGACCAGCACTGTCAGTGGCCCGCAGGTTGAGCAGCTCTGACTGAGAGCCTATGTAGGAAGTGGTCCAGCCCAGTCCTTTTTGTATCTGGGGATGCGATGTGTCCTTTTTTTATCATAAAGGGAGGGTATTGTCTGTAGCTTTGATTGTATTCTCAAAATTGTGAGTGTCTCCATCTTACCCACTCACTTCCAAGTGGTTAGAACCCACAGTCAGTCGGTTCTGTGTAACTAGCATGTAGAAAGTTAGCATTGTTTATAAAATCTAAGCAGAGGGTGAGGACACTTGGGTTTCCTTGGGATCTTTCATTATTGTGAAAATAAAAGACATTCACCATCCAAGACAGCCTTGATTTTAAGTTACCCATGACAGTATTTTTGGTGAACTTGACATTTTCCTAGCCATATTGAAGTTACATCAAATTACCTTACTTGTGACAAATGGCTTAGATATGTGCATTGAGGTATCTGTATAAGAGCTACTTAAGTGAGGGAAGACGGACTGTAGGTCCAGTGAATGATCTAAGTCATTCTGCATTTTCCCAACATGTCAATTTGAGAATATTCTAAAAGTGTATATATTGTTTAAAATGTAAAGAGGTCTGTGTAGGAGCCAGGTACCTTAAAACAAAAATAAGGAAGCCAATGACCTCACCTAGTGCTTAAGATAACCTAAATTCTGTGTGAAAGGAAGGGATGGAGTGTGGGGAGGAGACAAGGGAAAGAATAAGAAATTGTGCAACAGTGGATGACCTTTGAAGAGGGTGGATTTGAGGAATCAGCACTAATCTTTAGGATCAGAAGCATTTGCCTTTTTTAGCTACATCATAATCACTTAAATTCCTTTACTACTGTAAGGAGCACTTCCATGACCGTTAAAAGAATGCGTCAATGCATGGACTACATTAAGTGTATTTGCTCCCTGCCTCAAATTGCTGCATCAGTCAGGAAGATTGCAACGGGCTTGGTACATTATTGGGGGATGGATGTACTTCAGAGACTGGAGCTATGTATGTAGATCAATTAAATGGAAAGATACTGCCATTATCTGAAAAACTCACACAAAAGAAGCTACCACAAGGATGAAGTTGTGCAAGAAGGTGTGGGGAGATCATCAGAGAGAATTTTCTAGATTGACACATTGTATGTGCTGATTTTATCTAACCAGCCTTACTATTTGGCAAGATTTATTATACTGGAGTGTATGACGCCTACCTTGTTAATGCCCCCACCAAACTCATAACCTATTTTTCACTTAGAGAAGTGATATGGTGGAATTGATGCTACAGAATGCTATAATAGAACGAAAGGGTTCTTATAAGTCTTGCAGTTGCCAGTTTTTACTGGGCATCAGAATTGCCTGGGTTCCTTGTCAGTAGTATAGATTCCAGGGTCCCAAATCCAGATATTCTAAGTCATCAGATCTAGGGCAATCTAAACCGCCATTACAAGCATGCCAGGTGAGTCTAACACAGGTGGCACATTTTCAAAATTGATATAACTTCCTTACTGCACTGATGATGACAGGTAGACTCCTTAGCTGTATGACCTTGATGAGGTCCTTTAACTCTAAGAGGCAGAACCAAGGCTGGAACTCAGAGTTCTAGGCCCCTGCCCTTGCTGCCTTAGAGCTACCTGGGTCTCTGGCTGAATCCTATCCCTGTACAACACCTTGGGAACAAATGCATCTTTCTTAATTTACTACTGGAAGGATTTGGCAAAACCAGGGATGAGTCAGACAAGTAAAGCTGAAGCTCCTAGTAGGTCATCAAGGTTGCTTCTAAAATTCTACCTCAGTTTTACTATATCTGATGACTGCTTTGAATCTCCATAACTTCAGACACAGGATGAGGACTTTTTGTGCTCTAGTTGGAGAATCTAAAAATCACAAGAGGAACTATAAGGTTGGGGCAAAAGTAATTGTGGTTTAAAATGTTAAATATAATTTCAAAAACCACAATTACTTTTGCACAAACCTAATAGAAAAACTAGAGTTTATATCCAGCCCAGTTATCAACATGTGAAGGAAGGCTTAGAACCACAGCAAAGCCCTTTTTGCATATTTCCAAAGTGATTCTCTTATGCCATTTAGGTGATTTATAACTCAGTTCAATTCTGACACTATTCAGAGTTAGCACAGACCCCACAGGTCATGGGTTCTATCCCACTAGCCTGTCCGTCCTTCAAATACCAGCCCTAAGGCCAGAATGTCCTTAAACCACTGACATTTCTGCTTGGCCAGCTACCAATTCGGGAGTTCCCACAACCCCTCTTCAGGTTTGGTAATTTGTTAGAATAACTCACAGAACTCAAGAAAGAGCTACACTTACAATTATAGTTTTATTGTAAAGGATACAGCTCAAGAACAGTCAAATAGAAGAGGTAGATAGGGCAAGGTATGGGGGATAAAGCTTCTGTGCCCTTGGCAGATGTGCCCCCTTCCCAGCATTTCAATGTGTTCACCAACCTGGCAGCTCTGTGAGCCTCAGTGTTTCACGGTTTTTATTGAGGTTTTGTTAAGTTCAGTCAATTGGTGAAATTATTGGTCACATGATTGAACTCAATCTCCGGTCCCTCTCCCCTCCACAGAGCTTGGGTGGCTGAAAGTTCCCACCTCTAATCATCTCTGGTCTTTCCGATGACCCGTCCTCCAATATGAGGCACCTAGGGGACTCGCTGTGAGTCATCTCATTAGCATAAACTCAAAGCATGGTCTAAAAGGGCTCCTTATAAATAATGAAAGACACACCAACCACTCCAGAAATCCCAGGTGTTTTAGGTGCATTGGGGCAGAAACTCTGGACAAAGACCAAACATGTTTTTTCCTTATATAGGACCTTTCAGTTTTGTTTTGAATAAATACTGTTGTCAGAGAAGGCCGTTTGCATTATTGACTAATCAGCAGCAACATGCAAAGAGACATTTACTCTCTGGGTCTGCACTGAGAGATGTAGGCGTCTTAGAAATGATTATGTGTACAGTTTGCATTTCTTATATTAAAAATGATGAGAAACAAGATGGTTACACAGATGATTTTGTAACCGCCTAAATGATATTATGATGTATAAGAAAGAAAAATTTATATAGGGTGGTACATTACCTTATTAGGGAAATAAGGCTGTAGTACTAAATAACATCCAGTGGCACATTATATTTTATCATGTGCTTTCATGAACATCATGATAAACTGCTAACATTTACTGAGCACATCCTTGGGTCAAACTCTGTACTAAATGCTTCTATGCATGCTAACTCTGGCTTGTATGCATCACAACGCTGTTAGGTAGGCACTGTTACTATCCCCATTTTGCTAGTAAGGAAACTGAGTATACACAAGGTTAAATAACTTGCCCAAGGTCACAAATTAGCATTAGCATTAGAACTTGAAACTTGCTTCGTCTGAGCCCAGATCCCTGCACTGTACTCATAATCCCGATACTATAACTTGCAAGTGAAGGAGAGAAGCCTGACCTCATAGCCAGAATGTCCGGGGTTCTAGTCCTTGTCACACAGACTTGCTATTTGACCTTGGGCAGTTCACTTTGGTAACCTCTGATTTCTTCTTTCATCTTGTTTGGGGAGGGGACGATAGGGCAAGTTATGATAAATGCTCTCTGACATTTTGGGTTTTGCCCTATGTCATCGGCTGCCCGAGTTTGGCTTCTGATCATGTATGGTCCCTAGCATTTCAGGTGATGTTTTGTAAATCTGAGGATTTGGAGGCTGAGGTGCAGCTTCCTTGAGAAAGTCCAGGGCCAGTGTCCCCACCTCCTTTAATTCCTGGTTCCAACATGCTTAATGACAACATATTTATTTTCTCTGCTTCTCTCCAAATATAAATGGAGACCATGATACAGAGCCATATAGACAATGTAAATGCAGATTTCAGAATAAACATAGTTCTGGGAAAATGCCTTTATAATCCATAGGCTTAATATTGCTTTTATGTATGTATGTATGTATGCACTCATATGTATACACTCATATGTATGCATGCATGTATGTATGTATGAGGAATGATTGAAGTCTGAGAGCATTTGGCAGTCTACTTTTTCCTCCAAGTCTTACAGAGCATGGACTTGTTCACGTAGGCTGAGGGTTTGCTTTCTGACTCTCTTATTTATAAGTTAGGCTCATCTTAGTCAGGTGACTTACTGGTTCAACATCACCTTCTTTATGTGTCAAATGATGATAGCAGCGACCTCATGGGATTAACCAGGAGGGTAAAATGAAAGAGTCTGTGAACTGCTTGATAAACGTTACTGACTTAAATCTGTCTTAACATTTTCTGGTTCCCTTTTCCTGCCCTTTTTCCCTTTTGCCTCCTAAGCTCCCGGGCAGCTGGTGTGTAGGTCAGTCCTGGGTAGCCTGATGGACAAGAAGGTGCCCTGCACTCACTACTGCCTGTGTTATTTTCAGTCTTCCCCCACACATCCCAGTGGGCTCCCATTTGGAGATGTAAAGGGATATTCTTGGGGCTAGGGAGAGACTTCCTCCCTCTCAATTCATAGACAGGCTTTCTCTCCATTGTGGAACATTTCCCAGAGCTTTGCAAGGGCCTCAGAAATAACACGAAGCTCTCAGGAGCGTTGTTTAAAGGTGGCTGTGATTCTTCTGTCATCATGGTCTGACCTGAGGAGAACCTCAAGTATGAAATACAAATTCGTGTGGACCTCTGGGATTTCGGCTTCCTCCTTTTGTCTGTTTACCATGGCAGGCAGGAGGAAACCAGGAGAGAGCCTGCTGATACTTCACAGAGACTCAGGATGGTTTCGGGAGCATCTGGACTCTAAAGGTAGACTTCCTGAATTCAAGCACTGGCTCTGTTGCTGATGGACTTGATAAAACTTTGGGCAACTTACTTGACTTTCCTGTGCCTCAGTTTCCTCATCTGTCCAGTGGAGCTAATAATAAGTATCTTATAGGGTCATGAAAAGAGTGTCTGACACATATTAAACACATATTAAGCTCTTAATTTTTGTTTTAATATAATGAAGGAAGCATATTTCCCTATTACTCTTGATACTTTATTAATATAACGCAGGTAACATTATTATCAAGAATCAGGGAGCTGTGGAAACATTAGAGTTTGTAAAAATTTTGTTTAAATCAGAATTTCTCAGAGGGTGGTAACAAAAAATAGTTTGGGATTATATGAAGACAGACTATTTTTCTTAATAATTTTGAATTTATTGCAATGTACTTGGAGAAATACAAATAACATATCAAGGGCATGAATCCATGGGTTTACTTGGGACGAAGCTAAGGCCTGGTGGTGGGAGAGTACAACTCAGTATATGTAAGGGACCAGAGAACTTTCCTTTGGAGAATTTCAGAATGTGAGATGTTCTGAATCTGAATCTGTGGCTCTCTGAGTGCTTCGAGACCTGGAAATGCAAGGTGCAAAACAGCCAAGTACTTATTGACTTGTAAGGAAATAAGATTACAGATCAAATTTGGCATTTTGAAATAATTTGAAAAACGTTTTGAGAAGACATGTACCATCTATATGACTTAATAATAATAAGCTAGTTTCTTCACTTGCATAGCATTTCAGTGACGTGAATAGGGATTCTTCTCCCACGCCTGGTTCTTGATTCACTAACTGGTGACCATGCTTAAGTCGAAGTCCCTTTACTATTACTAAAAGCCTGCTCCTGAGTAGAAATTGCCATTTCAAAGGGGGGAAATAATGCAACCATGACTGACTGGTAGACAGAGGAAAGCTTCAGGGCTGAGTACCGGCTACCTTTCCTGCTTGCCTTCTGGTCATTTCCCAGAAGATGACCCAGCTCTGGGCTTGCCGTTATATGCTGGAGGAACCGCCACCAAGAAAATTACATCAGTTGTCTCTTTGGAAGGCTGTGACATATGTGTAAATATGGCGAGCATGAGAGAAGTTGGGTTCTATTTCCAGTTCTCTTTCTAAAAATGACTTTCGGGGAATTATTTGCATTACCCAGGCTTTATGCATAAGTAGGGTAGTAAAGCTATCCTAGAATTCAGTCATCTGGGTTATCTTGGTCTAGTTTGGATTTTATAGATTTTTTCTTTTTTTTTTCCCTTCTTTCTTTCTTCTTTTTTTTTTTTTTCTGAACCACACAATGTTTCAAATATGAGAAAATTTCACATGACACATTGTCATGCAGGGTGTCAGCTCCCGCTCCCCACATAAGAACACAGGATATGGTGAGGCCAAAAAAGGAACACCCACAGAGCCATAGATGGGGAAGTCAAACCACTATATTCTTGCTGGCGGCTGGGTGAGACACACGAAGTAGGATCCACATGATCCACAATCTGCCAGCCGCTTTTCTGCCTGCCAACCAACCAACCAACCAACATAGTCATGGCAGTTACATGAGCAGCCAATTGGCCAACTGGTTACAGCCGACAACTATCCAGTCACAGTTGATGGTCATTTACTACCTGAGCCAGCATCTTACCATGTGAGGCCGAAAGCCTGGAAACTGCTCTCTGGGACTCTGTCCCCACACACATCTGTAAGTCCTGCTTCTGTTTGAATCTTGGAAGATCCTCTGACCTTGATCCCATGGTCCCTCCTGGTAAAAATTCACTGGAGCTGAGTAGCTGTTGCCACATCCTCATGGCCCCACCAGTTCTGTTGTCTTACATGAGCCTGCTTTATACTCAGTTATAGCATTTGCCTAGCCTCTGTAGGCGTGTGTGTTTGTGACTTCAAGAATTCCCTTTCGATGGCTTAAATGTCTTTGTTTCTACCTTCTCGGCTGTTTCAAGAATAGACTCAGTTTGCCAGATAGGCCATTTCTGGATTTAAAAAAAAAACAAACAAAAAAAGTGCTTGTGTTAACGTTTCAGAATTTTCCAGTATATACAATATTGATCTTCATAATTATGACCGTGAACTTGAAGATAAGTTCAGTTAGGTTTTGTTTACTCTTTTACATCTGGAATTAATTCTCAAATCATAAAATTGATTTGCCATTTTAATATGATTGGTTTTGATGTAACTTTGAAATACGATCCAAGGTTCCTTTATTCTCTTAAATTATCAGAGAAAAGAGAAATAACTTAAAGGGAACGAGGGGAAAAAGACCTGGCATTCACTGTTATTGTTAATATGTGTCTGCATCTTCTCCATCTTTAAGGAGTCAGGGAAACATAATTGTTGGGGAAAAGGCAGCAGTAGGAGGAAAACCTAACAGAAAGAAAAAAGTAACGAAAGAAGCACTGACTTAATAATGGGGGGGGGGGGTTATTATTATATGTGACAACACAGAGAGGCTTTTTAAAAAATATTGTGCTATGAAGTAGATATGGCACCCACCGTACTCTCAACTCTAATTTCAAGGTTCTGAAATTTGGGCAGTACGCCATATTTTACAAAGATTTTTTTCAGAAATTATTTAACTGTTTTAGGATTTGGAAGGAGAGAGTTTAATATCCCTTGGACTCCTTGTGTGACACATTCTCTCATCTTCATGTGACTTTCATAACCCAGCAAGGCATTCTTGGGTAGTCTGTACAGCGTACTGGAAAAAAATCATCAGATTAGGTGTTGAGTAGAAAGTAGCCCAAGTCCTGGCTCTAATACTTGTTAGGATCCAGAAAATAGTTCTTGAAGCACTCAGAGCTTGATTTTTCTACTTTGTAAAAATGAAAAAATAATGGGACTTACTCACGGAGAGGTCATAAACAAAATAAAGCAAACTTCCTAATTCACTCAGCATGGTGTCTGGCATGAAATAAACACATCAGAAATGTTTTGTTTTGGACACAGAAAATAATTATTAGAACTCAAATACTTCTTCACACCTGACAACTCTTAAGAAGTTATCTTGTTTTCTTACTTAAATAGGTGTTTTGACTATTTTTTTTTTAAAGACCAACACATGATATCCAATGAAAATGGGTTCGTGCTGTTTTTTTCTCCACCAATAGTGTATCATCAGCATGTATGAGTAGATAGATATATATTACAGTTGTCCTTATATCTGAGCTCTATTCTGTCATTCATCAGTCATACCCATTGTAGAGTAAAACATTTAGTAGACACTCAGTGCCGATAGTCACTTATTTTCTGTTTACAAGGTTAGGTGTTAAGTAACCGGATTCCACACACCCAGTATAGTATTGGAGTGGTGTGGTCAGGGACAGAGAGACATGTAAAGTGTTTGTTCTGTTGAGGTTCTTGGTAAAGTTGCCTGTGGTACCGGAAGTTCTGAGGCGCTTGTATGATACTGTGGAGGCAAAAGAGCTGGTTGGCTGGGTATTCCACCTTCCATCTGCCTGTTTTGGTGTTTGATAACTTGGGGTATATCCCAATTTTCTGGGTTGTTAGGAGGATGGAACACTTGTTAGGAGGATGGAACAACTCTTTGCTTATATACCTATTCTTTACAGCCAAAATGCGTGAAATCCTCATCAGTATTCTTGGTTTTACTTCATCTTGTAATAACTCCTCCTCAATCCATTACTAATCCGGGTTTTGAATCCTACTCACCGCAGAAACTGGGCTTCTAAGTGGCTACCACTGAATCAACTGACAATTTCCATTCCTAATCTTTTTAAAATTTTTTAGTTACATGTGACATTCAATATTATACGTTTCAGGTGTAGAGCATAGTGGTTAGATATGTAACTTATGGGGTGATCCCCGATACCCAATAAGTCTAGTATCCACCTGACACCATGCATAGTTATTACATTACTACTGACATATTACATATTCCCTATGCTGTACTTTACATCCCTGTGACTATTTTGTAACTGCCAATTTGTCCTTCTTAATCCCTTCACCTTTGTCACCCAGCCTTGCCACCCTGCTCTCGTCTGACAACCATCAGTTTGTTCTCTGTATCTGTAGGTTTGTTTCTGTTTTGTTTGCTCATTTATTTTGTTTTTCAGATTCCACATATAAGTGAAATCATATGGTATTTGTCTTTCTTTGTCTGACTTATTTCACTTAGCTTAGTACCTTCCAGGTCCATCCATATTGTCATAAATGGTGAGATTTCATTCTCTTTTTTTGGCCAAGTAATAGTCCATTGTATGTATGTACCATTTTCTCCATTCCTAATCTTGCTTGAACTTTCTAAAGCATTCTATAGTGTTGATAAAAACTTCTTTCTAAAATCTCTCCTTTTTGAATACAACGTTGCTGATAATCCTTGGCTTCCTCCTAACCTTCTACCTGCTCCTTCCTACACTTTCATAGACTCTGACTACTCTTAAGTGATAGTGTCCCTTCTGGGTTCTGTTCTAGGCTGTCTTCTCAATCAACACATTATTTTTGAATAGTCTATTCTTTCTGCTATTGGCATTCATCTCTACTTCATCAGCTCAGACTTCTCTCCTCATTTTGAGGCCCACAAAAGCCTACTGGAAATATCCACCTAGATGTCCCCAAGGCATGTGAAAGTCAAATTGCCCCCAAATAAATGTGCTTTCCATATTGCTTCACTCAGAATCTACTCCTGCCTTCTGCTTTCATATTCCAGTAAAATGGCACCCTTTCTACCTCATAGTGTGTGAGGGAATTTGGGGTCTCAGTTGTGATTTCTTTCTTTCCTGTTCTCACTTTGAATAGAGTACTGACTTCCTTATTCTGCTCTCCATACGTATCTTAAACAACGATCATTTCTTATCAAACCCCAAAATTGCCCCCCACCTCAACATGTCTACTCCATTATTGCAATGCTAGTCTAACTGCTCTCTCTATGGGCCTCCCAACTATTCCCCAGACTGTGTCCATCATGTTCTTACTAAAGTGCAAATCTGACCATAACTCTCCTCTGCTTAAAATTCTTGGGTAGATGTTTATGGTTACGGTCTTTCACACAACTCTTCATGCTTTTTCTCCTGCTTGCCTTTCCAGCTCTGTCACTCAGTCTCCTCTCCCTCTCCCACCACCTCGCTCACCACATGGCCTTCTCTCTAACCATTCTGCATGCAGCTCATTTCCTTCAACCTGCCATGCCCTCCTGGTCCTCTGGTCCTTTGCACATTCTTGACCCTCCCCACTAACTAGCTTGTTTCCATTTACCCTTCAGATCTTCGCTTAGATGTTGCTTGCTTTGGGATGACTTTTCTAGGTCTTTCTTTTCAAAGTTTTTCTGCATATCATTTTCAATGATTTTTCTTTCCAATGTGCATCTTTTTCAACATTTTCCTGCATATCCTTGCTGATGACATGTTTCAAATGTATAATGTTCCCCAGTTGCCTTTTCTGTGTCTAACATTTATCCAACATCCTGCTAATAATAAAATTAGCAACAACTACTACTACTATGTATTGAATCCTTCTTTCAGATGAGGCACTCTTCAATGGTCTTTACATGTGAGGGTTAAATAAATTAACGCAGCGTTTGTTATGTGGCAGATGCCATCGATCCTACTGTACAGATGAAACAGGCGCAGCAGGTTAAGTCCATCGCTTAGCCATCGCGTTACTGCAAGTGATAACACCAGTATTCAAACCCAGGCATCTGCATCTCAGGACTCATATTTTTAACCTGCGAAGCCTAGACCCTCATTTACCTCAGTAGCACATCTTCAGCATTTAGCATATCTCCTAGCACGTGGTACTCAATTAATAGATGTTGGGGAAAGAATAATGAATGACGTATCTGGGCAGTGTGTTAAAGTCTAAGAGTTCATGCACAAGGGAAGAAATTGCTGCACCCCATGCCTGATTCTTTTTCATGCTACCAAACTTCAAGGTAAAGTTTTCTCAAGCACCAGACACTATAGTTTTCCCTCGCTTCCTCTCTAAGGCGTATATTACCCTATAGAAAACCAGGCTATTCTATTAAATTGGTGCACAAGTAATTCCGGTTTAAAAGGTTAAAAATAATTGCAAACACCGCAATTACTTTTGCACCAACCTAATAATTGCCTGTTGGCAATATTTCCCTACCAAAGTACGCTTTCGTTTGCAAATCAGTGAAACCAGCTTTGACTGAATGACCCTGAAAATAGATCTATTAGAAGGTTATTGAATAGTACGTAGAATCAATCGGAAGGGGAGGTTTGCAAAACAGGCCAGAGCCAAGATATACTAGAAAAATGGATATGCATATGACCCTTGAAGTGAACAGTGTCCCTTAATTACTTAAAACTCTTTTACTGGCATCTTCTCCCCTGATCATTGTCTACTACTGGACACTCATGGCTGTTTCATCACAAGATTTTTGAAACTCCTGCTGCCAGCTGCCATCACCTTAAAAATGTCTTTGCTGTGGCTGGGTATTTGAGTGGCTCCTTTAATACTAAAAGTTTTTTCAGGAGCATCTAACTGGCTACTCTAATTCTTGTGTCTTTATCATGGATTGGCCTATCGTCTCCCATGTATCAACTCCCATCTTCCACTATTTTGGGGTTCTCCACATTAGGAAAATTAATAATAATTTGGATGCCTCACAATTACCTTCATTCCCACCAAAATACATAGGTGAAGTCTGTGCATTCTCTAAAGTTACGAAGAGAAGTGATTAATCAAAATAAATCTTATTTCTGCTACCAAGTCTTTTTTTTTTTTAATTAAAGTTTATTGGGGTGACCATGGTTAGTAAAGTTACACAGGTTTCAAGTGTACAATTCTTTAATATATCATCTACGTATCACATTGTGTGTTCACCACCCAGAGTTTGTTCTCCTTCCATCACCAAATATTTGGCCCCATTTACCCTCATCTACCCACCCTCCTCCCCTTACCCTCTGGTAATGACTAAACTAGTGTCGGTGTCTATGAGTTTTTGTTTATTTATTTATTTTTGTTCCTTTATTGCTTTCAGTTTTATATTTCACATATCAATGAAATTGTATGGTTCTCGACTTTTTCTGTGTGACTTACTTCGCTTAGCTTAATAATCTCAAGATCCATCCATGTCGTCACAAATGGCACTATTTCACCTTTTGTTATGGCAGAGTGGTATTCCATTGTGTATATATACCACATCTCCTTTATCCAATCATGTCTCACAGGATACTTTGGTTGTTTCCATGCGTTGTCCACTATGAATAATGCTGCAATGAACATGGGGATTCATATATCTTTACGTATAACTGTTTTCAGAATTTTGGGGTAGATACCGAGAAGAGGGATTGCTGGGCTGTATGGTAATTCTATTCTTAATTTTTTGAGGGACCTCCATACTGTTTTCCATAGTGGCTGTACCAATTTACATTCCTACCAGCAGTGCTGTTTTGACTTTTAGATTTCACTTGTAAGTGAAATCATGCGTTATTTGTCTTTCTCTGTCTGACCTATTCACTTAGCATAATATCTTCTTGGTCCATTCCTTAAAAAAATGGGCAGAAGACCAGAATAGACATTTTTCCAAAGAAGTCATACAGATGGCCAAGAGGTACATGAAAGCATGCTCAGCATCACTCATCATCAGGGAAATGGAAATTAAAACAACAATGAGCTATCACCTCACACCTGTTGTAATGGCTATTATCAAAAAGACAAAAAATAACAAGTGTTGGCAAGGATGTGGAGAGAAGGGAAACCTCATGCACTGTTGGTGGGATTGCAAAATGGTGCAGTCACTATGAGTGTTCCTCAGAAAATTAAAAATTGAACTACCATATGATACAGCAATTTCTCTTCTGGGTATTTATTGGAAGAAATAAAAAACACTAACATAAAGAGATATATGTAATCCCATGTTCACTGCAGCATTATTTATCATAGCCAAGATATGGAAGCAACCTGAGTCCATTGATGGACAAATGGATACAGAAGATATGGCTTATATATACAATGGAATATTACTCAGCCATAAAAAAGAATGAAATTTTATCCATTCTCTATTAAAGTTAAAGTATGTAGTCTACGATAGGCTAAGTATTGGTAATTCAGAGTGACGTCATCTTCTGCTGTATTAAGTGGTCATATTGTATTCATTCACCTGTCAGATGTTTATTAAGCAGACACTATGCGCCAGACACTACCCCAGGCATGTGATGAAAAGGGAAGATGGTGCCTCAGCTTTCACAATGCTTATATAGCCCATGAAATCACTAGAAATTGGAAGAAAAATAGGCTTATCAGAGTACAAAAACTCAGCAGAGTGCAGAAGGTTCTGAAATTCAGAAGACTGATGTAGCAAAAGGTAATTCATTATGTTTTTTGTTTAGAAAGTTTGGGAGACAAATTATCAGATTTAGTTTGACAAAGTCTTTACAAGCTCATTTTCAGTCTTTTTTTTTTTTTTTTTTTTTTTTTTTTTTTTTGCATCAAGGGAACTAGCTCACTCTCTTGTCAGTAGGCTAGGAGCCATCTTAGCATCTGGTCCTGAGCAGCATGTGCCAGCCATGTAACCCTTGCCTGGCGTTTTTGCACATGGTGCTGTGGTTGTCCAAGCAGCAGGCTACCAATGCAGTGTATTTTCCAGGGCACTCCATTCCAACAGAGCCTGGGAAGGGAGGAGGAGTCCATAGGAGGAGATCCAGAAGTGGTTTTCTTTCATTTATAATCCTTTGCAAATAGGCTCACTGCTTGGCAGGTTCCAGAAATAGACTTAAGCATGCAGCAGAATCCTAGAAACCCATGGCCATCGGAGAGCCCAGAACAGTGTGTCTACGTGTATTCATTGGCAACTGCTCTGCTGCATGTCTTTACATCTCTCATACATCATTTCTCTCCCAGCTGAAGACCAACTAAACATTTAAATCCAAAAACACTGTCCAGCCTTATCGTCACAAGTTGTTTCCCTTCTGGTCTCTTGCCTACTTCAACGTACTTGTACGATAAGACTTACTTCAGTAATACATTAAACTGCTATTTTTTTCCTATATGACATTATTGACTGTTTTTGGTCCAGAATTCAGTTATGACTGTTATTCTGTGGTTTGCACTCTTCCATTAACTATCATAAACTTTAGTGCCCAGATCTCTAAAACTGGGAGGAAAACATATCTTTCTTTTAGTTGTTGAGAAGATGGAAATTAAGTAGGCCAGAAAGCATTTGTAAATGACAAATTGCTTTTCAAATATTAATGTTGTAGCTATCATTATTACTATTTTTATTAATCATATAATGAAGGTGATATTAAAAAACCTCAGATATTACTAAACGGAAAAGTTTAAAGGTGAAAAGAACACAGGACTTTAAAATTACATGGATTTAAACTAGTTTTCTTGTATGGGGATGATACTCTAGGTTGCAAGGTTTATGTATGAGGATTAATGAGTTTCATGATAAGACGGACTATAAATTTCTACTCCCATTTCAATTCTGTGTGGCTCTAGATAAGTGACTTAATCTCTCTGAACCTCCATTCCTTTATTTTAACAAGAAGAAAGATACCTACATTTTATCACTGTTGAGAGTACTGAATAAGATGCTTTATAGAATGCATCTGGCTCAAAATAGACTTTTGATAAATGCCAGCTTTGTTTGACTTTTAGTGTTATTTATAAGGGAATAAGCATTTTCAGAGTTTTCTGATTGTTCATGGGAAAGGGGTGGACACATAATCTCATTTTTCTCTTTCCCTGATTTTTTTGGGAATGTTCAGCCCCTAAGAAGTTGATTACAGAAAGAAATAACAGCTCTTAGTATTATTAATGGATTCTTTTCAGGTAAACTAAACTCAATGAAGAGAGAACAATTAGCTGGATGTAAAAACATCAGTTGATGGTCTGTTTTGCCACAATCGTCCAAGTCTCCTGCCAAACTCTTCCCAATTAATTGAAAAGTTATCTTGGTGTCTTTGAGGATTAGCCTAAGATGTTTGGGATTACAACAAGACCACTCAACAAGCCACATCCATTTCTCAATTCTGGCATTTTCCATAGGTCTCTATTGACATCTTCATTGTTTCATATAAACAAATTCGAGGCAGTTCCATGACCGTTTTTCTCCATCACCTTAATGTAAGATGGGAGAACGCAAGGCTTCCATTGAAATTTGGAAATTTCCTCCCTATAGCCAAGCTGCATTCAATTTCCTGTTGCTGTTTTGTGAAGGAACTTCCATCATAACCTATTTCCTCCTCCCTCATATATCTGCCTTATAATCATCCTGTGCTTAAATACACAAATATCACAACCTTGCTGCTAAACCATCGTTTCCTATCAAGTTCCATGTGATTTGTTTATATAAGAATAATAAGATTTGGAGTTGTTTGTATTATTTTGAAACAACTTCAATCTAAGAGAAAAGTGGAAAGAAAACTACAAATAGTTTTGAACCATTAAGAATGAGCTACATATGTAATACTTCATTATTCCTGAATACTTCATTATTCCTGAATGTTTCAATACGAACTTCCTACAAGCAAGGACTTTCTCCTTGTTTATAGCGTAACCATCAAATGGTCATCAAAATCAGGAACTTGACATTGCTACGTAACTATCATCCAATCCAAAGATTCCATGCAAGTGTTGCCAAATACCTAAATAATGTCCTTTATTGTCAAAGAGTCCAATACAACGTCATGTCTTGCATGTACTTGCCTTTTTTTTTTTAGTCTCCTTTGATCTGGAACAGTGTCTTCATCTTTCCTTGAAACTTTTTAAAGAGTATAGGACATTTATTTTGGAGAAAGTACTGCAGATTAATGCATTGAGGCTCTCATTGTGCGTAGAGCTGAAAAATGTGTATATATGCATATGTCGCTACTTTAAAGGACTGTATTAATGTGGATTCGATTATATGTATAGATCTGGCTCTTTAAGTCTCATTTTACTTCCATGCAGTGACTGAGGTAAATGGGCCTTAAAGTGTCTTCTTCCTCTTACTTTCCTGTCATTGGTTTTTCGATATACGCTCGTACTTGTATACCATTTGAGAGTCATTTCTTTGGAGTGCGGTATTGGCCTCTTCTTTGAAATGTAAACATCACTCAGAGTGGCTTCCTTTATACAGTATGTGATTTTTCGTGTCACGGATCTAATGATATTGCAACCTCCCTTTTAAAACACTCGATGACTTCTCACAGCAGTGTTTTCAAGTTTTTCATTTATTTTACTTTAGAAGCAAATGTTCTTTTTCAAATGACATCATAGGCAAGGGACCAATTTAAAACATATAAAGACCTCTTCCTTATAGCAGGACAGCCTTGCCGAGCATTCTGTGAGAACCACCAGTATATATCAAGGAATTTTCTGCGGTTAAATTGGTCCTCAGTTGCATGAAATTGATTTAATCTTAATCATTGATGCACAACACATTCTTATCATTAGTCTATGAATGGCCTGTTACTTATATACTTATTTATTTACTGATTTCGTGATTTTCAATAATGTACCAGGCTCCCACAAACCCTAGCAAAAGCTAACACCTTAACCTATATTGACCACATGAATTCCCACCCTGCTATACCCTCTTGTTATTTCCCAACCGAGAAAACACCATCCTGAATCTTTTCTCATCATCAATCCTTTGCTTTATTTTTGATAGTTTAATGCCTCTATATACACCTCTATATAATATACTTTACATGTTTATAAAAGTAGAAAGTCTGCTTTAAACTGGTTTTAACTTTATTTAAAAAGTATAATTTTTTTACTTAATATTATGTTACTACGATGCATCTAACTTGTATATAATTTTAATTCTTTTATTTTGACTGCTCTATAGTATTCTGTTGGCTGACTATGCCACAATTTCTTCTCTCATTGATGGGCATTTGACCTAGTTCTAGCTTTTTCTTTCATGAGCTGTGCTGCTATAAACAGATTGTAAAGTCTCCTTTTGCAAATGTGTAAGCAAGCTTCGGTATTTATCTACTTGAGACATTGCTATATCAGAATACATGTGACTATTTGAAGTAGGGAAATAACTTGATTAGTTGTTCATTTTAAAATGAAATAATCTTACTGCAGTATAAATGCAAGAAGGCTTGAGTAGAGTAAGCAGCCCACTAAGGAAACCACCATGGAAAAGCCACTGGAGGGAGTAGAGTAGCAAGGACCAGGATGGGGACAGAGGTGGAGAGAGGTGATATAATTAGAGTCGGATTTACAAGCTAAAATTGACCTGACACGATTATGGAGAAAGAGTAGCAGGAAAGGGGTGATGAGGAGAGATCCTGAGCAACTAGCTTGATATTGATGCCATTTCATGAGGTTGGAGCTGGGTGGGCAGCTCTAGGGCCCGGAGCAGGTGTGCCACAGAGCATGGGTCTATTCCTTGGTTCAAATAGTTTCTTCTGCCTTGAATGCTTTGTGTCCCTGTATGTCTTTTTTTTTTTTTCCTCATAAACTTCCACTCATCTCTCAAGGCCCACATTGAATACTGTTTCTTTTTTCCTCACCCTTCTTTGATTTCCATCTCTTATCCCTTCTGCTCCTCTATGTATGGCTATACATATTTATTCCTTGCCTATCCCAAATGGATTGAGGGTGCAGTCCTGATGACATCAGAGTGCAGGTATTCTGTTTCTAGATCTCAGCTCCTCTTCAGGTGGGAAGCTCTTCAAGTCCAGGAAGTATGTTTGGTTTATCCTTTTGCTTCTAGAGTTTATCAATCTCTGTTACAAACAGTTGAATGGAATGAGTTGTTCATATTGTTTTCTCTTCAAAAAGGGCGGGGGGTGAAGATAACTAGTATTGGGAGGGAAAGCTCATTGGGAAAATTAGCCCCCAGTTGCAACCTCCTTTGTTGACCTTTAAATCTATTCTTGGGTCAGTCAGGATCTGGCCCTTGTCTGTCTCCCTTCTATTAGAGGTAGATAAGCTTATTGCCTGGAAGGCTTTACCAGGTTGTATGTGGATCCTTTGCTCCTACCCTAATCTATCTGCCTGTGCTTCATTCATTCATTCATTCATTGATCCATCCATTCATTTACTCACTGATTAATTCACTCAATAATTCAATTCTTCATTCAGCATTTATTAAGTAATAGGCATACTTTTAGGTGTTGGGAATATAGCAGAGAAGAAACAGATAAAATTATCTGCCCTCCTGAGAAAAACTAGGCCCAAACCTGGACAAAGTTTTGTCCATGAAGCCGAGTTCCGTGATGAGTGAGGTCAATGGCTTTCTCCTTCTCCTGAGAAAGATTTTGAAGGAAGTAGGAAGGGGTGTAAAGAGAAGAGGTGGTGGTGGTGACTCTGGAAGGAAAAGAAAATGCAGATTTCTGGGATGGAGAAATGGGGAAAGTTGAGTATCTGTCCTTGGAAGCCATTGCACAGCGACACCAGGTCCTGTGTCCTTCCCATTATGGGAAAGGCATATGGTTTGCCCGGTTCTTTTGTATTTGAGATTCTAATCTGTGAGAAAAGCAGGTTAGTCCAGGTAATCTCTTAGGCAGGTAATCTCTTCACTCTTTATAATTGCTCGTGTTACACGGGTAGACACATTGTGAAACAAAAATGAAAACAGAGAATACTTACCTGGCAGGGGAGATACCATGATCACGAAGGTGGTTTTCCCAGGGCGAGGCTTATCCATTGCACTCCGGATGTGCTGACCCCTGCGATTTCCCCAAATGTGGGAAACTCGACTGCATAATTTGTGGTAGTGGGGGACTGCGTTCGCGCTCTCCCCTGAAAAAAAAAAAAAAAAAAAAAAAAAGAAAAAAAAAAAGAAAACAGAGAAGGGGCTTACTGTGTATATCAACCCATGCATTAGTAGAGGGCCTAGAAATCCTAGGTTCATCATTTACACTAAATTTAAATACTTAACTCACTTCCTTGACTAGTCCTTCATTCCTAGTCTTTCTCAGAGTAAAAGTCAAATGAAAATTGATCAACTGTCTAATGATAAAACAATTAAGCTTAAAAAAAATCCTGCTGCAATGATACAATGAAAAGTGAGGGTGTATTTGAAATTTGTTGAAGCATAAAGCTAAATTAAGTAGATAAGTGCCTATTTTTTATTTGAACCTATGTAAAGACTCCTATTTAAGGCATTAATGCTTAAACAAAAGGCTGCTGTCAGAGTCCTGGAGTAAACAGCATATGTTCAGGGGTAAAAGGAAGCCACAAGTTAGACAAATTTAAGTGATCTAGAATCATCAAAGAAGACATAAATACGCATTCGCCTGCATTCTCTGAGAACTGAGATGAATGCCTCTAAGCTCTGAATCAAGAATGTTGACATTCTGTATCCATTTGTGTTAATTCAGACATAATTTAATACTTTGCCCCTCATACTATAAATCACCTCATCTGTTTACTTTACTCATTAATGTTGTTTTCAGAATCATTCCTTCAAAAAACAAATATATCGAGAAGCATACTCTATAACAATTTAGGGATGAGGAAACACCTTTCTGTGAGGAAAATATATGAGAAATAATTCACCCTATATATCTGTTTCTTGGGGGTGCATAACTTGTGATGGGAACCTTCACCCTAACATCTCATTAAAACAGTTCTTTTTACTTGACATGACTTATTGTGGGTTGGTGTCGTTCCCTAAACCCTGACACACTATTATTTCAGGGCAGATTCCAATACCCACAGATAAACTAAGTGGGTAATGAGGTTAAGGCTATTTTGTGAAGAGTGATTAAGGAGATCAAGGTTCTTGCAGATAACAGAATTTATTTATGCTGGTTAAGCAGAAAGAAAATTATCACAGAGAATTAGGTGGATTACAGAATTACCTGGAGGGTCAGAAACTAAGCTTAGATCTACATCACGGAGCACATGTGGCCAGAACAAGTGCCCAACCATAGCATGGGATGTTCTGGATGAAACCCCACTCCTACCCTTCGTGTCTCTTGGTACCAGTGATGTTAAGACCTTCCTCCCAAGCTGCCCCCGAAAGAACCATACACCCTTCCCCATCATGTCTGGCAGAAGCTCCACCCTCTCTGACTCCTCATACTTATCATAATTATCTTTCAAGGCTCATGGAGGTGTGTGTCAGCCTGACTGAACCCAGTTCACTTGCATAACTCCCTACAAGGGCATCTCGGAAATGTAGTTCTTTATAGACAGGAAGTCATGTCAGCACGGGGTTAGCATGAGAGCTATAGCTACCTGCCTTGAATGAGTAGTTTTACCGTGACACTTACATATTTTCAGACCTTCCTTCATCTTCAGGTTCTCTTTTGAAAATCAGAAAATTGGTCCAGGGAAAAGGAAGCAATCTGGCAATGTTAAATTTTGTGGTACTTAATATACTTTGGGGATAATTGTCAATACAATACTGATATGAAAAAGTATTAGGGAAAGTGTTGCCTTCTTAGAAATCACAGGTTCTTGATCCAAATATGTTATTTTCTAGCTGCTAATATTTGACACTTATTTATTCAACAAATATTTGAGATCTTCTGCCAGACACCATCATTAAATATATACAGATGAACATAATGTAGTCTTTGTCTACTGGTGGAGAAAGTAAATAAATAAATTACTACAGATCAGTGTGCTATGTGTGAAAATATGGGGTAAGTAAGCATGATGGCATGGGAACATGTAGGAGATAAAGCTTGCACAGTCTTTGGGTGCCAGGGACATATTCCTGGTCCTGCTGGAAGATCTAAGCTGAAACCCAGAAATCAAGATTGAATAGGAGTTAGGCAAAGGTGGTTTTTTAATGTGCTATTTCCTCTCTTTAGAACAGTCTACTGGGGAACAGAAGTGTCCCATGGGATTGGAAACAGTATATGCAGAGGCCCAATGTTGAGAAGAAGCAGAAAGTGTTTGGGGAAAAGCCAATACTTCCATTTAGGGTATTGTGAAATGGGCTGTGGGGTTAGGACATGAGTCTGGAAAAGGCAGTAAGGCTAGTTCAAGGGGGACCTTGTATGTCAGGTTATAGAGTACGTACTATACCAACTATTTAACTTCTCCCAAACCTAACTTTTATATTAGAACTCTCTTAAATCAACCTGCTAAACACACACACACACACACATACACACACACTCACACACTCACACACACACATACACACACGGCAAGATAAAACAAAAACAGAGAGAGGGAGAGAAAAGAAGAAGGGGAAGGAGAAGGTGAAGAAGAGGAAGAAGAAGGAGGAGAAGGAAGAGAAGAGGAAAAAAGAGAGTGGTTGTTTATGAATTTGTGGGCTGGGAAAGATAGCTGACAGGACCTAGGGGGAAAATTTAGTAAGCCATAGTATGCAAGCTTTGGCGACTGGAACTGGAATTGAAGATATTCAGTGTATGGATTCATATTCTTTCTCTCTGCCTGTCTCTTTACCTCTTTCTCTCTCACTCTCCTTTGTCCCTATTTGGCTTCACTCTAATAACAGGCTTTCCTCATATGGCAGGTTAGATGCCATCCAACATTATGGAAACCAGATATTCCAGCCTAGAAATCCTATAGCAAAGGAAACCTCTGAAATCTGTAAACCAACCCCAGGGAAGCATGCTGATGGACGCTACTTGAGATATATGCTCATCGGGTTCACTCACTGTTACCAAGGGGATGGTCAATCCTAATTGACTTTACCTGGATCACATGTTTCTCCAGGGGCTGGGCAGATAGAGTTTTGTGATTGATTGCTTCATTAAAACAATGTTTGATAGGCAATTTCTTTCCTAGTGGGTGACATGGTTGTTAATAATTCGGTATTTATACACTTGTAGCATATTGTCCCCCAGCAGATGTTATTAAAATAATGTAATGCATGTTTAAAATATTTGCTATGGAAGGATTATACACCTCCTAACCCATTAATATCAAATTTAGCCAAAGAGCTTCATTTCATTGACATCATATTTGGAGTAAGAAAGAACATTTGGTTGTTGAAAGCCATTGAAATTTAGGAGTTTGTGACAGCAGCATAACCAAACCTAAACAGATACAGGCAACTTCTTTCTTCAAACATTTACATATTCAGCCCATGGAAGAACTCTATCGTCTCTGCTGTCCAGATCTTGAATCATTTATCGTCATTGGAGGGAGCAGAAATATGATTGGCCAGCCCAGGAAGTCCCATGTAAGTTCTTTGACTAATAAGAAAAGGTTTAGTGATGGTGGGTAGAATATGGGAAGTGCTCTGTTGGTACTATCGGGACTTAATCATATGGGAGGCAGGTGGCCTGGTTCTCAAAAGGAAAGGAAATATAGGCTGCTAAACACTACATGTGTTGACTAGGACTTCCTCATCTTTAAAATTGCAGAAAATTCCCCAGTTATCTCTCAGTGTGGCTAATTCCTCTCTAGCTGTGCACAGAAGATTATGGACAAGTGTCACTGAAAGGTTTCTGGGAATATAAAGAGAATGGTTATTTTGTGGGGGGTTGGTCTTTCATGTGTGAAGAGGACAAAAGTTTATTTCCTGTGTCTCTTTCAGGAGGCCAGAGCCATCCTGTTCTTCATCTTTTGATTTATATCAAAGACTAAGTGACTATTTCATCTTATTTTATAAACAAGACTCATCATTTACCCATTTTAGTTCCCAGAAGGCTTGATAAAAGCTAAAGCTGCAACCTCAAAGAAAATAGAGCTGCGGATACATCCCTTCACCTCCATAAATATAACTCTGCTTTGTATGCTATTCCAGACCCTCCTTTACCTTGAGAGGACCATGAGAATGGATCCACGGAGAGAATGTTTGTTACCCTCACATTTGTGACCATCTTGCATCAGTGACAAACACTCCCTTTAATAACTATGTCTTAGAGAAATCTTCCAGACTGATTTGGTGCCACAAATTTGTGCTGACATTTGTGATCATGGAGAAATGGTATGTTAAACCTATTAAAAACACCATTTTTTAATTAAAACCTGGGCCCTTGTGACATAGGACTAAATAAATATCATCTATTAACTTGTATTGTTGAAGGCTAATGTCTAATAAACACATGTCCTTGGGAGCTGCCTCTGGGATTTTAAACCTGAATTGAATTGTTATTGGTAAAGTATAAATTGAGACATTTTTACCCTTGCAACTTAGCCTACTGTCTACAAGATATGTCTGTTTTCCTAGCTGGGCTGTGCTCATTCTTGAGCACGGATGATCCGATGACAGAGAGTCCTCACTTGTATCTTAATTCTAGTCTGGGATTGTTCCTTTTAAAACCTGACGGGTCCATACTGCTTACAAAAGGCCTGGGACAGAGCAATTAAAATAAAAGATGGCACTGTATCTTCTATCATTACTGATGATAATGTTCAACCCACATGGGAATTAAATTTGGGGGACTGTGTTGCCTTTCTACTTATTTTATCTACCTTGGAGAACTGTAACATGATGCATACAACAGGCTTTTATCTGCTTAATGGAAAACAGTAAAATAACTCTATATACTTTATTTTTATACATGGAGAAGCTGAGGGAGAGAGAGAGAGAGAGCGAGAGAGAGAGAGAGAGAGATCCTCTGCGAGGTGGAACTGTGGATTAGTAATGGTGGAGCTGGGGTAAATATCTAGTTCTTTTGCCTCTTCCTTCTTCTGCACTAACATTTCCCAAAGTGCAGGGCTCCTACTGGGCATCCTTGAGATGGGTTTAGAGGGTTCCATGCTGAAAGAGTCATTCCCTCTACAATTCTCTTTCAGCTTCCAACAAGGAGATGGTCTTAGTTCAATATCAGACTCTACGTCTGTAAACACTTACTAGTCTATGTTTAGCAGAGGCAGTAAGCATCATTAAATGTTGCTAGATTTAATAATATAGCTTTGTTTCTGTTGAATTAATTTTCACAGTTACCTTTTCTGTATGAGAAGTGATACTGCTTTTATATTTGCAATAGCTATAAAAGTTACTTTTAAAATAAAAAAAATAAGCAAAGTGAGCTGATTTATAGAAAAAACGTTAAGTAAGAAGTAGTGGTGGCATAAGTATGTGGTAACAACTTAAAATTTCCCCAGGGCTGTAGTTGGGGAAACGTGGGGCTGTGTTATATTGCTCTTCAAATAGGCTTCAGAAAAAAATGGCTGCCGGTCCTTACCCCTTTAGCGTCTATCTATCTATCTATCTATCTATCTATCTATCTATCTATCTATCATCTATCTATCATCTATCTATCTACTTTCTTAGGCCACAGTCTAGTTTTTTGTTTGTTTGTTGTGTGTTTTCCTCATTGGCTGAATTCCATCCAGTCTTGGGCTACTTTACATGGTTATCTTAAGGCAACTCCCATCTCTATTGCAGAACCTTCCAGTAAACAAGCAAGCAAATCAACAAACCAACGAAAAGGCCAACAGCCTTGATATGTTATGATTTTGCTTTGCTTAAAGAAATGTGCATGCTCATTGGAACATAGAAGGAAATTTTGTGAGAAGAACCATGCGTCCTAAGATCTGCATTGTTATAACTTTCAGGCCTAGCTTCCCTCAGCCCTGTGGTCGGGTGGCTCTATTGTAAAGGATGACAGGAAGGAACAGTGCCTCTAGTGTGGATCTCTGTCTGGTTTCCCTGAAGTTTTCCCTGAACCCAACCCTCAGCGACTAGAGGCAGCTCATCTTTATTTAGCAGGAAAGGAGCATTAGGTTGGCCCCGGCACTGGTACAACTTCTAATTAAGCCCACGGTACTACTGCTTTTGGAATGGTTACTGGTTGCTCTACTAAATGGTGAGCACTGGCCACATGTTATCTTGTGAAATCCTCTCAGCTTCTCTAGAGGCTCCTATTCTTGCTTGACAGCAGTGGGAATGGAGGACCCCTTGCTCATATTTGCTCTCTTTCTTTTCCACGGACCACACCCTTACACAGAAGCATGGCTACAGTCTCTGGATTCTGTGCTGGGGACTCACTCACCATCTGCATCTAGGCTCACTCATGAGCACTTATGATGTGCACATCAGCTGGGGATACAGAGACAAGTCATGAAACCAAACTCTCAATGACTTCCCAGCTGATCCAACATACATGCATGTGAGCAGATGCATCTTAGTCCTGTTTGGAGACAATTTGATAGGGCGAGCCAAATTTGACCTTGAAGAGAGAAGAAAGTAGATCACATGACGAACAAAGGAGGAAAGGCAAAGGTACCGACACATTGGCTTCCCATGTCCAACAGCCTTCAGCCCTGCTCCTGGTGGGAACACATTGAGTGTTTACTTTTTGGTTGGCCTGGCATGAGGGACATCACATCTTTTACCTCATATGAGACTTTAACAACCGCAGGGGAGCTAGCAGCCTAACAAGTGTTTAGAAGGCACTGAGTGATGGATAAGGTGAGTCAAAGGTGCGATTTCAGAAAGAAGGCACCGCTGGGTGGCAGCAAGAAGCTAACATTTTTGTTACTAGACAATTGTTGCTATTATTGAATGAGAGTTGCTTTTGGAATACTCTGGAGATGCACGGTTGTGCTCCTCAGGCGGTGCTCCTGTTCTCTGGAAAGGAATGACATGATTAATTGGCATGGGTTTGGAGTGGAGAGCCGCAGTATGAATGCTGTGTGATCCCGGAGTAAAGGGACAACATGAACGGTGCATGCGAGAACCATGAAGAACAAATGGCTCCATGAGAAGTCAGAACTGAACCTCTCTTGAGCCACCAGCCCCATTGCAAGCCTGACCGTTTTATGTCCTCATTGTGAGAAGGACACCACTAGAATTTCAACCCCAAAGAGCAAGAATCTCGCTGAGTGATGTATCCCCAGAAGCTAGAAATCTTTGTCACATGGTGTGGTGATCCAGACCACAGTGCCAGTAAGGGGCAGAATGAGAATTCAGGTGCAGCGCACCTCGTCTCTTGGCTTACCATTTTCATCCTTTGACAAATCCCCCCTGCCCTCTAATCCTTCTCCCTTCATTGCGTTCTCCACACACCTCCTCTAGTTCATTCTTTCCAAAGTACTCCTTTTACCATTTCACTTCCCATTGACCACAACCTGGAGTGTAAGCTTGTAAGACAAATCTTTGGCCCTCTTTCCTTTCACTATTAAATGTAGTTCTCTAGTACATTCTCAAGAAATTGGTTGCTTCTGAACATCGCTCCCCAATCACCATAGAAACAGAGTCAAATAAGCCTTTTAAAAATCATCATATAATTATCTCTTATTTCGAAAGAAAAGCTTTTGGTTGCACTTTGCCTTGATTTGACAGACATCATCACCTGTGATTGAATGTCTGTAGTCATTTTATACTTGCAATTTCCCAAAGGTGAGCCCTGTGATATTGGCAAAGATAGTGAATTAATTTCCATGCATTAGAAAGGAACAATATGAACCACAGCTTTCTGACTAATACGTACTTCATTAACAAAACAAGCTGCGCCGCTCTGAGGGGTGGCCATTGGCTCTCCCACTCGGCCCAGTGCAGGGCTGGTAAATCTATCTAACTCTGGGCAGTAATAAGAAACAAGTTTGCCCGTGGATTAAAGCCACATTCTTCAAAGAGCTTTCTCAATAATTAAATGTAGTATTCTGATTTCCATCCTTTGTCTTAATGCTCAGGTGGTTCATGTTCTGATTATTTGCTCGTTTTTCTTCCGAAGCTTTCCTTGCTCCCGCCCCTCATCATTACAGGGGCTCTGACCTTTAAAACTGCTTTTCCAACTTGTTGCTCACTGGCTGATTCAGCAAGGCTGGGCACTAGCCGGGAACTGCGGGACAGGAGGAAGAGAGAAGGCAGGGTACTTCTCCCTCTCTCACTTTCAAAATAGTTGCTGCAGACATAACTCACTCAGTTCCAGTCTCCAACACCTGGCTGCTCCCTCAGGGGGGAAGTGCCTTCCAGAAAAGCTCCAGTGTATTTTTTTTTCTGTTGGAGGCACCATCTCCTGGGCTCCTTTAACATGGTCTTTTCCCCTTGTCCCTACAATTCGGGGTGGTAGTGGCTTCCTCTAGATGCTTGTCTCTAGATTGCTACCCCTTTCTGTATTTGTGTTTTCAGCTCTTCTAAATACTGTTTTAACTAATTTCTCATATTCAGTCCTCTCTATTGAGTTACCGCGTACGGTGTTTTTTTTGTTTGTTTTTTTTCTCCTGCCTGGACTCTGATGAACCCAGGTCCGAATTCAGGAAGGGGATAAAGTGTTCTGAACATTTTATTGATCACTTGAAACATCATCAATATTCCATCCAAAATCTAGACCTTTCTGGCATGGCTTGACATCATTGACTAAATCCACTGACTAAATCCATTTCTCACACCCTATAAGTGGGCCTGGAAAAAAATGGATCAGATTAATGATCCGAACACAAAAGTGTAAATATAACAATCCAGAAAATATTGGAGAATATTTAGGTAACCTTGGTGAGAAGATCTGTGAGTCTTTACCTCACGTTACAGCTGCAGAAACTGAAGCTTAATGGGACTTAGCAACATGTCTAAGTACAGAAACACCACCCCAGAGAGCAAGAATCTTGCTTGTCTTGCTTAGTGATGTATCCCCAGAAGCTAAAAATCTTTGTTACATGGTGTGGTGATTCAAACCACTGTGCCAGTAAGTGGCAGAATGAGAATTCAGGTGCGGTGTACCTCATCTCTTGGCTTACCATTTATCAATAGTCACCTCCCAAGGACCGCAGGTGGCCACGGATGAAGGCACATGGGATCGTAGGAGGCATTCAAGGGATAGAATGTGAGGACATTTGATCAACAGTGGTGAGGTCAGGCAGAGCTAGTTAGGATGAGGCCACCTTGGCAATGAGGTACAGATGCTTGCTGGGTTACAAGGTCCTCAACTTAGTCAAATGTGACCTTATAAAAATTATTCATAGGATGTGATAGAGATGAAGAGACATGAAGAAGATTTGTCTCAACATACAAGGTAAACCAGAATACAGATGAATATCACCAATTAAAATTCATAATGGGGCCCAATAACGCAAGGTAAACACTCTTTTGTCTCATAATGTTTCTGTTGCTTCTGTTTGTTATTTCAGGGTTATTTGTAGAGTTTTCTCCTTTTTGTTGCATTCTAATCGTGGCAGAAGAAAAATAAAAGTTTGGCAGAAGCTCTGGAGTACAAAGTACATATATAAATATCAAAAAAGTGAAAGCACCCAGAGCTGCCTTCCAATCTACAAGATCATATTTTGGCTCTTTTATAAGTTAAATTGTTATGTCAGTAAGAATATAAAAGAGAAAAGAGAAAGATCTTCCCTTTTCAACAGTGATAACAAAGCCTGGACCTGAGGAAGTGCACTCGTTTTTAGTATACGGAACATTTCTGTACTGTTACTGTAAGCCCCCAAGGTCCTCTTCCCACCACTTCTGCCTCCCCCACCAAGGTCCGGCACCAGTGGGGCCTCCAACACCTTGCTCCAACACGTTGCTCCAACATCTCTTCCGATTGATCAAGGCCCCGGCTCTATTTCTTGTTGAATATGTTGAATGTCATCTGGAAACATTTTTATAAAGAGCAGCCCTAAATAATTTAGTAGGACTAGTAGGAATCTTACCTCTACATGGTCTCTTGAAGCTATTAGTTTTGCACAAAGAGCAGTGTTACATATTGAATTCCCCCCAAATCCGTGCATTGAAGTCCTAACCCCCAATGTGACTATTTGTGGAGACAGAGCCTTTAAGGAGGTAATTAAGCTTAATGGGATCATAATGGCGGGACCTAATCCAATAGGATTGACATCTTTATAAAAAGAGGAGTGACACCAGGAATGGGAGCATAGAGAGGAAATGTCCATGTGAGCACAGAGTGAGAAGGCAGCCATCTACAAGCCAGGGAGAGAGGCCTCACCAGAAACCAGCCCTGCCAGCTCCTGGACCTTGAACTTGCATCAAATACATTTCTGATGCCTAAGCCATCCAATATGTGGGATTCTGTTATGGCAGCCTTAGCCGACTAATACAGTAATGATGAACTTAAAAGGAAAATCCAGTTTCTTTTCATGACGTGAAGCGGGCGAAGGGGGGTAGACATAGCAATAGATCTGTGGGTAGCCTTATTGTGCTAAGACCCTCCCTTCAAAGGCCATGTTGGTCCTGTGCAACATCTAATGGTAGAAAGCAGGTGATGCCAAACATCCGGTGACTGAGATGCATTTTCTTTGAGTAGGTGATGTAGTTCTGCATTTCCTCATTATCTGTCTACTTACATCCATCCCGTGTCATAATAATGGAAATTCAGTGGTGGCTATGAGACAGAAAGATAAATGACATAGTCCTCTGGAGAAGGGAGGGCCATCCTTGATTTTCTAATAATATTCTTTCAATCTACACTCTCACATATGATTCTTGACACTCTAAACTGTGTTTACAATTTGTTTACACCAATTTGACTTTATATATGCCAGCTCACATGTATTAGGTGATATTAGCATCTTCCCTGGTGTAGTTGCTCAACACTTTATTCCTCCCTTGTGCATGAAATAGAACTTGTGTTGTGTAAATATATATTAATTTTGATATACAAATGGTAAGCATTTGCAGGTTGCAAGCCCCTGTGCTAGTTCTGAAATGAATCAAATGCATGCTCTTCAGTAAGCAGTCTATATTCTGAACATTTAAAAGAATTGCCTTCCCCGCCCAAACATTTGTTCTCCGTAGAATAGCACATCCTTTTTATAATGGCACTTTGCTTTTTCTTCATGAGCATGTCAAGGCAACTTTGGTGAGGGGTATGAATAATTTTCCCAATGTAGGCACCAGAATCTATGTTCTAACGATCAAATTAGAAGTTCACCAATTTAACCCTTTATGAAGATAATAAAAGCACTAGCTGCAAATAGCCAAATCCTAACTGTGGTAATCAACTATAGTAATTATGCAACATGGTAATTATTTATCCATTTAACAGGTACTGCAATAGTTGATCCTCAACGAAAGATGGTGAAAATTTTTGGCATAAACTGGTCAGAACTATCTTGACTGGATGTAAGTTTCTTTTTGTCTCCCATTGTTAACAATCTGCTATTCCGTCAGTGTTACATCACACCATTCTTGCCCTCTTGTGTGCATTCAGATGTCACATTCTTAAATTGTAAACCTCTTTCTTAATCTTAGTTTATTTACTTGCTCAAAGCTCATTTTAAGCACATGCTCTGATTAATCGCATTGCTAGAGTTTGATTTTTCTCTGGTTGTATGCTGCAAAATGCCTACTGCTGGGCGTGTATTTCATGGAAATAGCTTCTCTTTCAATTTGTGAGTTGAAAAAAAACACCTACACTAAGGGAATGGTTATGTGTCCTTTTATCGTGGTGGAAAGAGTAAGTTGAGATTGCATCTGAGCTACAAATGTGTTTCCCTCTCACTGAGCAAGGGCGTGAGCACCAGGACACATGTGACATATGAATTGCCATCCTGTCTGGTGGCAGTAATTTACTGTAACTGTTTTATGACCATCACAAATCCATGTCTAAACCATGAAAATGGCACCACCTGGAGTCTGCTACACTGAAGTCCTGTGTCCACTGTATTTTATCCAACATATGGACTTATGGTTCAATACATAGATATATATAGATATAGAGATCATTTCTGATATTTATTGAGTACTTACTCTATTGTGATGGAAGAAAATATGTTACAATCTATTTACAAAACAAAATAAAAAGGCAAAGAAGAATTGTGGGAATTAGGGATGATGACTGAGAACAAAATTTGGAGAAATTTGATCTGTGAGAGTTGTCAGAGGTTCTTTATTTTTAAATTACTGTTATTAATGTCAGTGTTTTTAATACAATGAAGTAATAAAGACACTAACATTAAGGGCATTTTCTTGGCCTTCACTTGGGTTGAAATTAACCCATCAATCTGATAACTGTTGATAGAAACTGCATTTCATTTCTGAGCAATGGCGTACATCTATATACACATCAATTTAGGCATATTTGCATAAAATGGACATTTGTGATTTTGTAGTTCAAGTATATGCTCAAGTAGAAGGTGGGGTTCTATATTCAGTTTGCATTGGTAAATCAATTTGATTTATGGTTTATCTTCCTAGAAATTGAATTAATTTATGTTTAAATGAGACTAACAGGAAAACAAAGCAAAAACAGACATGAATGTGATATAAAAATAAATATGTGTGTTCTTGTGGAATGGAATAACTATATGTGCTCTTTGTTCAGGACCATAGACTAAAGAGGCAGTGAAGGCAGATGATTAAAATCTAAAATATGAATTTAACTTAAAATTGTCAATATCAGAATAGAAAATAATCTAAGTTCTTCTCCCTGCAAACTCTGCTCATCAAAGTTTTATGAGTAGGAACGTGACCTAGTCCAAGCACCCTATTCCACTTCCACATGTGATAGTACTTCACATATTTGGGAATGACTGTCAAGCCTCCTCAAAGCTGTCAAACTGAAACACACACACACACACACACACACACACACACACACACTCACACACTCACAAATTGAATCACTGCTGCTTTGACTTGTCTATACAATATACCCCAGGACTGACATAGGTCACTGAATATTATCTATTGGGATACTGGCATTTCCAGTCGATCCCTGTGCCCCACAGACACCTATGCAATAATCCCCCCTTATCTGCGGGGGGATATGTTTCAAGACCCCCAGTGGATGTCTGAAACCACAGATAGTACCGAACGCTACATATACTTTGTTTTTTCCCTACATATGCATACCTATGGTACAGTTTAATTTATAAATTAGGTACAGTAAGAGGTTAACAACAATAACAAATAATACAATCGTAACAATTGTAACAATAATTAAGATAAGGATTATTTGAACACAAGCACTGCAATACCGCAATAGTTGATCTGATGACCAAGGCAGCTAAGTGACTGGGGGTGGGTACACAGCATGGACATGCTGGGGACAAAGGGATGATTCACGTCCTGGGGTGGGGGTGGAGCGGGAAGGTGTGATATTTCACCATGCTACTCAGAACAGTGCACAATTTCAAACTTATGAGTTTTTTATTTCTGTTATTTTTGTTTAATATTTTTGGCCCATGCTTGACTGCAGGTTACTGAAACCGTGGAAAGCAAAACCATGAGTAAGGGGGGACTACTGTATGTACTTATTTCTAGACCTGTCTTGTAGTAGTGTCTTGAAATCTCAATCTAAGTTCAGATTTCAACTTGTTCATGGGTTTCTTGTGGATGAAATGCATTGATTTTTGCTTTTGATTAAAAATGATTTGTAGCAGGGGCATGGCATCTTTTGGCAGGCTGAAAATAATTTGAGAGCAAGGAGACTCTAGTCCCATCCTTTGGAGGACAGAGAGGTAGTTATGCAGAAGTAAATGTAGACTAGTGCTAATCAAGGTATATAAACAACAGCTTGTTTTGGAAAGAGCCTGAGATTGATTTCTCCCCAGCGCACAGAGGCAGTTGGCCTGCAATTTTCATACTTACTTGCTTTGCATTGTTGGGGAAAAATAAAGTTGTTTATTGATTAGTATTTAAAACCCAATTAGTACTTCATTTGCTTGAAAGACAGAATAAGAGCACAATGTCAGAACCAAATAAAAAGTGTTTCCAGGACTAACAAGCACCCCAGGATTAAAAAGTTGGCCTTGAAATTCTGAAGAAACAGTGAATGCGGACTGGATTTCAGCCAGAACTCTGGGGCCTGAAACCACACTGTCGAGGCCGAAGTTTCCTCTTTCTCCCCTCATGGCTATATTGTTGGTGCACTATGCATGTTTCTTTGGGAAACACAACAGTTTTTTTGTTTGTTTTTATTACATTTTTTTTTTTTTAATACCAGTTTTTCTCTTCTAATCAGGTAGAATAATGGAGAGAAGTTTGCCAAGAACGTGGGGGGAAAAATTGGGAAAACAGCAATTTCTAAAATATACCACATGAATACTAATTCTGATGGATTAACAAAATGGCATATGAAGAATACTTTGTAAGGGAACATGAATTTGAGAAATACTGGGTCACTTATTTTAATAGAGATCTTAACTGCAGGACCTAGAAGAGCCCTTAATATGCTAATGTAGGGGTGCTCTCAAAAAAAAAGAGAGAGAGAGAATTTAGAAGAATTGGCTGCCTCTTTACTTTTTCCATTCTTTTTCTTGTCTTATTTGTCTGTTTGTCCATCTATCTATCCATCCGTCAATGCAACAAACATCTTTCATTCAATATGGGAGCCCCTTGGAGAAGAGCAGAGATGATTTACTGTAGGTATGCAGAAGAGAATCTGAAGTTACTAGTAAAAGAAACTTGGCTTAATCTTGAAGATTTTTCAGGATTTCTAATTTGGTGGGTTTGTCTGCTTATGTGGAACTTTTGTTTCCTGAGACTATTAAGAGCTTTTTTTTTCTTTCTTTCTTATTTAGATTGAATTTACCTTTTACTTGGAAGTACTACTGAGAGTGGAACTTAGAAGCAGTTGAATGGAACTGGAGAAGAGAGCCTAAGGGTTGGCTCTAGTGTCAGTGGTGGTTCAATCGGCATTTTGAGTGACAGGTCACTGTGGTATGGTGTCTGAGATACAGCCCTTGGGCAAGTAATAGGGCTGGGCGACTGCCTGGTGTTCAGCCTGGCACTCCGCAGGGAAGGGAAAGTAAGCTAGAGAACTCTGGGCACAAGCTCTCAACTTCTGTTGTTTATCTGAGCTTGTCCAGCAGGGGTGGAGGTGAAGACCTCTTACTTGGTCTAGGTGAGTGACAACTACGTGTAAGGATGATATAGTAGTGAATTCTCAGATCTAGCAGAAAACTCAGCTCCCAGCCACCAACCTCAAGCAAAGGACATGCACGATGACTCTTGAAATGAAATGGATTCAAGAGTTTAGAAGCAATAAACCTGCAAATGGGGATGAAGGGCTTACAAATTGCAAAGCACATGAAACTTCATTGTTATGAGCTTAAATAAATGAGTAAGTGAAGGTCTTTCCAACTAAAATCTGAAATCTAAATAAAGGCAGGAATATTAGTTGTCCAACCGAGGGGTTAAAACAAAACTTCCCCATAAGTCTGGTTACCCAGAGATACTCCTCTCTGCCTTAGCAGGGAAAGAGCAGGGCCTATCATGGGCCAAGATCACCTTCCCCTGTGGAAACAGCATATTCCCTCTACAATCCATTTCATACTGTCGTTACATTTTTTATTAGGTTACTACCACATGAGCTGTGCATATTAACCAAATTAAAACTCTCGGAAGAGTTTGGTTCTTGCTGAGTTAGTATCTTGGTGTGTCTTGCTGAGATGTGGCAGAAATGCCATATTCTGAGGCACAGTGTGTGGCTGGAGAGAAGGCAGCTCCAGAGGTTCTAAATCAGAAGGAATCTCTGACTCCACGGTGCTTGTAGACAGCAAGCACCATGACTGTCATATCTCTGGGGTTTTAATGTGTGTTGGTCCCTGAGACCCCTTAAAACATCTTGAAACGGGCAGTTGCTTACTTGGTCTTTTTTCAGCATTGCTGGAAAAACTCCCCTAGCCCCTCTACAAATCTCTGCTGGCTGAATCTGTAATTCTACCCTGTCACCTTCAGCCATTGAGCCCAAGCTTCGGCACATGTATATGAAATTGCCGTGTCTTGGCTTTTGATGGAACACTATTTACCGGTCTTTTATACTACATTGTAAATGTGTCTCAGAACACTTCTCCACATCAGTAAACTCTCCATTTACAGGTGCATATTGAGTTGTGCCGGGCACCTTGCTAGGCGCTTGGGGACATTATGTAGAGAACCAATAAGATGGAGCCTCTGGCCTCATAGAACCTATCTATTTTGATGACTTTCACAGTCCTTTAAAATAAGGGTCGGCAAACTGAAATTGAGAGGGCTTCCTGTTTTTATAAATAGTTTGATTGCAATATGGCCACAGCCATTCTTTTACGTATTTTTCATGTCTGCTTTTGCACTACCACAGCAGAGTTCCGCGACTGAGGCAGAAATCCTATCGCCTGCAAAGCCTGATATATTTATAGAATATTGGACTCTTTACAGGAAAAGATTGCCAACTCCTGCTTTAAAATCCCAGGTCCTGGGGCCCCATTCCTCAATTTTTAAAATTCGCAGCTCTGAGGATGTATGCCTGCGCACGTGCACACCATCTTATATATGCAGACCTCTGCTGTGTCCACTCTTCTCATGAAGGGGTTCTCTTAATTCTACGGATCTGCCTTTGAATTTTCCTTCAGCAGTTCCTCTCCCTTACCTTCCCCTTTCTAAGGTGGGTGTGTATGCTCCAGCCACTACAGTTGTCTGTCCTCTGCGGTTCTCCTTGGACATTTCATCTCCTCACTTTTGCCACCCTCCTGGTATTAACTTTTCTTTCACGATGCCTCTCAGATCGACATTTTTCAACCCTCACTCTTCTCTTACAGTCCCTCCCTCTGTGTCCTGTGTCCCGGATCACTCACACTTAGTATATCTGCAACCAAATTCATCATCATTTCCCCCAAGCTAACTCACCCTTTGGACTTACAAATTCTCTCTTATTGGTAGCATCAGTCTTCCACTTTGAGATCTTAGCCATTAATAACACTGATCATATTTCTTTCAAATTTTACCTCTTGGTCCTGAAAAACAAATCTAGTTGAAATCAGGACCTGAGGGCAAATAATGAAGGGCAAAGCTTACCTGATGTATAGACCTTCATTTTCCTACAGAAGAAACAAGGAGGGAAGGAAATTAACTGTGACCAGGCACCCACATGAGCTGGGCACTGTGCATAACGCTCCCAAACTATGAGTAAGTGTTTTTAATCCTCATTTTATAGATGAGAAAGCTGGATCTCATAGATTAATTAACCTTGCCAAATGTCACAGCTAATGAATTGTGGTACCGGTATCTAGATATAAATTTTAAATACTATTTCCCATCCTCTTGTGATATAACAAACCCAGCTTCTAGTCCTAAAAAAAAACAAAATAAAAAAAAATAGTTTGACATTTAATTGAATTGATGTTTGCCAAATTTTCTTTGTTAAAATATGTATTAATCAAAACAACTAACATCTATTCAATTAACAGTGACTGTAATTTTAAATATCCATTTCTCTCTTGCTCCCCACTAAAAAAATGATAATGATACTAAGGCACAGAAACATTAACTTGTTTGCCCCACATCACCCAGCTGGTAGGTGGTGAAACCGGAAGTCTAATCCAGGTCTCTCTTACCCCAGTCTACACTCGGGCCTGTGCTATGTGCTTCCAGGTACAGCAGTGAAGCTTCTACACAGTAAGTGGCTCTGCCAGGCCCCTTGGAAGGCAGACCTGTTCCAGGACCTGGTATTCATCCTTCTTAGGTCAGTCTGGTGAAAGAAAAAGAATGAACCATAAACCTGTACTATTCCTTTGACAAATGTCCCTCCCAGAATGCTTGCAGCTGGAGGAAAACTGAATGCATCTGTTTCAGGTTGTAAATTCCTGAGGGTGTTTTTATTTTTAGCTTTGCTACATTTCATAAATAGACCAGACAGTAAAACCGAGGAAAAGAAAACCTAACTGTTCTTTGTTCCCAGTTCTAAGTAAGAGTAAGCCTTTCCATTGGCAGCTGATTAAACATCTTCCTGATTTCTCTCCTGATGCCTAGGAGAAGCAATGTCCTGACGCTCTTTCTCATGGGCTGTTAGCTGCCTGTGAGAAAGCTTCAGAATGTAAGTACTCAGAAAACGACCCTTGCCTTCCTTTGCTTCAGCGGCCTGCCTTGGCCTGCCATGTGACCTTCAGGCTTCTCTGCACTGCATTCACGCAGCCTGCCCCAACTCCTTTTCCATCTCAGCTCTTATTTCTCCCAGCCCACGCTTTGTACCCTTCCATCTCCCTGGCTTTCCTCATGCCCTTTGCAGATGTCCACATGCAAGTAGTATGGTCTTCCAAGTTCTTGTTCAGTTGTTAGCCCTTCACCCTCTATCCCAGTGAAACTTTCCCTGTGAAGTGTTCTTTTAAGTCTTGTTTGATGCCCTCCTCTTAAGAGATGTGGAAGGAAGAGCAGCAGGGATTAGAAGTAGGTGCACGGAGAACACAGTGAGGAAATCATTTCATCTCTGAATCGTCAAGGTGCTGATGAATATATTTAGGGTGAGTTGTTAAGTCAGCTTAGGTAAAGAAGGTAAAATGAAACAGGGATCATTTCTAGTTAATATGACCGGGGCTTAAGAATTTTTTGATGTCTAAATATTTATCAACCTTTTTTGATTAGGTAAAATTACACATTTGACTCAACAATGATAGACCTTTGAGTAGATCCCCAGAAAAAATAAGATCCTAAGAAAATGAAGGAGAAGGAGAACTGACTCTGGGTGGTGAACACACAATGTAATTTATAGATGATGTGATACAGAATAGCACACCTGAAATCTATGTAATTTTACTAACAATTGTCACCCCAATAAATTAAAAAAAAAAAAAGAAAATGAAGGAGAAAAAAAATCTCTATTCTGATGCAAGAATAATTTTGGAGAGGAGGAATCAATATTTTTTCTATCCTGAAGATAGATCTGGCATTGTTTGTTTTTCCCTATTTATTTATTAGGGCATTGTGTTAAGTATACAATTTGATTTGTACCCACAAATGCGATGAAAACAATCTAAAAACATTGCCTTTAATTCTGCTTGTTAAATGGTACTGCGGGCTGGGACATGTACTACTACTAAAGACATCTATGGGGATGAAAGTATGTAATGCTGAATCGCTTTATAACATCATTAATTTTTTTCAATTAGGTTAGTATTTCTAATTGCTTAATGAGCCAAGTCTCTGATTGAAGCTAATACATCTTCACCTTTAACACTGGTTAACCTCCTTTTTAGCCAAGAAAGCATGCCTCAAGCTCCAACTCTGTAGTAGGCAAGCATTTAACTAAAAATTAGTGAAATTGGTTCTTTTTTATTTTGTTTGTTTTTGTAGTGACCTATTTGTCGCCATATGTGCTGGCTTTTCATTCACAAGTTTCCTTTAAAAAAAAACTGGCAATTTAAAGAAGATCTGTGAATTGATTTTAAGAAAAATATTGATTCAAATATATAATTGCTTAATAGATGTGCTGACACTTAGGCAGTGGTTCATGAAAAAAATTTGAGAAAATCTAGTACATGTAGGGACTATTCAGTGATTCATTTTCCACTTCACCACACCCACACCTGAAAAGTTCCCCTCTTTGGACTTCTTAAAGTACATATTATATATGCATATATAAAGTCCGTGGTGGTCTGGAAACTAACCTAAAGTATCTTTGAGGTACGCCTCTGTGTGTGTGTGTGTGTGTGTGTGTGTGTGTGTGTGTATGCTTTTCTTTTTAAGTGAGCTTACTAATCAATATCAGATCTCAAGGTGGTGAACCGGGATCTTAGACTCACAGAATCAACATTAGGTAATCAAAGGATGGAGGAATATACTCCCTTTCTTGTGAGATGAACCTTAACTCACTTGGTAAAGAGTAAAGGACATAACAATAACCAAATTCCTTTTTCTATCATCCAGTCACCCCAAACTTTTCTCTTGGTCTCATTATGGCTTCTTGTGCCCACCTCAACATCACTTTTTGGATCTTGCCTATTAATTGTGTCTTCTAAGACTATAGTAAATTATAGTAAGAATTTGTGCCCCTTTTTTTCTTACAATATTTTTAATCCCTAACCAAAAACAAAGGAGAATAATCACACCATAAAGGTTCAGAAATCCTCATTACTTATAAGCATATTTTGTAATATAAGCTTAGTCTTTCTTACTACTGTGCTCCCAATACAATGTTGAAAACATGTTGGTTTCCAGGTGTGTATTCCTATGACTTGCTTCTTCCATCTTCTACTATGAGGGAATGTGATAATGTAGCAACTGCTCTCGATTTGGGAAAGGATTTCTATGTTCAAATCCTAGTTCTAGTACTTATTAGCTGTGAACATCAGTTTCCTCATGTGTAAAAGAGAAATGATAACCCTTACTTCACAGTATATATGGATTTTAAAGATGTTGTAACCAGTCAAGTGCTTTACATTTGCTATAAATGCTAGTTATTTACATTTTAGAGAATGCCTTCATTTAGAAATGTGGGTTGGCTAGGCTTAGATTCATGGTAGTCTTGGTCTGTCTTCTGACTGCCACCAAAGGAAAAGAGATAAGGAAGGACCCATAGTTGATCACGGGCATGATCTGTGTATGAGTGCATAGACCTTTACAATTCATATTGCTAAATCTTAACAGACCAGCTGATTTAATTTCATAGGTGTGGGTAGAATTACTGTAGCCTCGTTCATTATTTTCAATACATTTTGACCCAAGTACCCACATTGAACTTGAGGATGGGGCGTCTGTGGATGGTTTTGAAAGGGTGCTGTTTTCCCAGTTGGTGGGACAGTCCCTTCAAATTTGGTGGTTTTACAAAATATGGTTCTATGTCCTTTATGGCAATGGGCAGTTTTGTTTCATATGGTAAATGGGGCTGCCTACTTTGGAGAATGCTTTCTTTAAGCAATAAGCAGAAGCCCATCATGTCTCAGAAAACGAAGGTCCTAGTTTCAACCAGTCTCACCAGGCCACTGGTGGTTTTATGGTTAGTTGTTCAACCTCACAGTGTTTGTCTCTCTGCTGTAAAAATGACAGGATGAAGTTTCATGGCTTGTGGATCCCTTTCAGTTTTAATATTCTGTGAACATGCACTGATTTCCCTGGAGCTGTGAAACATATGGTACATGTCCAGGGGGTTGGTACAGCATGGTAACTGGCTTTTCCACAATGGGGTCTCAGAGTGTTAGTGACTCCAAGTTCATGTCCCACAGGGTCAGTAGATCATGAGGCCACAAATCCAATTCTAGTGGAAGAGCATGAGGCTTAGGTTTGCTTGCAGGCCACCCTGACCTCTGAATCCTTCTCCCACCTGACCTAGTTATTCAAAACTGGTCTAATCATCATTCAGCTTTGCTCCTTTTGATTTGCTTTCAGTCTATTTTGATGTATCTCTGAAGCATCGTTTTGCCTGATTATTCAAGATTACTGAATACCTTTAAATTCCAACTTTATTCCCTAAGCAAATACTTAAGAAAATAGTGCAGGGCCAGCTTTTTGTTCATTTGTTTTAATTTCAAAGCTATTATATACCTATGCTTATGAAATCAAGTGTTTAGATGCCGTGGCAGTTCCATGTTGCGATAAATCTTTCTAAATGCTTGCTCTCAATTTTGTACATTTTCTGTTTGTGTATGTGCATGGATCTGTTTCTGGTTGCTCTAATTCTGTTCTGCTTGTCTACTTCTCTATCCCTGTGCTGATACTACATTGTTTTAATGATTATGGTTTTATAGGCTTAGTATCAGCTAAGATGATCTCCTTCTTCTCTAAGTCAACCTTCTTTTTGAGGAGTAACATGGCTATTCTTGGCCTTTTGCTGTTCCATGTAAATTGCAGATGGTTTTCAACAAAGGAGCCAAAAATATACAATGGAGAAAAGAAAGCCTCGTCCATAAATGGTGCTGGGAAAATTGGAAAGTCACGTGCAAAAGAATGAAACTAAACTGCTACTTGTCACTATACACCAAAATTAACTCAAAATGGATCAAAGACTTAAACAGAAGAAAGACCTGAAACAATAAATTGCATAGAAGAAAACATAGGTACTAAACTTATGGACCTTGAGTTCAGAGAGGATTTTATGAATTTGACCTCAAAGGCAAAGGAAGTAAAAGCAAAAATAAATGAATGGGTCTATATCAAACTAAAAAGTTTCTGCACAACAAAAGAAGCCACTAAGAAAACACAGAGGCAACCAACCAAGTGGGAGAAGACATTTCCAAACAACACCTCTGAGAAGGGGCTAATATCCAAAATATATAAAGAACTCATACAACTCTACAACAGTAACAACAACAATCACAACAACAACAACAAAACAAACAATCCATTAAAAAACGGGATGAGAACCTGAATGGACCCTTCTCCCAAGGAGACATACAAACAGCTAACAGATATATGAAAAAATGCTCAACTTCACTAGCTATTAGGGAAATGCAAATCAAAACCACACTGAGGTTAAAATGGCTATCATCAATAAGACAGATAATAAGAAGTGTTGGAAAGGTAGTGGAGAAAAGGGAACCCTCATACACTGCTGGTGGGAATGTAAATTGATGCAGCCACTTTTGAAGACAGTATGGAGATTTCAAAAAAATTTAAAAATGGAATTACCAAATGACCCATCAATCCCTCTTCTGGGTATCCCACCAAAAAAAATATTGAAAAAATTTGTAAAGATTTATGTACCCCTATGTTCACTGAAGCATTTTTCATGGTGGCCAAGACATGGAAACAAAGTATCCTTCGATAAAGAAGATGTGGTACATATACACAATGGAATACTATGCTGCCATAAGAAAAGATGAAATACTGCCATTTGCAACAACATGGATGGATCTTGAGATTATTATGCTAAGCGAAATAAGTCAGACAGATAAAGTTGAGGACCATATGGCTTTACTCATATGTGGGATATAAAACTGAAAGTAATGAATGAACAAAATAAACAAAGAAACACAAACTCATAGACACAGACAACAGTTTAGTGGTTACCAAAGGGTAAGGATGGAGTGGGGGTGGGGGTGGGGAGTGGAAGGGGCTGGAAGAAGAGGGTAAAGGGAGTCCAATATATGGTAATGGTAAGAGAACTAACTCTGGGTGAGGAACACACAATACAATATATAGACAATGTGTTATTGAAGGTATACATGAAACCTATATAATTTTACTAACTGATGTCACCCAATTAAATTTAAGAAAAATTAAAACAAAAATAACATTTTGGTAACATGTTCATGGATGAGATTGTCCTATAAACTTCCTTTATCTTATTATTAAGGGCTGATTTTATAATCAAGATTATACTTGATCATGGTGTATGATCCTTTTAATGTGATGTTGAATTTGATTTACTAATATTTTCTTAAGGATTTTTGCTTTCCTATTCATCAGGGATATAGGCCTATAATTTTCTTGTGGTATCTTTGACTGGATTTGGTTTGAGAGTGGTGCTGGCCTCCTAAAATGAGTTTGGAAGTGTACCTTCTTCTATTTTTTGAAAACAGTTAAGGAGAATTGGTATTAAATCTTTATATATTTGGTAAAATTCACCTGCGAAGTTATCTGGTCCTTGGCTTTTTTTGTTGGGAGGTTTTTTGTTTTTTTGCAATTCTATCTCCTTATTTGTTATTGCTTTTCTCAGAATTGCTATTCCTTCTTGATTCAGTATTGATAGGTTGTATATTTCTAGGAATAAAATTCTAGGAATTTATTCATTTCTCCTTGATTATCCAATTTATTGATGTGTAATAATTCATAATATTTCCTTATGACCTATTTTATTTCCACGGCATCAGTTACAATGTCTCCTCTTCCAATTCTGATTGCAAATCAGAACCACAATGAGATATCACTTCACGTGTTAGGATGACTATTATTTAAAAAAAAAAAAAAAAAAAAAAAAAAAAAGGTAACAAGTGTTGGTGAGGATGTAGAAAAAAGGGAAACTTTGTACATTATTAATGGTAATGCAAATTGATGAAGGTACTATGACAAACAGTATATAGGTTCCTTAAAAAATAAAAATAGGACTACCATATGATTCAGCAATCTTACTTCTGCATATATATCCTAAGAAATTGAATTAAGGACTTGAAGAGTTATCTGCACTCCCACGTTCACTGTAGCACTATTCACAATAGCCCGAACATGGAAGCAACCAAACCGTCCAGCAGTGGTTGATAAAGAAAATGTGTCACACACACACACACACACACACACACACACACACACACACACACACAGATGGAAAATTATTCAGCCCTAAAGAAAAAAAGGAAATCCTGCCATTTGCAATAAAATGAATGGACATAGAGGTCCTTATTCTAAGCAATATTGATACCACAGAATGATCCCACTTATATGAGGAATCTAAAATAGTCAAACTCACAGCGAGTGGAATGGTGGTTGACAAGGGCTGGGAGAGAGGGAAAATAGAGAGGTGTCAGTCAAAGGATATAAAATTTCAGTTACACAAGACAAGTTACAGAGGTCGATTTACCTTTCTCAGTATGCTGTCTACTGTACAACATAGAATCTATAATTTACAAGACTGTATTGTATACTTTAAAATTTGCTAAGAGGATCGACCTTATGTTAAATGTTCTTATCCCATCATCATAATAAGAAGAAATACAGACAGCAGAAGGAAATTTTTTGTGTTGGATATGTTTCTGGCATAGACTCTAATGATGGTTTTACATGTGTGTACTTATCTCAAAACTCATCAAGTTGTATGAGTATACATTAAATATGTATAGCTTTTTACATGCCAATAAAGTGTTTTTTAAGATTATACTACAGAATAATTGCTAGTGCTCCCTCTATTTATTCTCTGAAAAAACATATATACATTGAAATTATCAGTTCAGACTTTCATTAAAACTTGCCTGTGAATGTATCTAGGTCTGCTATTTTTTTTTTCTTTTGGTGAAAATGTTTAGATTTTTTTTTTCTCCAACTTTTGTGATAGGTATAGGACTGTTGAGGTCATCTTTCCTTCCCAATTCACTTTTGTTAAGTTAGAATTTTTCAGAAACATGTCTACTTTGTTTTCAAATTAGCAAAGATTTTTTATAAGAATCATTTCTTACAATTCCTACTCTATCTCTAACGATGCCACTATGGTGATTCCCAACACAGGTTTTTCTATTATTTTATTTGTTAGTTTTTATCCAGTTTAACTTTTTCCCACTATTTCATATCTTCACCGACTCAATGAAGATGTAGCTTTTTTGCACTACCTCCACTTCTTTCTGATTTGGTCATTAATCTCTTTTGTATTTATTTTATTTTTTAGATATTCCTGTGGCAATCAGTATAATTTTAAATGATGTAAATCTTTTACTTTTTTTATTCTCTCAAATTTTCATTAGTGCTCACCCTTTGAATGAAGTGATTTGAGATAAAGGCCCTTCCTTAATATTCTTGAAATCGTTACTTATAGGTTAATGTCCCTGCCAATCAACGTAAGTGATTACTTCTGAATTGCAGTCAATGCTCTCCATGTCTCCTTTAAAAGTGTGCCAGATACCACTCATATGTAGTGAAGGTTTCTACTTATTCAGAAGCAAGTGGTAATTGGAATCTCATTTCAGCAATTCACTAGCTCTATGACTTAAAATAAGAGTTTCGCCTCTGCAGTCTCAGTTTCCTTATTTGTAAAGTGGGAATACAGCTAATCTCACATGGTTTTTGTAAGATTAAAATTAGGTGACAATTGTTAGTGTGCCTAAGACTTGTTAGTGTGCCTAAGGCTGGCCCTTCGTAGAGTAGGTGCTCAGGATATGCTATTTCCCTACCTTCATGATAAACTTTCTGTTATTATAGCATGCTAACTTTTCTGTTTGATGACAGTACAAAGAACCATGTATCAGTTAGTTAGGATTTTCTAATAATTTAGTACATAATCTCGGTTTATATATAAGTGGGCAGAGGTCTTGTCTCTGCTTACTCATATATATTGTCTGAAATAGAAGAAAAATCAATTGACCGTAGCATTGTAAGAATCCCAATCACTCTTTTTTCCTTTAAGAATAATGGTTTATAGAGAGTAGAACGGTAGTTACCAGGGGCTGAGGTCAGGGGAAATGGAAAGATATTGGTTAAAGTGCAAAAACTTCTAGTTATAATATGAGTAAGTTGTGATATATAGATGATGTATTGTAGATATGCACACTTGAAAACTATATAATTTTACTAACCAATAAATTTAATTAAAAAAAGATGAGTAAGTTTTGGGGATATAATGTAAACATTGCGATTATAGCTAATAATACTGTAATATACTTGATAGTAGCTAAGTGAGTAGATATTCTTAAATATTCTCACCAAGAAAAAAATGGTAATTATGTGATGGGATGGAGGTGTTAGCTAATGCTAGGGTCGTAATCATTTTGTAATCTGTAAATGTATCAAATGAAAACCTGTATACCTTAAACTTACACAGTGGTATGTGTCAATTATATCTCAATAAAACTGGGGTGGGGCAGTAAGAGTAGTAGTTAATGATTTCTTTTGTGTAAAAGATAATCAAGTAAAAATCATGGATACTGTCTCCCCCAAAATGCACATTTGTGCATTCTTTTACAGGGAATTCTATATGTCATATATCCCTCAATGGCTAGCTATGAGTTGAGGGGTAATGATTTCTGTTAGAGTGTAACAGTTTTCTTTAAGTTTAGCTGAATGTCATGTATTTGACAGTACTTCTCTTCAATCCCATGTAGACCAATATATGCTGAGTTGGAATATGAGTTTGAAATGGACAGTTATAGTTTTGACATTGCTATTCCTTTTAGGGTCAGTCATAATGACCCCAGAAGAAAACCAGAAACGGCTTACGTGCTTAAAAACAGAATGTGGAAACATTTTTCAGCTGTTGGATGTGCTGAGGAATGTATCCCTGGTGAAGTCCCAACGAACCTTACACTGGATACATTTCAAACTTTCAAAACTCTTTTCCTACTTTCCTTTCCTTTGCATTCCAAGTAATTCTAGAAGACTTTGTATTACAGCAGCATCTAAGGCAAGAATATACTTAGTATGTCAATAATAAGAGCAAAAGGCCCTTTATCTTTGTTTCAAGAACAAAAAAAAAGTTTTGGTAGGCCAAAGGGGAAAAAAATTTGTGTGTGTGTGTGTGTGTGTGTGTGTGTGTGTGAGAGAGAGAGAGAGAGAGAGAGAGAGAGAGAGAGAATGAGAATAATTATACCAATTTTGAACTAATGCTCAGAAGTAGAGGAATGCCAGACTCTACAATGTTCTCAAAGAGCTAAAACAATGGAATACATATAAGGAAGTAAAACTCACAAGAAATAAGTTTGAAGCCTTAAATTTTAAAAAATCAATAATGAATAAATATAATCTATTAGAAGATCCTACCTTATAGTGTTGGACTGAGAATTAAATGAAGTGATACGTGTAAAGATCTTTGACAAGTACGCAGTACATAGTTATAGAGTAGCTAAGATGGTTATTAAGTTCTATTTCTTTAAAAAGTTTGTGTATTTTACAAAGCACTGCGTTCTAGTTTCTTTTTCTATTTCTCAAAATATATTTCGCAAAATAAATTAAGAGTGGAAATAATTTTGCTGGGGGCTTTGTGTGGTTAATTTCATCAAGTAAACTGTTTCCAAGGATTTTCTAGAACCATCTTCATATGGACACATACTTGTTAGCTTGAAAGATCACATAAATACAGCACTTTTGAGACGAGCACAAACCATAGGCTTGTTGAGTCTTAGACGCTGATTGGAGATAGGATCGAAGTTCAGAGACTACCCAAAGCAAAGTTGGGCTGACTAGTGGAAGTCCAAATTCTAGGAGCAAGAAGCTTGGCTGGGAGGATTGTAAAGGATAGGAAAAAATGTCCTTAACAGAAACAATCTCTAATTTACAAATATCCTTCCTAAACACCAGGGAATTTATAAGATTAAAAAAAAAGACAAAAATATCTTATTCATGAGGGACTTAGATAAATGGTAGATAAAGAATCCCACCATAACTGCCAAGTTCTTCCCTAGCTACTAGATTGTTCTTTTGTGTGAACTGATGTGCTATAGCCCTGTTAGACATTTGTGTTCTTAATTTATTTAAGCAAGTCCCTAAAGACTGTTATGACTCTCTTAAAAGAATCAGAAGATCAAAAGGCATTATTATGTGTGGGTAAGAAGACAAATTGATATCCAAACTAATACTAATCCTTGAACATTCATTTGCTAGCTGGATACATTTAGGTCTGGACTTATCCCCAAGTCTGTTTCCTTGTCTGCGATGGAGTTTCTAAGAGCCCTGACCTTACAGGGTGACTGCAAGCTTTAAATATGACTGTAGTTTTAAAGCGCTTAGCACAATAGGTAGTACATAGAAAGCACATGCTATGAGCTGCTGTTGTTTTCAACATCGTTATTGATTATTTGACTATAAGGCATCCTCAGACCTCAAGGAAATTAGTTTAGAAAAACCAAATTGAGGGAAGAAAAATGTCTTAAAAAGCAGTAAATATGCTTATTTTTAGATGCCTGAACAAGGAAACGAGAGCACAGAGTAAACGAAGTGTTACACACAGAAGAAAAATGAGATGCTCAAGTCAGTGCGATGAGGTGAGTAATACCACAGTCGTTCCCTGAGGTAGGTGGGACCAGAAGGCAGGGAGCGTCTCTGCTTCTCAGAAGGGAGCACCATGGCGCGTGTCCAAGGGGCAGCGTCAGCGTGGACAGCCCATGCCAATTCACCATCCACGGGTTGCTATCAGAACCATTTGAAGACGTCATACTGCGTCATTAGGGTGGCTGTGGTAAACAGTGTTTAATGCCTTCATCAAGAAGTATGCAGTGGTATTTTTCCAAAGATCGTTTATCTGTCATCTTAAGGGGCAAAACTAGGAAAATATATTGGAAAACATAAATGACTCACTAACGTGCAAAGGCTAGTTGAGATAAATATTTATATCGATCCTTTATCATCCATTTACTGCTCAGTGGCTTATTATATCCACACTTACTACGTCGTCTGTTTTAAATGTTCCCACGTCAGTGATTTTTCTTAGCTATGTGGAGGGGGTGCTAGTACCATGAGCCATCTCTGCATTTTAATATGTGTATCATATTAATGCACGCACAGTGAACGTCTATGCTGTTTCACAGGTCAGTATGCCTGCCGCACCCAGAATCTAGTAGAAACTCGCAAGACCTTAAAAGAATGGTGCTTTAGAAACATGAGGAATTAATAACATAGAAATCATAGGTGATGACATTGGGATTATAATAGTCACTTTTCCCTTCCATACATCGCATGCTTTATATATCACATGGCCCAAAATCAACTGCAAATTGAAACAGACAGGAATTTGATGAATACTTATTGAACACCTACTATGTACTGGAGAAACAGTGAAACATTGTCCTTATGTTCAAGTGGCCCATTGTCTAGTGAGGCTGACAAGCTCGTAATCAGAGATCATGGAACACTATGGTCTGTGCCGTGATAGAGATACACACAGAATACTCTGGAGTAGGGGCACTGAAATTGTTGGGAAGCAGTCAAAGGAAGTTTCATGGAGGAGGAGAACCCCAAAAATGTTATTTACTACACATGATGAGGCTTACCTGGTGTTTGCAGGTACATTCACGATGGGGCATCTCTGTCTATGGCACATGAGGTTTTAAATAATTTTAATGTCACACTTTAAATTATCTGAACCAAGTCTTAAAGAACCCTGCGTAGAATTTAGCCAGGTAAAAGTGTGGCGGAGTAGAAGGGCATTCAGGCTAAGGAGATAAGGCGAGCGAAGGCTTGAGGTTCAGAGATAGCAGAATGAATGTGGACAATCGTAAACAACTCACTGTTACTGGAGCTTAAAGAGTTTGGTGCAGAAGATGAGGCTGCTGACATAGTCAAGGCAAGATGATGGGGGTCCCTGTGAGCCATTGCTCCTGCTGTTCTTCCCAGCATGTCCCCCGTAGCACTGGTGCGCGTTTGTCCAGGTGAATTGTATTAGCCAGTGGAATGTACGCAATACATGAGACATGCCAAATCTGAGACGTTCTACGACCCTGCCAGCACTCTTTTGTACTTACGTCATATCAGAAGGCAACCCACAACCAACATGTACATGAATGAAAAAGAAAGGCTTGATGTTAATGAGTATATATTTTAATGAGTATATAATATTCCATTATTAATAAATACATTATTTGTAGAGTCCTTTAAAATATCTAGGTTGACAAGCCTATCATCTAAAAATAATGACCTTTTTTACTATTTAAAACATTTTAGTGGGAAAAAACTTACTTAAAAGTTGCAATAATAAGCGTGCAAAGAACCCTCATAATTCTCTTTTTTGGATCCATCTCTTTCTTTGTTTTCAAATATAATTGATATACAATATCCTATTTCAGGTGTACATTATAGTGGTTTAATATTACATATATATTACATATAAATTATATATTATATAATATATATGTGTGTATATATATGCATATATACATATATACATGTATATACATATATACACATATATACATATATATACATACATATATATATATATATGTAATCTCCACAATAAGTCTAGAAATCATCTGTCACTATACAAGGTTATTAGAATATTATTGACTATATTCCTTATGTTGTACATTACATTCCCATGACTTATTTATTTTATACCTAGAAGTTTGTATCTCTTAATTCCCTTCACCTATTTCACCTGCCCCCCAACCCCTTCCTTTCATTTTTGGTGGATGTTTTTGTGGGATGTGAAATTCTAGTTTGGCAGTTATTTTCTTTTATCATTTTGAACATACTCTGTTGTCTTCTGACTTCTCTTATTTCTGTTGAGAATTCAACTACATGTCTTATTGTTGCTCCTTTAAAGGATGGGATTTTTAAGATTTGTCTCTTTCTTTTTTGTTTCCAGCATTTTTACTCTGAAGTCCCAAGGTATACTTTTTTTCTACGTTTTAGTCCAGCTCGGTGGTTGTAGTGACACTTGAATTTGTGGTTTGATGTATTTCTCACATTTTGGCAAATTATTTGTTAACATCTCTTTAGATATTGCTTCTGCAACCTTCTTTCTCTTCACTCTTTCTGGAAATTCTAATAACCTATATAACTATACCTTTCCACTAAATCCCGTATGTCTTTTAGTATTTTTTCATCTTTTTACAGTCTCTCTATGCTGCAGTCTTTGTATTTTCTACTGACCAATCTCCCAATTACAAATTCTCTCTTCAGCTTCATTAACTTTATCTAATTCTAGTTATTATAATTTTTCAGTTTTATGATTTTCACTTGATTCATTCTAATAGGTTCCACTTGTCTCCTGAAGTTCATCGTCTCTTAATTTTTTGTACTAATAGTTATTTTTAAATTCTATCTGATAGCTCCAATATATGAGTCTCTAGTGAGTATTTTATTTTATTTTATTTTAAGCCTTTTTTTTCTTTTCTGTTGTTTTTTGAACACTTAGTCTAGACTCCTGATAAGTTGAATAATATAATTTTTAAATTGTATTGAATGTCAAATATTGTATGTGAAATATTGAAGAGATAATTCAATAGTCTAGTAATATTATTTTCTTTCAGATAAGATTTAATTTTGCTTCTAGCAGTATGTCAGGCTGGGGATCTACCACCTTGATATAGTTTGGAATTTAGCTGATTTCAGTCTTTGCGAGTGTTAGTCTATTTCTGTGTAGCCCTTATTTCTTTGGTGTACCCCTTCAGACATGAAAGGTTTACCTGGGTTCCTCGTTACTGGTAGCCCCTAAACTACAGTTTTTGTTGCACAGACCCTTGAGATCACCTAATGTGCAGCTTCAGCCTCTCAGATGCTGCTTTTTGGTGCCCATTATTGGTATTGGGTACCTGGTAGTTTTATGCCCCTGTTTGTATGAGCTACTCCTATTATTGGCTTTTAGGCTGACAAGTTGAATTGACAATTGTCATGAGGCAAAAGCCTGTCCCCAATGTCAGCCTCACCCCCCCACTTCCCCTCTTTGCAGCTCTTGACACCCGAACGCTCACTGCCTAGATTGCTCTTCAGTACCTTCAAATATATTATTGTTTGAAATATTTAATCCAGAACTTCCACTTGTTTTCAGTAGGAAAATTGGTCTTTTCCTAGTCAGTCTGCTAATGATAAAAGAACTGTATACCACATTCTTGTGGAGGATTTTAAGCCTATTGATTCATGTGATGTTATCAGATGATCATGTTTTTAAAAAGAAAATCATTAGGCTAAGTTTGGGGTATAAGTGGAAGCCCCAAGATAAGTTAGAGCCTTCACAGATAGTCATATTGCATTTTAGTTCCTCAGGAGTGTTTTTCATTAAAATAATTGAAATCCTTTATATAGTGAAACCTCCCTTTGTAATTAAGCAGCTTATTTTGTGAATCTTGAGAATTTAGATTTTCCTTAAGTGAGGCACACTTGTTATTTTGAGGGCTAGTCTTAGTTCCATTTGAGCGTTTAGAAATCTTTTTAAGTAAGCAGACAGCCTAGTGTTTTGTTTTGTTTTGTTTTGTTTTGTTTTGTTTTTTAAATCACATCGTCCTGTGAACATTTTTTAAAACCATACGACTTTCTTTTTTAAACCAAGTGTTCCAGGAAATATCCATTTTTAAAAGATGATTTGCTGACACTTCAAATCTTGAATCCAAGTTGCTGATTCATGAGGTTTGAGGTTCAAAGAATTGCTTCAAGTTATAGCTTCCCAGGAAATAATCATGTTGATGTCAGAGGAAGTTTGTAGAGCTATGAGGAATTGTAATTACATAGTCTGCTGCTATGTACTGCAGTCTGATAGATAAGGGACCGATTTAACAATAGGCCTGACAGCCGAGATATTATCAATTTTTGTTTGTTTGTTTTTAAAGCTAGCAATGATGTATCTCATGCCATGACTTCAATCCAAACCCACATAAATATGAAATTGCTGAGCTACAAGCGAGACACAGAGCCAATGGGTTAGAAAATGTAACTGTCTGACTATGTAAAACTATTAAAAAAAGTGCATCACCGATAGAATGAATACATTCTTGAGGTAATCTTGTCATGTTAGGTATTTATAGTAAACTTTACCACATCCTGGGATGTAAAGAAAAACACCAGCCAATATATGAGGCAATCATATTATTAAGTCATATATTCATCAATCAAAAATATAATCATGGGGCAATTTCTTAATAGTTACTTACACCTAATAACTATTAAAGATGCTCTAAAAATGTCAAATGTACCATATTTTGTCTGTTGTAAGATGGACATGTTTTTTCATTTTGTCATCTCTTAAATTAGCACTTGGGCTGTGTATCTTTCATAGTGCTTCATAAATAGAGGGGGCAAAATAAATTCTGCCCTACCCATGGAATAAACTAATTTATAAGAATAAAAGGGAAAGTTTTGATTCTTCTTTTTCAATCGTTTTCATTCTGTTCATGAACCACCAGTTTGATTATCTTGGTAGGACTTTTAAGTTTAAGAAATAATTTTTGTTTCATTTTATTATTAAAAATATTAACTCAAACATATAATATATAAAAGTAAATAAAAGAAGACGTGTAGTGCCTACCTATAAGCAGTTACATTACTATTTTCCCATATGTAGAGCTATTTTTCTTAAAAAATTAACTTTATACTGATGCTAGTTTCTTCTTTCTATTCTTCTTTCCTAGGTTTATAGCCTATTTAAGGTTAGTGACTATCAATTATATAAATTTTATTGGTTTTACATATTACATAGAGTATACCTTGATACTTTTATACATACGAGTACCTGTACACAATATATAGTATTATTTTACACAACTTAAAATTATATAATGGGATGATGTTATGTGCAACTTGCTTTTTCATTGTTAATATTACACTTTTCAGATTAATTTATGTGGATGTACGTACTTCATTTATTATCAGATAAGATTAAATTTATGAATAAACTTGTTTATGTTTGTTTTTTCCCTAGTAATAGACACTTGGATTATTTCCTTTTTTTGTTTTCTCCTTTTCAATCATTGTGTAATGAATACACTTGTACAGGTCTTTTTGTACACACTTGTACGAGCTTCTCCAAGTTGTTCATCTAGAAGTGAAAGTCAATTAGAAAGTACCAACTTGCTCTCTGGACTGGTTGTATAAATTTTTACTCGTACCACTCTGATTTCTCATCCCCTCCCCACACTTACTCATCAACATGTGGTATTATCTAAGATTTTAAAAAAACAAAAGCAAGCGAACAAAAAACTATCCAGACTCCTCTCATCATGACCATCAAGCAGAATAATATGTTTAAACATAAGGACTGGGAAAAACAAAGTCATGTACTTTAAATGTTACACATTAAGAAAAGACTCTCCCTCCCCCTAGCACACCTCCCAGGTTGGAAAAGCAATATCTCTCATTGTTGGACCCAAACTAGCATTGTTGGCCTTTGTTCCTCCTGACAGTTATAGAATTTTTCTTTGTAGCCATAATAAATACTTCATCTGTCAATGTATCTAACCAGTGCTGCCCTAGCTTATAGCTGAGAAAAGTAGTGAAAGAAATTCTCTTGAAAAACAAATGCGATCAGGGAAATGATACATGTTGCCTCCCTCTTTTGAAATGTAACAAAGCTTGAGAACAATTACACAAGAAAACCTGTCTGACTTTACTGAAACCAGCTTTTCACAAATTTAAAAAAAAAACTGTGGCCAACCAGCAGCCACGAATCGACGAAGAACCTGAAAGGGGGAGTGGGAATTAAATAAAGACACTCACAATTATGATGATGCGGCCGGTCTCCAGTGATGCTGAAGCACCGGCTTTATTTACTACCACCGTTTATATACCCTAAGAATACGTGCAGTTTTAACAGTCAGCAGATAAAGGAATGCATTACATCACAGAAAGTTATCTTTTACCTAAAACACAGAAAAGCAGAAACTACTAAACAAACCTCAATGCTATTATCTCATTAAGAGTAAATTTATAACTTTTACATACAAACTACAAAATCCTTGAAACTTTCCCAAAGTCATTATCTCATGACAAAGCCCACCAATTATCCTGCTAGTCTTCAGTCCTCAGTGTCCGAGAACCGGTCACTCCCACCTACTTTCTCAGCAGCTCGCAAGCACCCTCCAGAAACAGGCAGAGATAATGCCTTAGAAGCTGAAACAAGTTAATCATAAACTGAGCCAGTCTGCAAGGCTTTTAAAATAACAAAAAATCATGGCTCCCCACAAAAAACATCTAACCCCAATAATAGGAACACACTGGAGAAGACTAATCCAACCCTCCTGAAGCCTGTATTGGCACAGAATTGAATATTAGAAACCTGGGCTCAAATCCCGGCTTCTACCATTTATTGGTTCTGTCATCTTAGGCAAGATATTGACTGTTCATGATCCTCAGTTTTCTCATCCATAAAATGAATATGCAGTTTTCCTTACAGGTTGTGAGAGCTAGTCTCCACAGAGCACCTAGCATGGACTGGCCCTAAGCGGCATTTAGTACGTGCAGGATTATCCTTGTGTTTTCATGTTCATGAGGCAGCATCGTGGACTTTGTTCTCCATAGTGCAAAGTGTCCATTTCATTCTCGAACGTTCCCTCATCAGGCATGTGTAGGCTAATCTGCCATATATAGAAAATCATAATAGTTCATGATTGTATAGACCTCAGTTACAAAAGCCTTAATCTTTTCAGCCTGTCCTAACAGGATAGGTTTCAAGCCTTCTTGATTTCAATTTGTCTTCTGAAGTTTTCCTGTCACTTCTTTATATGTTGCTCGATCTACAGAAATAGGGAATGCATGTAATATTGGATATTCCATCTTTTTACAGAGCGTCATAGAACCATCAGACTAAAAGACTTCTGCTCGGGTCTTGTCCATTCCCATACTATTATAGAAGAAACTGAAGTTCAAACAAGTTAAAGGTAAACATTTATATAAGGGAAGGACTATGTGGTATAACAGTCCCACCTCCTAATGTAGCTTATTGCCTGGTCCTTTGGCACAGACAGTCTTGGGTGCAAATATTTACCCTTTACATGTGACCCAAAACAGATTATTTAGGCTGTCATAGCCTCAATTTTCTTCTCTGTAAAACAGGTGAAATCATATTGTCTACTTCAGTTTGTGCTGGGAGGAATGGATGTGTTAAGGCAGCCTCAGGCATAAGGAATGCTCAACAGATACTCATTTCTCTGTGGGGATGTTTCCCTCTGCTCCAGAAGTCTATCGAGCTCCTATTGCTTTCAAATCTTTATTGAGTTCAAGTTCAGTATCTGCAATGCTGATTGAAAGAATATGTCTAATGAGGGCCTTAGACAGAACTGAGAATGTTGTATTTAAGTGAGAAGTGTATTATGGTAATTATCATAAAATTTATCCTCACCTCAATGAGGCTTATTCTCAGGGTGAATAGGAGGAGGACATGAGCATCTTTAGATGATACGATGAATCATCGCAATACTGGATTACCATTATAAAGAGTTATAATTTATTTAGCAGCTGCTGTGTGCCAGACACCGTGCTAGGAACTTTATTAGATTATCATTATTGTTCCCACTGGCTTTGTAAAAATTAAAACAGTAAAGAACAGATCTTATTATTACAAGGCATGGTGATAATGTAGGAGGTGGTAGTAATTTTAGCACTGCTGCAACCTAATATTCATTGAGAGCGGACTATGTGACCGATATTGCGATCAGCACCTTATCAGCTTTATTTTATTTAATATATATGACACCCTGGGTATTTACTATTACTCATGTTTTACAGACGTGGAAAGCAAGGGCTAGACAGATTAAGTAGTTGTCCAATGTCGTGTTGCCAATAAATGTTGAAGCCAGAATTTGAATGCAGTTCTGTCTGACACCATAGCCCATAACCAGAATCCTCCTAAGTACCCTTGAAAGATGGCATCCATTGTTTTGGTGCTTTTTTTCACAGAACTGCCTTGACCTGGTACTTAGTCTCACAAACTTGGGGAGTGGATTTTGTTTACCCCTGAGGAAACTCCATTTTTGAAGCTGTAATCTCAATTTGAACAAGATCACAAGAATATGTAAATGAACTCGCAAGAAGACACAATATATCTCCCTGTAGACAGTCACTTGAAAAACCAAAGTATTTGAAAGGTTGCTTCACCTCCTTCCAAAAAATGAATGTTGAGACCCAGTAGGGGGCGTGAGATACATGACCTCAAAGACTGAAGTGCTGGTCCAAGAGAGCCTGATGTATACTCCCCTTAAGAGAGGTAGACTGCTATCAGGTGGTCAGGCTGAGCTCTAGTCCCTAGAACACTATAAGGCTCAGTGAGCCACCATGCTCGCCATTCCAATGGTGACTGGCTTATTCCTACAGGCATTTCCTTTCGTCAGCTACAACAGAACCACATCTTAAGGGAAGGTTAGGTTTTTAGGTTTAAAGGGAAGTACTAGCACTATTGTCAAATTCCCTTGGATAGCCCATAAATTGCTTGTAAAACATACTACTCGTGTTTGTACCATGTGAAAGGTTGACACAACATCTCTTTGTTTATCCCTCTCTTTGTTAGTCCAACAGCTCATTTCCCTTGTAGTAGTGGAACTGCTTGTGTTTCTCCACACAGGTACTACAGGTAGTGGCTCACCTTTGGGGCTGGGTAGTGTGTAATGAGCGGGAATTGACCTTCCTGTATAATTTACTAACTTGGGGCCTCTCATTCAGTGGCGTGTGTTCATTTATATCAGTTGGTGGGTACAGAAGCACTGCACACTGACTATTGAAATTACTCCTTTTTTTATTCCCTGGAAGTTGAGAAATAAATTCTGATTAGTGAAGTATGTAAATAACCTCACTTTTCATTTAGCTACTTTCATCCATTTTGCATCTTTTTTCTGGTTTATCACTTAAAGGCCAATCCTATTATTTTTACAGATCCTATTACATTGCCACCCAAGAGCTTCTCATACTCACCTTTGTTTTCTCTCTGCTATAAAAAGAAAAGGCGAAAGCTGAGGCAGGTCCATGGCTGGTGCCATCATGGGTTGGAAGTGGTCATCCCAAAGTTTGATTCCCAAGTCCATCCTCTTTGCATTGTAATCGTGTTTCTTCAAATTGGTTTTCATGAAATGCCAAAGTATGATGGCTCTGCTAACATGTACTTGAGGTCTAAAAGATACATAGAATAAGTGATTAATAGATAGATAGATAGATAGATAGATAGATAGATAGATATTAATTCCTGATTTTAGTTGTTATATTCTAAAAAAAAAAAAAAAAAAAAGCATTTTCTTGGTGGCCTATGGCTACCTCCTAACTGAGAACTACCAAAATATATCAGAATCCATGTTTGTGTTGTATTCTAATGGTGTTAGTGGGAAGATATGCTGATTTTTTTTTTTTTAAGTTTTGTGGTGAAATCAATTTTAAAAAAAAAGAATAGAGTTGGACTTGATTAGAAAATTGTGCCTTTCTTCCTAGTGAGGTACAAATGATATAATGTAGGTTATAAAAAGAGATTTCCCAGGAGTGTTTGAATAGAGGAAAGTAGTAGGCAAATCAAGTCTCACCAAACCCTACCGTAAAGATGTCACATTCCCTTGAACCTGTATCTCAGCAATAAATACCACAATTCACTTTCAGGAAAACAACTGACTAATGTTATTTTAGTGGTTTTATTCTCATTTTTATTAATAAATTTGATTTCAGGGTTGGACAAGTTCTAAAACCATGTTTGCCTAGTCTTTGTTCATATTTATGGCATGTTATATGAACATCTCTTTGATTATTTTATATGAAATAATTTTCCAACACAAGGTTGGGGGATTCCATGATTTTTTTATTTTAAAATAGGGTATGGACATTGATCACATGTATGAACTACTGCATATATTTGTTAGTTTGTTTTAGCATAAACATATATAGCACTTTGCAAATACAACTAAATCTCACCAGTACTAAGATATTCTCCCCTGCCCCGCTCCACACTCATGTAAACTCTCCAAAATCAGTATGTAATTCAATGCCATTTTTTTCCCTATTGGTGTATAAAATAGCATTGCCTCCTGAATATTAGATTAAAAAACAAATTGATAGCTCATTTAATGCTCATATTTAGCAATTGTGGAAGTATTATTATCCCCACTTTTGATGTGTGGAATAGTCAGGTATAGAGATATCAATGAACTTGTCCAAGGTCAAACAGCTAACATGTGGTGAGATCAGTCTTCTCCTCAGAAGGTATAATTAGAGAGTTTCTGCTCTAACCAATACAACTACAATGCCTGCACCAAATACACTGTTAATAATGTATAAATTAAAATTTCCCCATTTGTTATTACCAATTGTTACCGCTTAGCACATTGCATACTAAATTGGCTTAATTTCTGATTAATATCCCCTGACATTTTTACCAAATACTGCCACTGTCATTTTAAGACTGGAAGATTGACAAGTGCATGAAGCACATTAATCTTAGAAGTTACAACTGGGAATTGAGTTCCTCTGAATTCATAATGTGATAGAAAATATTCTGTCTTCACCAGTGATTAATTATATTAACTGAGGCCATTGTCATTTTCTCATTTAGATCTTTCAGTATATGAAAGCAATGGAGTGGATATTGCATGCAAAAGAGATTCAGAATAGCCTTCGGAAGGTTTGGAACTCAAATCTTGAAGACCCACCAGAGAATTTCCAAGGGTGATGTGAAAACTCAACATCTGTTATTGAGAACAAAGGGGAAGGTTACAGTTTACTGTAAGGTCTTTGATGCTTTGTGTGTGTGTGTGTGTATGGAACTTCTTGGCTTTAAACAACTGACCAAGACAGGAGGACAGAGTGAGAATATGGCAGAATTGGATGTCTTCGTGTCATATAGAAATAGCCACTTGTATGAACCCTATTGACTGTATACATGTACATTAACTGCCATGATTTATTGAGATAATGCATTGGTCCATGGCCATTTGTGTGGTATTTAAAGAAAAAAGAAATTCCCCCACTTGTTCCAGGTGGCCTATTGTTTCCACTTTTTTAGATATTTGCAAATGAAAGAAACAACACCAGTCATATATTGTTATGACAAAAGGAGTTTATTTTACAATTGCTGTGCTACTCTGTATTTATTGCATATTTATTAATACTGCATATAATTCCTTCAGGATATTATATGTTAGCTGCAGACACGGTGTATCAGTTAACTTTTATTGTTAACACTCCCCACCCCTAAAACCTAGTGGCTTGAAAACAACACCTATTTATTTAGTCCATGGGTCTGCAGATTGGCAATTTGGTCGAGGTTTAGCTGAGTAGTTTTTCTGGTCTCAGTTGGTCTCACTTCTGTTCCTGTGGTCAGCTGTAGGGTTGGACTGGGGCTGGCTTATCTCACACAGACTGAAGGATGACAGCTCATCTCCGTTCCACAGAGTCCCTCATATTCTAGCAGCTTAACCTGCTGTTTTCACATGGCAGCTGGGTAGGTATTTAAGAGACTGAGTGAAAGCTTGTAAGTTTCTGTAGGCTTAGCCTCAGAACTGGCACAGGGTCACTTCTGTCTCATCATTTTAGCTAAAACCAATCACAATACTAGCCCATGTTCAAACGGAAGGTACATAGACCATCTTTTGACTGGAAGAGCTGCAAATACACACTGGAAAGAACAAGAACACAGGAAGGGACGGAGAATAATGGCCGATTTTGCAATCTACCACACTTACCTGTTCTGTGAGCTGAGCTGATACTCTTTTTTTTTTTTTTCTTGTTCTTCCTTGGTACCATTTGTGGATTTATTCTACAAGAGCATCTACCATTAGATTTTTTTTTTTTTTTCCTGAGAGGGAGGTTGAAGAACACAAAGACTGTAGTCTCTCAAATGAGCAACCCTTACCAGAATGCCTTGCTATCTAATGGTATCTATGATTACCTGATATCTACAAATAATTCTACCATAATTTCAAACTCTTCTTCCAACCCACCTGCCAGACTGGCTGACAGAGTATATAAAAGGACTGATTCAAATGTAATGGGAACTCTATAGAAGATGATAGAAGATGAGTAAGAGCAGTGGAAGCAACCTAGGATCTGGTAGTTCAGGAAAGAGATGTCTCAGAGAAAGTACAGTTATCCCCAGACATAAACTAGGGAGTAAATTCGTTTTATTTGGCCTCAAAATACTGAGCTAAGCCCAAGAGGTGGAAATGACAAGAGTCAGGTTATGGCTTATTATATGAAAAAAGATAATATTTTAAACCATTAGGGCTTTTCAAAATTGAAAAGGGTGCTGTCAGATAGTGGTTAACAGCACGGTAAATCTGGAGTCAGATAGGCATGAAATCAAGTTCTGTCTCTCAAGCTTCCTATCTGTGGTCTTGGACCAGTTAATTAAACTCCCTCATCTAAAATGGCACTAATAAAAGTTTGTGCTTTCTAGTATTATTATGAGGATTCATAATAAAAGATAACATCTATGGAGGTTCTCATTGCAGTGGCTGGCAAGATAAGAGCTCAAAATGGTTAATAGTTAAAAATATCTATATGCTTGAAACTGCCTAAAGGCCTTTGTAAACAAACAATTGGTGAAATGCCAGGAAGTAAAGAATACTAGCATTTATGTGTATTCTGGGTAAATGACACCTGTCTATTCTATGGGAGATTTTCTCCCACCCTGTTACAATTGTCACTGGCAATTCAGTACAAAAAGAAAAAAAAAATCCACTTTCTATTCTGTCTATAAAAACATATTATTACTATTTTCATCCAAGGCTAATTACCATGGATTGTAACCTTATTTTCTTTTGTTGGAGTAATCGATAATTCTCAGTGTGCAAAGATATCTACTTCCAACTATGACTTTATCTAAAAATCATTATTTTAATGATCATAAAAGCTCATTTACTTCCTTTTTGCCAACATCATTCTTTACCAGACCATTGCTTTAGGTGACTTAGGAAAATCAATTCAAGGGAAAAATATGCAGTGTCCATAGGAGGTCAAATAATGGTGGATGGTGCCCAGAGCAATGGCTTCTGATTGCCAATCTCCTAGAGTGGGTGTTGGGTTTGGAAACAAATCATTCAGCCAAAGGCTGTCTTATCAGTTTGTTTGTAAATTGGGGCTATTTGAGTAATGGGCATTTCAAAACTTGAGCTGTACTCTTCATGTGCTTGGGAGACTTAGATGAAAGACTCTAATAGTATTACGAGGAAGGTAGGTCATTTGAGTGATCACCTGCTGACTTTTATTAATGTAGGCTAGCAATCAGGAGGATTCAGGTGGAGGAAAACAATCCATTTCTTGTGTCCAACACCCTACTTAAAGGAAACACCTGTGAAAATTCCTACTTCATACCAGTAAGAAACTATCAAAACAACCATTTGAACAACAGCTGCTATTCTGAATATATATATATATATATATATATATATATATATACACACTTGTATATTCATATTCTCTATATATCATATATTCTCTCTATATATCTCCATATTCTATATATGTCTCTATATTCATATTCTATATATATATCATTATGTATCATCTATCACATATATAATTTATATATATCATATACATGTGATAAACATATATATGTGTGTGTGTGTGTGTGTGTGTGTGTGTGTATATATATATATATATATATATATATATGTATATACCATGTTTCCCCAAAAATAAGACCTAGCCAGACCATTAGCTCTAATGCGTCTTTTGGAGCAAAAATTATATAAAACCCAATCTTATATTATATTATATAAGACCTGGTATTATATTATATTATATTATGCCCAGTATCATATCATATATCATATCATATTATACGGGTCTTATATTAATTTGTGCTCCAAAAGATGGATTAGAGCTGATGGTCCAGCTACGTCTTATTTTCGGGGAAACAAGGTATATATTTATCATGTATTTGAATAGATAAGGTGGAAACAAATTTACAAAGGATATTGGAAAAACAACATAATTATCACACAGTCCTAAAGGTTGCTTATAAGAAGTAAAACACTAAAATTGAATTGCTTTAACAACACTAGCCAAAGGCTTGGATTTTGTAAGTGTAGTACCTTCCTTCTAAGACTACTCACTAGCGAGAGCTGCACTCTAATACGGCCACACTGACCAATGCGGTAGCCACTATCTACAGATGGCTGCGGAGCACTTAAAATGTGGCTCTTTCTAATTGAGATATCCTGTAAGTATAAAATACACACTGGATTTTGTAGACTTAATACACTGACAAGATTGAAAATATCTCATGAATATTTTTATGTTGGTTTTGAAATAGTATTTTGAATAAATTTGGTTAAATAAAATATTTATATTTCAAAAAATTCTTTTTACTTTTTTTTTTTAAAAATAAATATTTGACTTGCATTTGTGATTCACATTTTCTTAATATTGGACAGTGCCGGGCTAGAGTTACTCAAACGGAGGTCCTCAGACCAGTGGCATCACCATCCCTTGGGAGCGTATTAGAAATTCAGACTCTCAGGCCTTGTCCCAGACCTACTGAATAAGAACCTTCATCTTAACAAGAGTCCCAGTTAATTCATATGTATATTAAAGTTTGAAAACCATTGGGTCAAAGTGCAGTGGAGCCGGAGTGGATTGATTAAGAAGAAAGGACACTGTGAGAGTTTTCAGTACCCATGTTTCATCTGTAATGTTTCTTTGGCCTCAAGTTTCTTTGGTGTGTCCAGCTTATCACTGTCCACATAGATCTTCCGTGACACCCTGTCCATGATTTCATAATGGAAGTAAAAGGGAAAAATGTAATTCAGGTAGCAGAAAATTTACCATCTAATCAACTTTTTAAGAGTTATGTTTTGGAAAGCTGAATTTTTTGTAGCTGATTTTGACTAGCTTTTTGTGTACGATCCTGCTTGATGATAATCGAAGAAGGGCAGGGCCAAGGTCTCCTTCCTCACTATTTTCCCTCTTTCATTTGTGAGTCTCAGCTCTGAGGCGAGAAACGTTTTCCTTGACCATATCCTCCCTCTTCCACCAGCCAGGCTCTGCCAATTGCATTAACCTGCCTAAGCTTCCTGGCACCTCCATCTTGCTGCCATTCTTATCACTTCTTAACATGCTTATTGTCTACCTTCTTTGAAAGAATACAAGTTTCAGGAGGGCAGGACTTTTCCTTGTTCGCCTCTGCAATGACTCCTGACAACTACTCCAACTCAGGCCATACATCCGAGGTTAAGGGCAGTCTCCTCAAAACTGCCACCACTTCAGACACCAGCTGTATGCTTGAGGGTTCTAAGGCCACCCTCACTTCTGATCAACTGGCTACAAATTTGAAGTTTCCCCCTACCCCCTTAGATGTGATAATTCTCTAAATGACTCACAGAACTCAGCAAAGTGCTGTACTTACTATGACGGTTTTGTTGTAGTGAAAGGATACAAACTGGAGCCAGCCAAAAGAAGAGACACGTAAGGTGAGGTCTGAGAGTGTCCATAATGCAAAGATTCCATGTCCTTAAGAACATGTCACCCTACTGACACATCGATGTGTGACAATATTCCAAGTATAATGCCAACCACAGAAGCTCTCCTGAGCTTCAGTATTTAGTTTTTATTGGGGTTTCATTATGTAGGCATGACAGATTAAATCACTGGCCATGAGGTTGAACTCAATCTCTGTCCCTACTCTTTTCCCCAGAGGTTGGCTGATATCACATGGCTCAAAGCCCCAGTCTTCTAACCACCCTCATCCTGAGTCACTCTATAGCTTAAACTATCCAGGAGGCTACTACAAGTCACCTTATTAGCATGAAGTCAGGTGTGGTTTAAGGGACATACTATGTACTATGAATAACAAAGACATCCGTATCACTTGGGAAATTCCAATGGGTTAGAGGCTCCCTCCCAGGAACTAGGAACAAAAGCCAGTCAAGTTCTTTCTGACACAGGAACCTCTCTATCCCTAATGCCTATGACCTCTCTATCCCTAATGGCAGATTGTGTATAGCTTCAAATATTTGGATGAGTGAGTTCCCAGTGTCTAGCATAGAACATGGCATTAAGTAAGGGCTTAGTAAAAAGTTTGTCGGTGGAATGATTATGCTTTTAATTCTTAAGTTAGATGGACTGTCTCAGAGTTTGGCCAGAGATTCAGCCTTTCTAATGCCTCAGAGAAGTGCAGCATTGTTACACAGAATTGATTACAATAAGGGAGGTGAAGTACATAAATCTTTTACTATTTCTTCTAATGCCAGTGCCATGCTAATGGTATTTGAGCCTTTTTCACTTGTAATTAATTATTGACAGTTTACTCTCATTATACACTTCCAGGGAGGAAAAACAAACAAACAAACAAACAACAACACTGGTTATTAATACTCCAAAAACTCCCATAGGTTAACTTGTTTTTTCTGTTGTTGATTATCTTGGTGTCCTCCAAAAAAACTTTGCTCTCTTGAGAAATGGTCATGATATACTTTTCTGATTCCCAATATTGGTTGCAATAGCAAAAATGCTACCTTTGCTTCTCAGCAGAAGCAGAAACACTGAGGAAAAAAAAAAAAGCAACAACCAAGAGGCAGCCAATGAATGGGAGAAGATATTTGCAAACAACGCCTCTGATAAAGGAGCTAATATCCAAAATATGTAAGGAACTCATACAACTCAACAACAAAAAGACAACCAATCTAATTTAAAAATGGGCAGAGGACATAAATAAAAACTTCTCTCAAGACATACAAACAGCCAACAGATATATGAAAAAATGTTCAACCTTACTAGCTATTAGGGAACTGCAAATCAAACCCACAATGAGATATCACCTCACCCCAGTTAGAACGGCTATCATCAACAAAGCAAATAATAACAGGAGTTGGGGAGGCTGTGGAGAAAAAGGAATGCCAATACACTGTTGGTGGGAATGCAGATTGGTGCAGCCGCTATGGAAGGCAGTGTAGAGATTCCTCAAAAAAAGAGAGAAAGAGAGAGAGAGAGAGAGAGAGAGAGAGAGAGAGAGAGAGAGAGAGAGAGAGAGAGAGACAGACAGACGGACAGACGGACGGAAGGAAGGAAAGAAGAAAGGAAAGAAAGGAACAAAGGAAAGAAGGGAGGGAGGGAGGGAGCGAGGGAGGGAGGGAGGGAGGAAGAAAAGAAAGAAAGAAAGAAAGAAAGAAAAGAAAGAAAGAAAGGAAGGAAGGAAGGAAGGAGGAAGGAAGGAAGGAAGGAAGGAAGGAAGGAAGGAGGAAGGAAGGAAGGAAGGAAGGAAGGAAGGAAGGAAGGAAGGAAGGAAGGAAGGAAGGAAGGAAGGAAGGAAGGAAGGAAGGAAGGAAGGAAGGAAGGAGGAAGGAAAGGAATGAGGAAGGAAGTAAGAGGAAAGGAAAGAAAGAAAGAAAGAAAGAAAGAAAGAAAGAAAGAAAGAAAGAAAGAAAGAAAGAAAGAAAGAAAGAAAGAAAGAAAGAAAGAAAGAAAGAAAGAAAGAAAGAAAAGAAAAGAATAGAATTACCATATGACCCAGCAATCCCTCTCTTGGGTATCTACCCCAAAAATGTGAAAACATTTATCTGTAAAGATATATGTGCTCTGATGTTCCTTGCAGGTTTATTCACAGTGACCAAGACATGGGAACAACCAAAGTGTCCTTCAATAGATGAATGGATAAAGACGATGTGGTACATATACACAATGGGATACTACTCTGCCATAAGAAAAGATGTAATAATGTAATTTGCGACAACATGGATGGATCTTGAGATTATTATGCTAAGCAAAATAAATTAGACAGAAAACGTTGAGAACCATATGACTTCACTCATATGTGGGATATAAAACTGAAGGCAACAAAGGAAGAAGACAAATAAACAAAGAAACAAAAACTGATAGACACAGACAATTGAGTGGTTACCAGAGGGTAAGAGGGGTGGGGGGGATGGTAGAAGAGAGTAAAGGGGCTCTAATACATGGTGATGGAAGGAGAATTGACTCTGGGTGACGAACACATAATGTGAGACACAGATGAGGTATTACAGAATTGTACACTTGAAACCTATGTAGTTTTATTGACCATTGTCACCCCAATACACTTAAAAATAAACAAACAAACTAACTAGCGAAAAACAGGAGTTGTCAGTTTAAATAAGATTAACCAGGCATGAGATTGAATAGGTGACCTAACATAATTTCAGAACCCTCAATGATTTCTGTGATCGTGAAGGGAGGGGACAGAAAATGAGAGGGATTTGGAATCCAGGACAGGATCGGGCTCACAGAGAGCTGAAGGTTTGTGGTTTGGGAAACAACCTCCTATTGTTTGTGAATCTAGGTCATACCTATTATGACATTCAGGAAAAAAAAAAAGAAATGAGCTGGTGTTTTTATGTTTATAAATCTACAATCCTGTTGTAGTCCCCATTAGCCAAATGATTTGGGGTGAGCTACCTAACCTCTTGATATCAGTTTCTTCATGTATAAAATGGGAGAACCATTCCCATTTGAAAATAGCATCTACGCAACAGGGTTGTTGTGAGGGTTAGGTAGGTCTGTGCATGAAATGCTCTTAAAGTATGGGGCAGTGAGCTACAGGTCCATAAACATCAGTTCTCTCCCTTTTAATCTGCATGTTTTCTCATATCACATTCTTAACACTTGAGGGGTGTGAATAATGCAAACATTTTTCTAGAAAATTCATGGATTCAGGGTTTTCTTGAAAGGACCTCTTTTTTTAGGCTGCCTTTAGATAAATCTGTCAGACAATTCCAAACGCCCACTCTGCTTCTGTTGCTGGGATATTTCTGAAAAATGTTTGTTTCTGCTTATCAGTCAGTGTTCACATATGGGAGAGTCTTCACTTTTCTTTGTACGTGTGGTCGGTAGTTCAAGATGAAATGAAGAACGGGCACAGGAACCATGGTCCCCTGTGGATTGTTTGGCATAAAATGGCACAGCCTTTACTGATCCTCTTATTTTCAGAAATGACCCTTCTTATTTCCCTTCTCATTTCCACTCAGAACTTGGCAGAACTTGATTTATTGGTGGCTACAGACATTGGGCAAGTTTCTTAACATGTCTAGGTCTGAGTTTCCCTGTCCATATGATGGGGATGACAGTTTGTGCCTTATCTGGTGTGGGAATCGAAATGAGAATCCTATGCAGAGTGTCCAGCCTGGACCTCAACTGGCTCGGAGACGGCCTTTTCCTACTCAGCTTTCCTATCATAGGGACACAGGTTCTGTTTTGGACACTGGTGACTTTCAATGTCTTGGCTCTTGACAATCACATCTAGACAAAGTCATGTGAATTGATGGCAAAAGAAGCCATATATCTCATGATGCTTCTTATTGGGTCTGTGATTCCCTGTGAAATACTTCAGAGACACCCTTATATCCACTATGTGTAAGCTAGCGTAAGTGGCATATTATGTATAGTTAGGATTTTGATTAGGGATTTACACTCTGGAGTGCTCAGCTAGCATCATTACTAGAAAAGCTCTACTCTAAAGATGTCTACTGTAAGAGCTTCAGCTATCTTTATTTCTGAGTAACCCAAACATTTTGCCGATTAGCCTAATAAATGTGTTTAATGGTGAAACTAATTGCTGTTAATCAGCATAATGGTTGAGAGAAGTGAGCTCTCATTTGTGAAATTAACAGAATTTAGGTCATGTGGCTTGGCTGACATATATGACATATATGGTATTTTTGATATATGGTACTATATCTATATATCATATGATATTTCAACCAAAAGCAATAATTTGTTATAAACAGAAGTGTCTGGACGCTGATGGTAACCTCTTTGAGCCCCTCTGGTAATTGCAGAAGTCAAATGTGACTTGTATTCATCTTTTGTTATCAGTATATATTGAGTATTACAATTTTAATGCAGTTTTCATGTCTTAAAATGTGTATACCTTTTTTTGGCACCCTCTGTATATAGTATGTGTAGTCCAAATGGATATATAGGATATAATGGATATATAGGGATATATAGGGAATGGATATATAGGGAATTAATTAAACTATTATCTTTACATTTATACATATTTTTAAGTTTCCATTAAAAATAGTCTAGTGAAGCCTCCGATCTGAATCCTGCAGGAAGGTGTGACATGGTCCTGGGTCCAATCTCAGATTTCTGGGTGCTGTTGCTGACTTTAGCGTGACTCATATTCTCTCTGAGATGTTGTTATATCTCCTTTCAGTAAACCTTCTGGCAACTGAGTGGTCACAACCTCTAAAAGGATAGTGACCTGGGGCTGCAGGAATTTACAGAACAGCTCTATGAACTGGTTTGTCCTATTTGCTAATAAATGTTTGCTTTAAAATGTGTGCAGATGGCAAAAGTTGACGTGAGACTCATTTTTGTTGCAACTTGGTAATGAACTTACAGGCAAGTAGCTAACACTCACCCACCTCAAACCTTCCGATGGTAGAAACCAGTGAAAAAAACACCTAAGAATTGGGTACAGATTGGCCTATGTCAGTTCTTAGTAGCATTGCTGAGACCGGAAGGGCTAACTGCGAAGGAGCTGACTCTGAGGAACCGCGCCCCTGTGGCAGAGGTAGATGGGGTAAGAGACAGAGAGAGGGGAGTGGCAGGTGGTCCCACACTGGACTTGACAGAGAACACCACCTCGTGATGGACGTGGCCGGCAGCTGCATCCTGCAGCTGGCTGAAGGAAATCTAGCATGGTGTGCAAAGTGGAGTTGTGCAAACAGGGAGCAAGTTGGGGGCCAGAGGGGGCTAGAGGGGGTGGGTACTTCATGTTCACTGGGAGCATAATATCAAGTAAGGCTGCAACAGGACCCAGAACCCCATCTGGAGAATGCACTTTATTGGGAGAGAAATCCTACTAGAGGAGGGCAAGCAGTGCCCCCTACCACTACTCAATCATCACCTTGGATTTTTGAAGGCATTTGTAGGGCATGAGGTGGGAAACACAGAGCTGGGACTTGTTGACTTGTTCCTAGACCCAAGGTTCAAGGTGGGACTTGTGTTCATGAAAACGGCAAAAACTCAGTTCTCCTTGGGTTGTCAGGTCAAAATGAATGAATGATGTTGAGCCATTGAACTAGGTCTCCTTAAATCCCTCTCTGTCTATTGATCAGATTGGTCAGTAGAGACTAAGGGGGCTGAGGAGTGAGGAGATTAGGTGGATTCTAGTACCAACCTACTCCCACGTGCTTTTCTTCCACAGACATCTCACAGTGTGGCTAAATTATTTATGGGAGTGTCAGTTTGTGTTTTCTCTCCCAGCAGACGCCATTCTTTGCAGACCTTTTGTTCAGTTCTTTTTGTTTCAAGAGAGGTTAGGTCATTAAACCAGTAGTATACATTACATCCCAGTTTTTCCCTTTGGGCTTTTCTTTTTTCCTTAAGGATTAGTCCTTGAAAAGGTTATGCATGACCAAGGGAGATGCTGACAAGCTAAAATGAGAAATGCCCCCAGAGAAAATAGAATAGGGGTCTGCAAAGCCTGTGAACAGTGGGGACCCATGGCTTGCTCCCTGATATTGCTCTGGGGAAATAAGTCTCCACAGGAAAGGAAATTTCAAATAAGCAAAGCAGAGTGCTAGATGATTCCAATGGAAAACTATGCATATAACATTCCGGGTTAAATGATTCTTGCCTTTTAGTGCCTTTGAGCTATTTTGCAACCCAGTAAATTGTAACTAATAGTAATGCAAAATAATTCTTGTCTGTATACATGCAAATAAATTCTGTCCAGTGGGGGATCCATTGACTTCTCTCCCCACCCCTTGCATATATTTATAAATTCACTTCAATATTCTTTTACTCCATATAAATGTACGCTTCTTTGACTTCTTCAAACTTGTAATATATTACTAATCCCCTCCATAATAATGGATTAAATAATGTCTTTAACATATATTCATTTTATATCTGTTTAAAAGGTAGAGTCATGACTTTACCGTTTATGACACTTTTCATTTAATAACAGAATGGGGACATGATACACCTAGTGAATCCAGGCAGTAGCCCACAGGTAGGCTGTCATAAGCTTACCTGAGCCACTTGATCATCATTTTCTTTTGGTAAATATCTAATTGTCCCCAATAACTAAATGCAGGCGGTAGCTAGCGTCCGCCCCGCAACCTGGCTGCCAGGCAGCATGGTTTAGTGACAGACAGTGCCAGGGAGAGTATGTCTCGTGTAGAATGTTGGTAAACAGACACAAGAAGGAGTAGGTTCCTGAAGGTTCAGCGAAGTACCTACTTGGTCACGAACTTGGAAGCAGATGCACTGATATGCTCCTGGCTGGATCAGCTGGCCTGCTGGTTGGATTAGGTGACAAGAGTTCCCTGTGAAAGAGGAAGGGTGCAGGACCAAATAGATCATTCTAACCTTGGAAAGCACTCCAGTGAATAAAGCTATTGGCTCTCCAAGTCCTTAAATGTTGTTCGTCAATCAAGTTCTGGTTCAATCTTTCTAGCCATCCATGTGTTTGGCTCTATGCATTTCCCTAAGAAAAGTTCATGATGTTATCCCTTATGCTATTTAGCTACTTAGCAAACCCTCTGTTGCCAGTTTAGATGGAGATATTTGAAACAGTTTCCATGGCGACATTTCCTGGTTAAGTCTTTCATACCAGGTCAGACACTTAAGTTCACGAACTTATCCTAGAAAAGTGCTAAATACCTCACTGCTGAATATTACTATGGTCACCTTCAAAGTATTCCCCTTGGGAAGCTATGCACCAATGCCAGTGCCTAGTCCACCCTTCAAAACAATTTCAGAACTCTTTTTCTGGAATGGCCATCAGAGCCGTCATTGTATTACCTTTGATGTCCTGAATGTCATCAAAATGTCTTCCTTTCAATATTTCCTTTATCTTCGGGTAAAGAAAGAAGTCATTGAGGGCCAGATCAGGTGAGTAGGGAGGGTGTTCAATACAGTTATTTGTTTACTGGCTGAAAACTCCCTCACAGACAGTGCCGTGTGAGCTGGTGCATTGTCGTGATGCAAGAGCCATGAATTGTTGGCGGAAAGTTCAGGTCATCTAATTTTTTCACGCAGCCTTTTCAGTACTTCCAAATAGTGCACTTGGTTACCACTTTGTCCAGTTGGTACAAATTCATAATGAATAACCCCTCTAATATCAAAAAAGTTTAGCAACATCGTTGCAACAAGTTTGCGAGTTTAGTTGTCAGACCTTGTATGTTGAGATCTGTAAAGTGTAAAATAAAACTAACTGGCACACACACGCATATCACAGTTTTTGCTGATATCAGTTAAGGGAAGTTGCAGAAAGATTTTTGAATAGAGGAGTGATATGACCAGATGTGTACTTTAGGACAATGCTTGTGCAACATTATTGTCTATGTGAATCTACTAAGGATTTTAATAAAATACATGATCTAATCCAGCAGCTCTGGTGTGAGACTGATGATCTTCAATTCTAACAAACTTTCAGGTGATGCTGATATCAGCTGCTGGTTCCTGGATCACACTTTGTGTAACAAGGGTTTAAAACAAGGATCTGCAAATTTTTTCGGTCAAGGCCAAGGTAGTAAATATTTTCAGTTTTGTAGATCATATGGTCTCAGTTCCTACTTGACTATGACATTATAACATGAAACAAACCATTTACAATATGAAAATGAATGGATGTGGCTGTTTTCCAATTAAACTTTATTTTTAAAATTACCCGACACACATTTGGGTTAGGCCCACAGGCCATCATGTACCAATCTCTGGTTTAAAACTATTCCGGCAGTAGTGTGTAGATGGATGGAAAGGATGGAGAGGAGACTGGAAACAGGTAGCCCAGTTAAGTGGAAGATTTCAATGAAAGCTAATAAATAATAAATGCTGAGACTAGGGCATAGGGATGGGAAATCAAACCTGAAAGTAGAATTGATAGGACTTGGCAGGGATAGACAAAATATGCAGAGCTGACATCAATATTGGATGGACCTTGGGGTCCTCAATTAATAAAATAAAGCTCGACTTTTCATTGGCACATTTGGGGAGGATTATTTTTTGGTCTGTTGTGTCCAGGATATGACAGTTTTTGTTACTAACATCGTCAGGGTTTAGGAAAGCCCAGGCAGCTTCATCCTCCCATTAATGATGCAAAATTGGAAAAGTTTTATATGAGGTTTCAGGTTTCGGGGGGGTGGGGAGAATCACACTTCAATATAGCCCTCTTTCTATTGAAATATGAAAAGATTTGTTTTCTACGTTAATTGCAGTTTTTTTGAATTAAAAATTGTGTGAAAGTTGTTCAATAATTGTCTCTTCTGTAAGTGGTTAGGTGTCTTCAAGAACAATCAGCAAGGATTAAGTATCTGTGGTAGGTATTTATGGTCAGACGGTGAACTTGATAGACATATCTCCAACTTGAGAAATTTAGTGCTTTTGGAGAGAACATAAAGCAAATAATATAAGGGTTAAATTATATTGTGACGTAGTGTTGCACCATTTGAGTCTTCAGAATAGTTAAAAATTAGTGCGACAATTAAAAATTTAGGAAACACTAGTTGTCTATTTCAGCATTCAGTACGAGGGCACTTCATCCAACGCCATTATCAAAACTATGAAAATGAAAAATCCTGTAATAATCCGATTTACCTTCACATTTCCCCAATAGTCCCTGTAAAATATTTTTGTGTTTGTTTTTGAAATCAGAATCTGATCAAATTTCATACATTGTATTTGGTTGTTACCTCTCTTAAGTCCAGTGTTCTCAAAATCTAGTCCCTTGGACTCCCAGGATCAGCCTTATCAGGGAACTTGCTTCAAATACAAGTTCGCAGATTGGACCCCAGATGTACTGAATCAGGAACTCTGGAGATATGACTGAGCATCTTTGTCGTGATTGTGATGCATGCTAAAATTTGAAAATGCTGCTTTAGTGCAGTGTTGACTCTCTCTCAGTCTTAGCTGTATAAAAGAATCATCTAGGTATCTTTTAAAAAAACCCAACATCAAGTGTATCTGGATGTGAAAATTAGGCATCAGGATTTCTGCAGCTCCTCGGGTGTTTCCACTGTGCAGCCAAGACTGGAGACCTCTGCTTTAGTACCTGTTCGCCTTGAATTGTCCTCCTATCCTTTTATTTAATGGCATTGACTCTTCTGTTTTAGTTGTCTTGTAGCAGGGCCCACAATGTGTATACATTTGATTGTATGCATACTTTTTGCACCTTCATTGCCACCCCGCCCCGCCCATGTCAAAGAAATGAAAGTGGTAAATCTTGTATCTTTTCTAAGATCTTCCTAAAATAGTTTTGGGATTGAAGATTCCTTGAAAGGAAAACAGATCATATTTCAACCATCTATTTGTCTTGTATTTTTTGTTGCTTATTTCAACCAAGTGCATCTCCTCTCTGCCACCTATTTGTTCTGTCATCCGAGGCCAGATTATTACCACTCTGGCTTTCAATTCCGTTTTTCATTTCCAAGTTGATTTTGTGTGGAACGTGTCTTCAGAAATTTGCCCTTCTCCCTCTGGGTTTTATTGGCTATTGGCTGACAGCACGAACTCATCCATTTCACTTACCTCATTCTTCTGTTTCAAGCTGTGTTTATTATTAGAGGATTTGTTTTCAATATCTCATCTGGCCATCTTGTGTGTGGAGTGGAGTCTTTGTTCTCTTAGAATTTTTTTCTCCAGCCAGTCAGTACATATTTGCTGAGATACAAGCTCTGAAACCTGTCTCTATGGCACCTGTCCTGACAGTTACACTGACTTTCCTTTTGTTTCGATTTGTAGGACCAAGTCTGTTTACAGGTAATACGTTTCTGCATTCTTATAGAAATCTTTGAGTCTTGGCAGATTGACCCACTTGTTTTTTAACACAGGATGCAGCAACTCTGTGATATTATACAATGCATGTCACCTGCATATGAAAGTAAGTCAAGGCATGCATTCTACCAGTTTTCATCCACTAACATAAAGGTAGTTGAATGTAATACGAAGGGAAGTAAAGGTCCTCAAGAGCCAGTGATGACTGATATGCATGCAGAATTAGTAAGCTAAAAAAAAAAAAGGAGAAACTTTATTCTTTCATAGTAATAAGTAGTGTTAAAGGATGCTTTTTATATACCAAAAAGTAAAATCATGACTCTCATATAGATAGAAAATTAGCACGTGTTAAAGATTTTGCTTAACTCATTATTAATGAGTGAACCAGAGAGTTGTTATAACAGGCTCACAGAAGAAATCTAAGAAGTACAAATTTATATGGAGTAAGGGAAGGTTAAAGGTAGTGTGCAAATGGATACCAAACGATTATTTTCCCATGGGAAAAGGGATGAAGTCAACTGAACCCCTACCAAAGAATTTGTTTGTAAGTCTATAGATATGATTTGTTTTGCAGCGCTATCAGTTATTTATAACTTACAGGGCTAGAATATAGCTTAAGGGCAATGGGAAGTAGAGGCAGGTATCTCAGAAGCGTGTGCTCAAAACATTGCAGAGTTTTCCATTGGAGACACTAGTAATTCTTTTTGATATTTCCAACTACCTTTACAGAAACAGCATTTTTTAGAAACTTGATAGCTTACAAAACACTTTAAAATATATGTTTTTGAGCATCACCTGAAACTTATCGGGTAGGTTGGTGGTGTCTTCTCAGGGTTTACCTTGGGGAGATGAGCTATGAAAGCACCTTGCTTGGTGCCTGGCACAGAGCGTAGGTGCTCAAATATTTGTACTTGTTGTTAGGAAAGCAGCATTGGTGGTGGTTAAGCATGAAGACTCCTAAATCATGTAGATTTTTCCCTCACTTTCCTCATCTATACAATGGGAACAAAACAATTCCAATCTCATAGACTGACTATGAGGAGTAAAATAGCTCATTTGCATACAGTGCTGAGGACGGAAACTGGTTGAGTCAACTCTGTCTGTTGTTACATGCATGGTGTTCAGCCGTTACAGACCAGGTCAAAAAATGGCCCTCTGCGTCCAAAACCCACGTGTATCCTCTGCCAACGATGGTGCATTGTCAGGGATGGCATATACTTTCACATTTTCAGATTTTATTTTGTTCTTTTTACCATTTTAATGATCAAAATGGTTTGTGGAGTGCAAGTTTCATATTTGAACCTGGGGAAGTCGAGAGTGGTACTTGAGTATTTCGTTCTGACTCTTGATCTCACTTGTTTTGCTGTATTCAGCCAAACCTGAACTATGCTAACACCCAGTCCTCAGCACTTGATGTCTACTTAGATGACATCTGAAAGTATGTCCTTCTGAGCTTTCAGGATGCCAGTTCAGCGGCATGAGGGAGACTGGCAAGCACACCACAGAAAGCCAGTGTCCGGCCTTGGTTATGAGTTTATTTACTCCCTCACAGCAGTTGTAGGAAGTGAGTGTTGCATCCACTTACAGATGAGAATGTGGCCCAAGGAAGCTAACTGAGCAGAGCTTGGGTTTGAATCCTGGTCTGTTTGGCTTCAGCATGTGGCTCTGAGCTCTACTATCTCTTGCTCATTGGGGTAGATTCCAGTAGATTCTAGATAAATTATCAATATGGCAAATAAGGACTAAAGAGTAAGATACTGGTCTAGTAACTGAACCCACTTCATAGAGTAACAGGCTTCGTGGGTGCTAATGGGACTATAACTTTGGTGAAAGAGCAGGCTTTCTTGCTAAGTCTTTTGAGTTGAACTGGAACTCCTTAAATCCCTCTGAATGGAGAAACAGTGAGGCCTGGTGGAGCGCGGAGGCTGTGAGAGACGCCCACACAGTTTTAGCAGAGCTGGCTGGAGGTCTGGAGAAGGCCGGAGTGTCAGGCCCAGGTTTGCAGAAACTAGCGTGGGGAGTCTGCCTGAGACCCCACCGCTCCTGGCACCAAGGATGGAGCTCAACAGAGCTCACTATTATCATGGATCTTAGGGCTCTGTTGCTTGTTTAGCTGGAGTTTTGGGGACAAATGTAAGATCTTTCTTTTCCTAAAGAAGTGTGTTATCATTCATGAGGTCACAAGACCTCCCGCGCTCTCTCAGCTGGGGCTCAAGCCTGGTATATTTGATTCCAAACCTATGTGTATCTCCTTACAACATTCTGGCACCTGTATTAGCTTCCTAGGGTTACAGTAACAAAGTACCAGAAACATGTGGCTAAAAACAGACAGACAAATAAACAAGCAAACAAACAAAAACTGAAATGTATTCTTTCACAGTAGTGGAGTCTATAAGTCTGAACACAAAATGTTAGCAGGACATGCTCCGTCCAAAGACTCCAGGGGAGGACGAAACTTCTGGTGGCCTCAGAAGTTTCTTGGCTTGTGGCAGCATAACTCCAACCTCTACCTGTCTGCACATCGCCGTCTTCACTCTGTGTCTGTTCTTCATGTGGCTTTTTCCTCTCTGTGTATGTCTGTGCTCAGATTTCCTTCTTTTTATAAGGACAACAGTCAGAGTAGTGGGTTAGGGCCCATTCTGACGGTCTTATCATCACTTGATCATCTGCAAAGACCCTCTTACCAAATAAGGTCACATCTGCACGTTCTGGGGGGATTAGGACTTTAATATACTACCTTGGGGAACACAATTCCGCCCATAACGCCACCCATTCTTTTCCAGACTTCCTTTTATTTCCCAGGCTAAAGTTTTCAAATTTGTTCATTATTTGCTCTTTAATTTATACTTCCATCCTTCCAATGGGAAAAAACAACAACAACAACAACAACAAAACAACAAAAAAACCCTTTAGTAATGGCCTACTGTGTGTAAAGCATTGAGTCTGTAATGGTACCTGCAAGCAGACAGGGATACAACTTTATGAACCTTTTAACAGAAGCAGAGAGACACAAAAACAAGTCAACAGATGAATGTAAGACTCTCAAACTGTACGTAGTTTTATGAAAGAGAGAAATAGGAGTTGAGACAGGGCAGGAGGGGTGGCTGTGATAGTCCAGTGTAGTCAGGGGAGGTTTCTCTAAGACATTACAGCTTACGTGAGACTTAAAGGATGAGAAACAATGTGCATGGGGAGCTAGAAAACACTGGCCCAGACCAAAGGGATAACAAAAACTCAGGCCCTGAGGCAGGGGCCCGCATGGCACATTCAAGGAGCAGAAAGCAGAAAGGTGACTAGTGTGCCTGGGAGTTGGGGGAAGTCAAGGGACAGAGCTGGAGATTTAGGCAGAGACCAAATCTTGCAAAGCCATGGGGAGGAATTTGAATCTGAAGTTATGTTAACAGTCGACCAACATGCTATCATAAGATCAACAACACGCTAATGATAAACATTAGAACTTTCAAAGCATCTACTCTGTGCCAGACTCGCAACCAGGCATGCTCACATATCATGTCATTTCATCCTCACCACAACCCTGAAAAGGAGTATTATAAGAGTTCTTAAAACGTTTGTTTCCTCCGTGTTTATGAAATATGTAACCTACTCGGGGCAAAATATTAGGCTCTAGGGATGTGTTGATGATCTGGGCCCTCGAGTTGCAAATAGTCTAGTAAAAATGGCTGTTAACAAATGACACCAGTAGCTCAACAGCAGCACTGCAGCCGAAGCATTTGTGGTTGTGAGGAAAAGAGGCTACACGTCATAATTTGATGCCTAAACTTTGTATGATGCTTGGTAAGAGATGCATGAGGATACCACTTACCAGTCACCGTTTTGCATATGATTTTAGTAAAAATGAGAATTGTATAGTAAATACGGCCCATTCGAGGACTTTCTGCTTCCAAGAATGTAGCACTGCCTTTTCTTTTTAAAAAAGACACATGTCAACTTGCCCTCTAGTGACAATATTTTGTATTTCACTCAGGTTCAGAAAATAACCTGCGTGGTTGCTCTTTCGACAATGTAATTTTCTTTTTATGAGATGGAGGCCCGCTGTGAGTATAACTCTGCTAAAACAGAGGAAAACAGTGACCTCTGTGAAGTGTTTTATCGTGGGCTGGTTTGGTCCCTTGAGGATGATAAGAGACGTCATCCTGGGGAGATAATAGCCCAGACTTTAGGCAAGTTACTTATACTCGGCATATGGGCTCCTCACCTCTGAAATGAGTTTACCAGGAGGCTGTGTATTTACTTCTCTGTGACCCCCACTAGAATATAAGCTCCATGAAGGCAGCCCTTTTGTGTGCTTCCCACTGATCCCCAGTGCACAGAACAGTGCATGGCTTACAACCAGCACTTGGTATGTGCGGTGGTGGAAAAATGAATGAACACTAGTGAGTGTGAGGATCAAAAGCCATCAGTTATGACCATATCTATGGTATGTCACCTGCATGTGGATGTCCTTCTTTCCCTGGCTATTATCACTTGCATTTTATTTTGTCCTAGTTAAACTTATTTCTCTGGGCTGTTTGCTTGCTATCCTTTCTTTGGATGTTTTGGGAAAAGTTTGAAAGACGCATAGAGAAGAGAGATTCAAGGGGTGGACTGTTTTAAGTCTGAAAGACAAGGAGTTAATTAATGGACACTTCTTCCTTGTTGATAGCACTTCATGTTTAGTTCTTTCCTATTCACCATCCATTTATTTCTCTCCATAATATGCTTTGAGGCTAAATCATGGGCACATGGCACATGCTGAATCCTGAACATCTAACTGGGTCTATTCCGTTGCTTTTCCCTGTTCAGTGTCCCCAATTCAGCAACATCCTAGCTTTCAGGACAGACAAATGATTTTTTTTTTCAGTCACCCAATTCATAATTGTTTTGTTCCTTTCACCGCAAGCTTCGCTGCTCATTTCTGCTTTGAAAGGCAGGACTTGGAGCCACGGAGATGAAAGTTACGTGATCGAGCTTTCCCCTGCTGATGGCTGAACATGCTTCCCACTTACAGTGAAAAAATCATCAACATCTTCAAGTGCCTTTTAGTTCATGCTGCCAAATAGGGGTGAGTCAGAAGAGGAAAGGAGCAGTTCTGTACAGAGCATATAAAATGTATTATATATGTTGGAATGAGGTTTGCAAAACAAGTTGTTTACTAGTAGGGACAGGACTATGGCCACACATGTGTGAGACTGATAAGAGTAAAGGAAAAAAAAACATGTTTTTGTGTGAAACTGAGCATAACAAAATTGAGTGATAAACACCTTCACCAAAACAACTTCTGGTTATCACTTAAGAGGTAAACAACTCCTGGCAAACAACTTCTGGTTATCACCTAAGAAGTAAACAAGTCCAAGGAAAAGAGGATAAAAGCAGAGCTCAGGAGCAGTGCTGAGAATGGTCCAACTGGATGCTCCGGCTATGACCCTCTGCAAGGCTCAGAGCGAGACACTCTGGAACGATCATCTGGCACGTTCGTCTGGGTGATCACACAGAGTCCTCCCTGAGATGCAAGACACGATACCAGCTCGCCGCAGACCCGTCGTGGGCACAGTCGTCTCTCCCAGGCCAGGGGCCTTCGCCACCTCGATTGACTCTGGGACTTGGTTCGTTATTAAATTCTATTCTATTCTCTATAGCCTTCTGTGCTTACCAGAGCATTGGCCTCTGGAAGGAAATTGGTTCCCAAATAAAGCTGTGCTACTCACTCTATCTGAACCTGTGTGTGTGAGGACTTTGTTCTCCACTCACGTCATGAGTACCACACAGGGACATAGGGCTCTGCTGAGGAGTTAATGTCCCCTTGACTTTCAGGAAGAGACTGAAATGTGGCAACTACCCTTCCAGGTGCTCACAACAAGTTCTTAATGCATTTTTTAAAGTCCTAAGAGTCTAAATCCTTCCTTAAACAGTAACCCCTTAGGAGAGAAGAGAATATATCTTTAAAGTTCCTGCCTGACATCTAAACCCCTCAGAGTTCTATCAAGTCAGAGATGATGGTGAAAAGATACCCTTTGAGAGGTAAAAGTGAAGAATGGATATTGATTTATCCTTTTAATCCATGACGTTCTCCATCTCAGAAACAAATAATGCTTCCCTGTGGGCTGAGGATGAAGTCCAAACTTCTTAACCTTGCATTTAAAGGCTTTTGGAGCCAAGCACCAATTTATCTTTTTGACCCCATCTTCTAGTATCCTTTCCGCGGTGTTCTAGTCAAATTGTCCCCCTACTGGTCTTCAGCTATGCTTTGTGCTCCCAAAGTTTAATTACATTTATTTGGTTAGGTAAGGATAGAGTTTTGATCTGAATATATCTGAAAAGTACAAAACAGAAGGTGGCATTCATAGTTCTATTTGGAGGTAGTCCTTGTTGGTAATTGTCATATCATTTCCAGTGATTTTAAATACATAAATCTGTGTAAATTTATAATTAATTACAAAAGTGATACAGGAAATTACAAAAAGTGATATAGGAAATGCATTCTCCAAAAGAGAAAAGATATTACAGATAAAATAAAGTTTTGATTATTCTTGCCAATCCTGATTCCCTCTCACCTTCCACAGAGTTAACCACCATTTTGGTTTTGTTGCATATTGTTAACTTAATATATAGTATTATTCTATGTTTATATTAATTCACATAAATAGCATCATATAGTGTATATTATTCCATAATTTGTTACGTTCAGTCAACCATATTTGTTGATATCTAGCCACATTGCTCCAAGTAGTTCAAATTCATTGTCCGTAACTCTACTACTGCCCACTGCATGTTCTGTATATCTATTCACCTGGGAATGGGCATTTGGGGTATTTTCACATTTTTGAAAAGCTGCAGAGACAATGAATGTGATTTTACATGCCATGTGCAAGTATTTCTCTGGTGTGCCCAGAAGTGGTATTGGGTCATTGTGTCTGCACAGTTTCAGTGTTCATAGAAGCTGCTCCATTTCCTGATCCTTTCACTAGTTTACATGCCCAAATAAGAGAGATATTTATCAGGTATTTTTCTCTCAAATTTCACAAGCCTAGGATTTTCCTCTCTTGTGGAAATCTGTTTATTAAAATTCAGTTGAGATAACATATTAGATAGTCCTCGCATTTGACATGTAGACATCTAGATTTTGACTAGTTTTGTTTCATTTGTTCCTATCTTTGCCTGAGTGAGTAAACAAATTGAGAAGGCATGTAGCCCTCAAGCTCTTTTGTAGTCTGAATTGCCAAGCCAAGTCTCGGGCCCACGGTGAGTTCCAAGTGTAGCAAAGTCTAGTCTTGCTTGAACTTTAGGTTCTAATGTCAGTTGAAAGGTCAATATCCAGAATAGTCAAATTCACCCTTGATTTTTTTTAAATTGTCCATAATATGCTATCTTTAAATAAATCATTCTCACGCAATTGTTTTCCCCTGCCTAATCAACATTTCTTTGCTTGGCCAATAGATAAAGGCGATGGAACTATGTGTGATAAATAATATACTACAATTTTAAACATACTTCACTTAGCATGTGAGATACATGTATTCCTTTTGGGAAAGACATGCAGGGATATAGCAGATACACACTCTTGTCTCACCCTCATTTTGAGACATTTATGATCATTGACAGGGTCAGAAGGAATCATCTGCGCTATTTAAGATGCCTCCCTTTCATCTCCGCCAAACCCTAACATGCACACGAGTGCTTGGTTAGCTCTGTGATATGACGTCACTGAACATGTAAAATGACACTTGGATAAAGCAGGTGATCAGTGCAATGACAGGAGCAGTCGAGCTCCTGCCCCACTCTCTTTGCCCCACTGAGTGAAAAGGATGAGACTGACCAGCAAACATGGCAGGAGGGTAGCTTTCCTGTAATCAATCTCCTAATACTCTCTGGGATTTGGCAGACATAATTAGGTCCCAAACACTGTTCTAAAGGTCATTTTCACTCTGCTGTTGTGGGGACCATTTTATTTAAAAGCTCCAGTAGGCGGCCTTGGTGGGGAGTTAGCAATGGAGGGGAAAATGGCCCTGAACACGTACCAGCGTATTCCTCTGTGCCTCAGGCACTCCTAGACCTAATTTGTTCTCTCAGTGTGGGAGAGATTGCTCATTTATTGTTTTAAAATTTAGGTTTTATTTTTATTTAGGTATAGCAAGGCTCACAGATCAGGAGATAATTGCCATTGAAAAGATAGTTTATTACTTACAATTCCCAAGAAGAGAGGGCACACCCCACCATAGGGGTAGAGAGGGGACAGGGAAGTGCTGGGAGCACAGGTCAGAAGGCAGAGGAAAATGTGTACAGGAGTCTTTATTGTGCTTTTTGTGGGAAGGAAGGGGTGAGGCAGGGTAAACAGGATTGGGATTGGCTAGTTCGAATAATTTAAATGGGCTCTGGAGTGTAGGAGCTGTCCCCAGTTGACTGGAACCTGGCTGACATGTTGAGGGCAGGTAGATAGTGGTCTGGAATGTGAGAGCCAGACACAGAAAGAAATGGGAATATGGGCTCTGGATTTGTTGGTTTGCATATGAAAAGCAAGTTTGCATATGAAAAGCAAGTTTGCAAGCAGTTGTTTGCTATCTCTGGGAACTGTCTAATCCTGAGGACAGTTTCTCCAGGGTCAAGGCCTCAGATGTCAAAGGGTCAGAATGCAGAAAACAAAAAGCATGGGTAACATGATGATGTAGAGCAGTATCTTCCTAGATGTCACTTGGCCTCATGGGTTCTCATAATATGTTTTGTACCTGTTGTGAGCAGGATGTGGCTATCAAAGTAGCAGTCTCACACACGTGTGGTGTCTCTCCACAATGTCAGACTTTATTAGAATAAAGCCATGGATCTAATCCTACCTAGTCGGTTTACCACGGGCATTAACCAAGGCTCTAGCCAAAGGATAGCCTCCAATAGTAAAGGTAGGGTGATTTCACACAAGAGGGTCACACAGGTTTGCAAGCAATAAGGTTAGGCAAGGTGAACAGTCTTACAAAAGAAGGATGAGGAAGAGTCCTGCTCAGTGAGAGTCCCTGCGGTGCTGCAGTGCAGAGCCTCCGCGTCAGGCTGGGCTTGTGAGATGGTCAGGAGGGAAGACTTCAAACAGTCTATCTGGGAGGAGTGCAGATGAAGCTGTCAGCTGTTAAGGCCTGAGCGATGAGCTGTCAGAGAGCCTCTGTTTTTATGCTCAAGACTGGGTGCAGTGCACCCATCTGCAGTCCAATAAAGCTATCTGCAGTCAGATAAAATGGTCCAGGTGGTCACACTCCATCTTGCATCTGGAGTTATCTGGTTAGGGCCTTCACTGGGTACACCTTTCATGTGACGCTCTGGCATGACTGTCACTTTGTAACTGACACAACTATCAGTAGTATTAGAGTCCATTTTATGTTCATTATTAATGTTCTATGCAGTACCCTTCTATGAAGGATTAAATAAGCGGTGCTCTAAAGGAGAACTGTGAAATGCCGCAAACTGAGTGTCAGCAGCGGCGAGGAAGGAAAGGCTAAGGGGGGTCAGCACACACCCTGATCCCTACAGGAGTCTTGCAAGGTCTGCCTTCCCTCTAACGTTTTCTCTACACCAACCTATTATAATGGTGAGCATCACGTGCTCCTTGAAGGAAAACTAGTAGGTTAACCTGCAGATTAATGTTAATTTGTTACCTCTCTCAGATAAGATATTTACATTTTGGAGGCAAAAACCAACTGACCGTTGCCCTTGAATTGACTTCCTCTGTTAGGATCCAAAGATTTAAGCAATGGCGTCACCATCTGCCCAGAGAGCCAATCCAGTAGTTTGGGAAGCAGCTTTGCCCTTCCCCACTCCCTTCTCCCCGAACCCCTCCCACTGCCTTATGGGATGCCTCACCAAGTGCTGACTATTTTTGCCCTAAAGTCTTTCTCCTGTCCATATGTTTGTCTCCACTTCCTCTCCATTAGCTGATTTCAGCATCACTTTTTTTCTTATCTGTGTTTTTATAACTTCTAGACACTCCCTTCTCAGGAAAAAAGGAGAGAAAGCATAAATCACCAAAATTAGGGAATGGAACCAGGACATTACTTTCAACCCTATAGAAATTAATAGAATGCTAAGAAAATGCTATGAAAAACCTGATGCTACCAAATTAGACAATTTAGACAACATAGACACATTCCTAGAAAAACACAAATTGCCAAAAATGTCTCAAGAAAAAAATAGAAAATCTAATTGATCCATGTCAAATAAAGACATTGCATTAGAAATTAAAAAATATATATATAATAACTTTTCACAAATAAAAGTCTAGGTCCAGATGACTTTCCTGTTGAAGTCTATCAAACATTTTTTTTTCCCTGTCTTAAGGGAAATTCCCAATGCTACACACAGTTTTTCAGAAAAAGGAAAAGGAGGGAACACTTCTCAAATCATCTTATGATGCCAATATTATCATGATACCAAAACTAAAGACATTACAAGAAACTACAGATCGATGTTCCTTGTGAACACAGACACAAAAATTCTTAAGAAACTGCAAATCAAATCCATCACTATATAAAAAAGACTGTGTGCCATGACTAAATGGGTTTATCTCAGGAATTCAAGCTTGCTTTAACCTTTGAAAAATCAATTAATGTAATATACTATATTAATAGAATAAAGTACAAACAAAAACACTTGATCATGTCAATACGTAGAGAAAAAGCACTTGAAAAAAAATCCAACACCCATTCATAATAAGAGAAAAAAATTCTCAACAAATTTAGAAGGGAAGTTCTTCAAATTGATTAAGAACATTTATGAAAAGACCACAGCTAACATGATTTTTAATGATGAAAAACGGAATCCTTCCCTTATAATCAGAAACAAGCAAGGCTGTCCAATTTCACCATTTCTACTAAATAATGTATTGGATAATTTAGTACATCAAAAGCAAGAAAAATAAAATTATACAGATTGGAAAAAACGAAAAAAAAACTATCGTTATTTGCAGGTGACATGATCTTGTATATAAAAAAATATTCTGAGAAATCTACCAAATGACTATAATTAATAGGCAAGTTTATAGCAAGGTAGCAGGATTCAAGATGTGTAGGCAAATATCTATTGGATTTCTATATGCTAGCAAAATAATTGAATCTGAAAATTAAATTAACAATTCAATTCACAATGGTATCAAAAGGAACAAAATAAATAGGAGTAAGTTTAACTAAATAAGTGTAAGACCTGTACACTGAAAACTATAAACATTGCAGAAAGAAATTAAAAATATAAGTAAATAGAGAGCCAAGTGCCATATTTATGAATCAAAATACTTAATGTTGTTAGTATGGTGATTAGGGCTAGGGCTGCCTTAACAAAATACCACAGACTGGTAGGCTTCAACAACAGAAATCTATTTTCTCACAGTTCTGGAGGCTGGAAGTCCAAGGTCAAGGTGTCAGCATCACTGATTTCTCCTGAGGCCTCTCTCTTTAGCTTGCAGATGGCCACCATCTCACTGTGTCCTCACATGGATTTTTCTCTCTGCACAAGCATCCCGGGTGTTTCTTCCTCTTCCTATAAGGACACCAGTTCAACTGGATTAGGACCCCACTTATAAAAGTCTCTTAACCTTAAGTACCTTTTTAAAGGCCTTATGTACTAACATAGTCACATTGGAGGTTGAGTTTCAACATAAGAATTTGTGGGGATGGGGGGCCACAAAAATTTGGACCATAACATTGAAGCTGCAAGTTTTCCAGTAAAATTCCCATTGTGTTCTTGACTTTCCTTGCTTCTGTGATCAAAAGAACACTTCAATGCTTGCCATGGCCTTGTTAGTCCTCAGGAGGGCTTATCAGCTTTCCTCTAAATAGCTGACATTTACCCTGCTTTTATTATATGACAGGCACTGTTATGAACATTATCAATGTTCCAATATAGTAAATCACTTTTGTTAATGTGATTTTTATTTCTAGCATTTCCTTTAGATTAGTTCTTAGCATTCTCATCTCTGTTTCCATTCTCCTCCCATTCTTGCATGTTGTCTACTTTTTCTATTAGAGATCTTATTGTATTAATCACAGTTATTTTCAGTTCTCTTACAATTCCAACACTTGAGTCTGATCCTGATGCTTGCTTTGTCTCTTCAGACTGTGTTTTTCCTTGTCCTTTAACGTGCCTTACACCTTTTTGTTGTTGTTGAAAGTCAGAAACATCATACTGAGTACTACCAATTGAGATACATAGGCTTTTACTGTGACATTTTATGGTAGTCTGGCTGGGAGCTGGGCTGTGTTTCATACTTTTTGCAGCTGTAGATGCCAGAGGACTGAAGTTCCTCTAGTATACTTGTTTTGTCTTCTTTTTGACTTTGAGCTTTCCTAAATCCACTGCCTTAGCGAGACTTTGGATCTTGTGACTCTTTTAGCTATAAGATATTATTGTTAAATTGTAGCCTTATTGGTTTGGTGATAAGATGCTGGGGGGAGGGAACATTCTATCGTCTTCTGATTAAGTCTCTGTCTTCTAGTGGCCCTGTGTCCCTGGGCTGTGACTTTCACAGATGTTTACTTAAGTGGTAGAGCTCTTTTATCCCCCTCTTCCTACTCTTTCCCTGGCTGCAGAGTTCCAAATCAATTTCCTTGACTCCCTGAGCCACGTGGACTAATTTTTTAGTCCTTCAGGGGAGACAATATGGCGAGAGGGTAGTTGAGTGGGAGAAATGCGCTTTAGCTCTCAAAAGACTTTCCCCTGAACAGTAGGCCTTTGTTATACACTTACAATGATTACTCTTTCCGTCCCTCTGTCAGAGCCAAGAGAGAAGCTTTCTTAGAACTGTACTTTGAGAACATTATAGGGTTCCAGGAAATAAAGAACAGAAAGTGTGCTCTTCTCTAAGGGGGAAAAAAAAACCCACATGAATTCTCACAAATAAATGTCTAGGCCCAGATGACTTCACTCGTGGAGTCTATCAAGCATTTAAGGAAGAAATAAATTCCAATCCTGAAATCTTTCAGAAGAAAGAGAAGGGGGAATGCTTCCCGTCTCTTTTTATGATGCCAATATTATTGTAATATGCTTAGCTTCTGGCACGTCATCAACATTATCATTTGAGTTTTTAAGTGTTTGCCGCCCCAGTGGCTTCTGTTCCAGGTAGGCAGATCTTCGCGTTGACCCTCCATATGTGCCCGACTCGCTAGATTTCAGGATGATGTTTTGCCTTGCTACTTCCGTTCTCTGACAGGGCTAACAAAAGCCACTGGTTTTTACTAGCTTTCTCCTACGTATTATAAGGATAGGAATGATGACTTCCAAGCTCTTCTCATGTCAGAGCTGAAATCCGAAGCCCACATACAGTAAATGAAATGATTTAATCCTCTAACTCAAGGAGGCAGATGATATTATCTCCATTTTTCAACTGAGGAAACTGAAACCACATGTAAACAGATTGTTTCTTGTCCCACCATGACACAGCTAGTCAGTGGTAAAACAAGGTTTTAAATAAATTCAACTTATGTTTTTTTCCCAAGTAACTCACATACATTCCCTTCTTTCTATATGATAGATTCATTCTATAAATTCCTCCTTTGATCGCTGACGCTTGTTCAATGCCCACTGTTTTCTAGGGGAGTTTTAATATAGTAATGTTTGTAAATGACTTAATCCAGTACCTGACACAGAGTGATTGCTCAATAAATAATGGAAGTGAAGTCTGTAGCGAGAATGCTATCAAATTTATTCCTCACAGTGTGATTCTAGGTGGTAGAGTACTCCATGTGCCATTCTACACAAGAGGTAGGTGCCACCCCAGACAGTCTGATGTAATTGGGCTGAGAAGCAGCCTGGGCATTGCAATTGTTAAAAGCTTCCCAGATTATTAAAATATGAAGCCAAGCTGCAGACGCCCAGCTCTAAATGCGTGTTGATCATCCTCATCCCATTGGTTCCATGAGAGAGGGAGGACCTTATGTTGCTAGATCTATTTTTCCTTTCTTCCCCAAAGAAGAAACTGGGAGTTGGAGTTATAATGTGACATTTCTTAATTCAAGGTAGTCTCAACCCTTTTTAAAACAGTACATAGACTTGTGGGAGCTTGATCTCAGGCTGATGCTTTGCAACCAGTGTGTTTGGAATCACGTAGGAGAGAGAGATCAGTGCTGCCTGATTGGCTCCTGATTATATTAGAGGAGTGGTTCTCAAAGTGTAGTCAGATGGGCCTGCAGGAACAGCATCACCTGGGAACTTGTTAGAAATACAAATTCTTTCGCCCAGGCCCAGCCTATAGAATCAGAAGTTGTGGGGTTGGGGCCCAGTATTTATGTTTTAGCCAACCATCCAGGCAATGCAGACGCACGTTCAAGTTTGAAAACCACTGGATTAGATTATTTTATCATTACCTTCTTCCTTCCATTCCACAGTAGCAGAGGACCTATGGAAGAGAACAAACAAAACAATAATCAGAACATCAAGATTCAACTCAGCTACAAGTCTGCAGAAATATGTTGCTGCACAAGAGTCAGACGTTCCTTTAAATCTGATTTGGAGTCCAAACCAGGGAAAGCTGGGCTGATGTGGTGGCGCTTGCATTTGTTCAGGTCCCACCTCTGCTACTGGCATCTTGGAAGCCCATCAAATCAGTCTAGTGCAGGATCTGCATGAAGCTCCTTATCCTTTCAGCTGTTTGAACTACAAAGGGAAGGGAAGGGAAGGAGTGTGACTATGGGTAGACTAGGAAGATTATTTATGCTATGAAGGATGCGAGCATGGAAAGGGGTTTTTATAAGCTGAGTAATAACATTTTAAAAGGGAAAGTGATGTGGTACCATGGACTCCATATTCCATAGTTTCAATATATTCATTTCCTAGGTTAAATACGTGCATATGTGCAAACACATGCACATGTGCACACACGCTCACTTAAATACGTATATGGTGTATGGAAAGTGTGTATGTGGAAAAAGCATGTCGAATAATTCTTATATTCCACATGCTTTTCCCACATACACACTTTCCATACACAGTACATGTATTTGTAGTTGATGTAAACTCTTCAAGCCAGAAAAGGTTTCAGGGTATGGAATGAAGACTGCTAACAAAATTGAAAAAAAAACAAACAGATTAGAATATTAATTGGGAGACGACTTGGGGAACATTGCCATTGGCTGCCCACATCCTGGGGGTGAGGTATTGCACAGTGGTTGACTACATGTGTTTTAGATTCAGACAGCCGATGGTTTGCATCAGGTTTTCCCTGAAAAGTATTTGGGGCTCAGCAGATTAAGCACTAAGGATAATGCTTGTAGCTTATTCAGGAAAGACAGAGGGTGGACAAAAATTATAAGTGTACAGAATGTTTTTCAAAAGTGAGGTTGCTATGGGGTTGTACAACAGGGAAATGCCTCAGAGTCTGAAATTAACGTGAACCTGACAACACCGAATATTGGCACGTGAGTGGGAATTAGCGAAGCCAGGGGCTCTCCACTTTTGGTGAGTTTCTCAATCTCCTGGAGTGCTTCTTGGAAATGCAACGCTATGGTTAGACACTTACACAATTCATGTAGTGATCCCTATGCTGTACCTGAAACTGATATAAAATAATACTGAATGTCAACTGTAACTGAAAAATAAATAATTAAAAATAAATACATAAAATAAAATAAATACAAAAAAAAAAAAAAGAAAGCATAGCTCTGACTACCTCCAGCTTACCCACCACCAGTCCCTAACCTCTTCCACCTACTAATTGCAATGGGCAAGGGTGTTACATTGTGGCATGATAGCCGGATCAATATCTCGTATCATCACTGGTGGTAGGTACACAAACCTGCAATACAATAGTACAGAATGGAATACACACACACACACACACGCACACACACACGGACCAGCAATCCTGGGGAAATCTGAATAAGGTGGTGTCAGTATCCCAGTGGTGACAGTGTGTAATAGATCATGAGTGTCACCACTGGCGGACACTGAGCAGTGCACAAAAGGTCTCTGTTAGTTTTTACAGCTGCATATGAATCTATAGTTATCTCTGTGTGCTTTGCTGGCTTTTCGGGTGGTTCTAATACTCATCGAAGTCTGAGAGCCACTAAGCGAAGTGCTTACTGGTGTGGAGTGGAAGAACTGTACCCCCGAAGGCCCAAGGACAAGAAGTCGGTCGATTTAAGATGCAGAAAGCAGCCTTTATTACTCAAGACTAGGCTGGAGGAATGGGTTATAGACAATTTGGGAGCCTGATATCTGGAATAAATCCTGTGGTGTTTCATTTATTTATTTATTTATTTATTTATTTATTTATTTATTTATTTATTATTTTTGAATTCAGTTTGCTAATATAGTGTTGAGGATTTTTGCATCTGTGTTAATGAGAGACTTCGGTCTGTAGTTTTCTTGTAATGTCTTTGCCTGGTTTTGGCATTAGGATCATGCTGGCCTCATAGAGTGTGTTGGGAAGTCCTCCCTCTGCTTCTGTTCCTGGAAGAAATTGGAGAGAACTGGTGTGATGTCTTTCTTAAGTATTCTGTAGAATTTAGCAGTGAATCCATCTGGGCCTAGTGCTTTCTGTTTCAGATGGTTATTAATTATTGATTCAATTTCCTTCATAGGTATCGGTCTATTCAGATCACCTATTTCTTCTTGTGTGGATTTTTGGCAGAATGTGTCTTTTAAGAAATTAGTCTATTTCATCTAGGTTAATATATGTGTGGGGTAGAGTTATTTATAGTATTACTTTATTATCCTTTTAATTAGCATGGGATAGGCAGTGATGTCCTGTCTTTCATTTCTGATATAAGTAATTTGTGACTTCTCCTTTTTCTCTTAGTTAGCCTGGCTAAGAGCTGAACAATTTTATTGATCTTTCCAAAAAACAAAACAAAACAAACAAACAAACAAAAAAACAGCTTTGGGTTTTCTTGGTTTTTCTCTATTGATTTCCTGCTTTTAGTTTTGTTGATTCCTGCTCTAATTCTTATTATTTCTTTTCTTCTGCTTATTTTGGATTTAATTTGTTCTTCTTTTTTCAGTTTCCTAAAGTATAAACTAGAATATTGATTTCATTCTTCTCTAATTTGGCATTCAAAGATATGAATTTCCCTCTAAACACTGTTTTGCTGTGTTTATCCCACATATTTTGATAAGTTGTGTTTTCATTTTCATTTAGTTCACAAGATAAGTTGTGTTTTCATTTTCATTTAGTTACATTGTGGCATGATAGCTGGATCAATATCTTGTATCATCACTGGTGGTAGAGTTTTTAAATTTTTATTAAATTGATATTTTTTAAATTTCTCTTGAAATTTCTTTTCTTTGACCCATGTGTTGTTTAGAAGTATGTTGTTTACTCTCCATATATGTGGAGCTTTTCCAGTTATCTTTCAGTTATTGATTTCCAGTTAAATTCCATTGTGGTTGGAAAACAGACATTATATAATTTATATTCTTTTTAATTTGTTTAGGTGGGTTTAATGGCCCAGGATGTGGTCTATCTTGGTGAATATTCCATGTGAGCTTGAGGAAAATGTATATTCTGCCTGTTGTTGGATGAAGTAATTTAATTTTAAACTTTAAATAAATCTGGCTTTTCTGTGGATGTACTAATTAGAGGTTAATCCTTTTAGCTGACGAGTACAAGATCATAAAGTATCTTTCCAAGGGAATTTATGCTGTAATGGATGTTGAGAAATAAGAAAAAATATATTCTGTTCTCCCTGTTTTTCAATCTTGCTCAATCTATTCACCCTGCTATTTGCTAAAAAAAAAACCAAAAAACAGATTTTTCACTGGATTTCTGAAAGATAGTTTTTGTCTTCCATTCTTTTTCTGCTTTTGTGGTTTTAATTCAGCATTTCATATGATTCCACTTGTTTCTCCTTTCTTAGCATATTGGTTATCCTTCATTTTAAGACTTTTTTTAGTGGTTGACCTAGAGTTTGCAAAGTATACTTACAACTAATTCAAGTTCACTTTCAAATAACATTATACCACTTTGCAGTTAATGTGAGTTCATCTTAATAACAAAAATAATATTAATTTTGCCTTCCTGATCCTTGCATCAATGCTGTCATTCATTATATATATATATCCATAGATAAATATAGATCCATAGATAAACATATATATATATATATATATATATATATATGGATATACTTATAAGATATATACATAAGAATACATAGTGAAATACGTTGTTGACATTATTATTTTGAAGTAATTATTTTCTATTAAGTCAACTGTGAATAAGAAAATAAGTTTTTATTTTGCCTTCACTTGTTCTTTTTTTTATTAAAGTTTATTGGGGTAACAATTGTTAGTAAAGTTACATAGATATCAGGTGTACAATTCTATAATACATATCTATACCTCACATTGTGTGTTCACCACCCAGAGTCAGTTCTCCTTCCATCACCATATATTAGACCCCTTTTACCCTCTTTTAGAGGCCCCCTCCCTCCTTACCCTCTGGTAACCCCTAAATTATTGTCTGTGTCTATGAGTTTTTGTTCCTTCATTTGTTTGTCTTGTTCTTTTGTTGTTTTCAGTTTTATATACCATATATCAGTGAAATCATATGGTTCTCTACTTTTTCTGTCTGGCTTATTTCGCTTAGCATTATACGCTCAAGATCCATCCATGTTGTCACAAATAGTACTATTTCATCTTTTCTTACCGCTGAATAGTATTCCATCATGTATATACACCACAACTTCTTTATTCATTTATCTATTGAAGGATATTTTGATTGCTTCCATGTCTTGGCCACTGTAAATAAAGCTGCAATGAACATTGGAGCACACAGGTCTTTATGGATAAATGGTCTCAGATTTTTTTGGGTAGATACAGATGAGAGCGATTGCTGGGTTATATGGTAATTCTATTCTTAATTTTCTTAAGAACCTCCCCACTGCCTTCCATAGCGGCTGCACCAATCTGCATTCCCACCAACAGTGTATGAGGGTTCTTTTTTCTCCACAGCCTCTCCAACACTTGTTACTATTTGTCTTGATGATAGCTATTCTGACTGGGGTGAGGTGATATCTCATTGTGGTTTTTGTTTGCATTTCTCTGATGATTAGTGAGTTGAGCATTTTTTCTTATGTCTATTTGCCATTTGTATGTCCTCTTTGGACAAATGTCTCTTCGGGTCGTCTGCCCATTTTTCAATTGGGTTGTTTGTTTTTTTGTTGTTGAGTTGTATGAGTTGCTTTTATATTTTGGATATTAGCCCCTTATCGGAGGTACTGTTTGCAAAAATCTTCTCCCATTCAGTTGGTTGCCTCTTTATTTTGTCGATGGTTTCTTTTGCTGTGCAGAAACTTTTAAGTTTCATATAGTCCCATTCATTTATTTTAACTTTTACTTCCCTTGCCTTTGGAGTCAAATTCATTAAATGCTCTTTTAACCCAAGGTCCATAAGTTTAATACCTATGTTTTCTTCTATGCAGTTTATTGTGTCAGGTCTTATGTTTAAGTCTTTGATCCATTTTGAATTAATTTTGGTACATGGTGACAGATAGCAGTCCAGTTTCATTCTTTTGCACGTGGCTATCCAATTCTGCCAGCATGATTTATTGAAAAGGCTGTCTTTCCTCCATTGTAGTTTTTAGCTTCTTTGTCGAAAATTATCTGTCCATATTTATGTGTTTTTATTTCTGGGTTCTCAATTCTATTCCATTGGTCTATGTGTCTGTTTTTCTGCTAATACCATGCTGTTTTGATTATTGTAGCCCTGTAGTACAAGCTAAAGTCAGGCAGTGTGATACCTCCAGTATTGTTCTTTTTTCTTAAGATTGCCTTGGGTATTCGGGGTCTTTTGTGGTTCCAAACAAATCTGATGATTTTTTTTTTCTATTTCTTTAAAAAATGCCATTGGGATTTTGATGAGAATTACATTAAATCTGTATATTGCTTTGGGTAATATGGCCATTTTAACTATGTTGATTCTTCCAATCCATGAGCACAGAATGTCTTTCCATTTCTTTGTGTCTTCTTCAATTTCTTTAAAAAATGTCTTATAGTTTTCAGCATATAGGTCTTGCATATCCTGGTGAAGTTCATTCCTAGGTATTTTATTCTATTTGTTGCAATTACAAAAGGAATTTTTTTTAAAATGTGTTTTTCTGAGATTTCATTGTTAGTGTGTAGGAATGCAATGGACTTTTGTATGTTGATTTTGTAGCTGGCAACTTTACTGTATTCCTTTATTTTTTCTAATAGCTTTTTGGTGGAGTCTTTAGGGTTTTCTATATATAGTATATGTCATCTGCAAAAAGTGACAATTTGACTTCATTCCCAATTTGGATGCCTTTTATTTCTTTCTCTTGCCTGATTGCTCTGGCGAGGACTTCCAACACTATGTTCAAAAGCAGAGGTGATAGGTGACAGGCCTGTTGTGTTCCTGAACTAGAGCAAAGGGCTTCAGTTTTTCACCATTAATTATGATATTAGCTGAGGATTTGTCATATATGGCCTTTATTATGTTAAGGTATTTTCCTTTTATGCCTATTTTATTAAGTGTTTTAATCATAAATGGAGGTTGTATTTTGTCAAATGCTTTTTCTGCATCAATTGATGTAATCATATGATTTTTGTCCTTAATTTTGTTTATGTGATGTATCACATTGATGGATTTCTGTATGTTGAACCATCCTTGTGCCCCTGGATGAACCCCACTTGGTCGTGATAAATAATCTTTTCAATGCATTGTTGCATTCAATTTGCTAGAACATTGTTTAGGATTTTTGCATCTGTATTCATCAGAGATATTGGTCTGTAGTTTTCTTTTTTTATGTTATCCTTACCATGTTTTGGTAGTAGGGTAATGTTGACCTCAAAAAATGAGTCAGGGTATATTGTCTCTTCTTCAATTTTTAGGAAGAGTTTGAGTAGGACAGGTATTAGATCCTTTCTGAAGGTTTGGTAGAATTCACTAGTGAAGCCATCTGGTCGCGGACTTTTGCTTTTGGGAAGGTTTCTGATGACTGATTCAATTTCCTTACTGTTGATCAGTCTATTTAGATTTTCCAATTTTTTGTGATTCAGCCTAGAAAGGCTATATGTTTCTAAGAACTTGTCCATTTCTTCTAGGTTATTGAATTTGGTGGCATATAGTCCTTCATAGTATTCTTGGATGATCCTTTGTATTTCTGTGGTATCCGTGATAACTTCCCCTCTTTCATTTCTGATTTTTTTTATTGGTGTCTTTTCTCTTTTTATCTTAGTGAGTCTAGCCAAGGTTTTGTCAAGTTTATTAATCTTTTCAAAGAACCAGCTCTTTGTCACATTAATTTTTCTATTGTCTTTTTGTTCTCTATTTCATTTAGTTCTGCTTTGATTTTTATTATTTCCTTTCTTCTGCTGACCTTGGGTTTCATTTATTCTTCTTTTTCTAGTACTTTAAAGTGTAACGTGAGGTTATTTATCTGGGATTTTTCTTGTTTCTTGAGATAGGTCTGTAATGATATAACTTTCCCTCTTAAAACTGCTTTCGCTGTATCCCAAAAATTTTGTTAGGATGTATTTCCATTCTCATGTATTTGTATGTATCTTTTGATCTCTTTTATTTCTTCTTTGACCTGGTCGTTCTTTAAAAGTATGTTGTTTAATCTCCACATATTTGTGGTTTTTCCTGCTTTCTTTTTGCAGTTGGTATCCAATTTCAAAGCCTTGTCATCAGAGAATATGCTTGGTATGATTTAAATCTTCTTAAATTTGCTGAGACTAGTTTTATGTCCTAATATATGGTCTATCCTTGGGAATGTTCCATGTACACTAGAAAAAAAATGTATAGTCTGATGTTCTAGGATGAAGCGCTCTATAAATGTCAATTATGTCCATTTCGTCTAATGTGTCATTTAGCACTGCTGTTTCATTATTTATTTTCTGTTCGGATGATCTATCCATAGCTGTCAATAATGTATTTGGTCCCCTACTAAAATTGTGTTTTGGCCAATTTCTCTCTTTAGTTCTGTTAGTAGTTGCTTGGTATATTTTGGTACTCCCTGATTAGGGGCCTAAATATTGATGACTGTTATGTCTTCTGGTTGTATAGTCCCCTTTATCATTATGAAACGTCTATCTTTTTCTCTTGTTACCTCTTTTATCCTGAAGTCGGTTTCTTCTGATATCAGTATGGATACACTTGATTTTCTCTGGATTCCATTTGCTTGGAGTGTCAATTTCTACCCTTTCACTTTAAGTCTGTGTTTGTCCTTGTAGCTGAGATGTGTCTCTTGGAGGCAGCATATGGTTGGGTTTAGTTTGTTGGTCTAGTCTGCTACTCTGCGCCTTTTTATTGGTGAATTCAGTCCATTTACATTTAGGGTGATTATTGATATGTGAGGATTTCCTGTCATTCTATCTTTGGTTTTCTGGTAAGGCTGTGTCTCCATTGTTTCTTTGCCTTTTTGTTGTTGTCTATTATTTCTGTGTGTTGGTCTTCTGTGATTTTTCCCTGTGATTCTTCTTTTATTATGTTATGTATTTCAGTTCTGCCTTTTTTTTTTTCTTCTTTTTTTGAGTGGTTACCATCACTTGTTCGTTCTTAGGTGGTCTTTCTTTCTTTATGTAGATCTGAATTTCTGACTGACATTTTTCTTCTCTCTGAAGAACTTCCTTTAACATTTCTTGCAAGAGAGGTCTATGGTAACAAATTCCCTCAATTTTTGTTTGTCTGAGAAAGTCTTTATTTCTCCTTCACTTTTGAAGAAGAATTTCATATTGCACAGATTTCTAGGTTGGTGTATTTTACTTGCAACAACTCTAAATGTTTCACTCCACTTTCTTCTTGCTTGCATGATTTCAGAGCAGAATTTGGATGCCATTTTATTCTTTGTTCTATAGATAAGGTTCCCTGCCCCACTGGCTTCCTTCAGAATCTTTTCTTTATTTTTGAGTTGATGTAGTTTAAAGATGATGTATGTCTAGGTGCATGTGTTTTATTTTTTTGTTTTTTGTATTTTGGCATTTATCCTGTTTAGTGTTTTCTGAACTTCCTGGCTGTGTGGTTGGTGTTGGACATTAATGTGGGGGAAATTCTGTCATTATTGTTTCAAATACTTCTGTTCTTTTTTCTTTTTCTGGTATTCCCAGATGCATGTGTTCTACATTTTATAATTGTCCCACAGTCCTTGGATACATTATTGTGTGTTTCATTTCAGTCCTTGTTCTCTTTGCTTTTCAGTTTTCAAGAATTTTATTGATAGACCCCCTAGCTCAGAGATTCTTTCCTGAGCCGTGTTCAGTCCACTAATGAGCCCATCAAAGCCATTTTTCATGTCTGTTACAGAGGGTTTTTGTTTTGTTTTTTTCATCTCTAGCATTTCTTTTTGGTTCTTTCTGAGGATTTCCATCTTTCTGCTTACATTGTGCATGTGTTGTTACATGTAGTCTACTTTATCCATTGGAACCCTTAGCATGTTCATCATAATTGTTTTATATTCCTGGTCTGATAATTCCAACATCCTTGCCATGCCTTGTTCTGATGCTTCTTCTGTCTCTTCAAACTGTGTATTTTGCCTTTTAGTATGACTTGATTTTGTCTTGACAGCTGGACATGATGTAGTAGGTAAAATGAACTGCTGTAAATAGGTCTTTGTAGCTGTGGTGGTGAGGTGTGGGGGAGGGGAAGCATTCTACAGTCCTATGATTTGGTCTCAGTCTCTTAGTGTGCTTGTGCCTCTGGACTGTGAATGTATTGAGAATTTTTCAGCTTTTTTTTCTCCCCCTTAGGGGGACAAAATGGTACAAGATGGCAAGAATGGGCTGGAGTTGGATATTTCCCTCCCCCAGGTTAGTTAGGCTCCGATAATCCTTCAACAGGTTAGGCTCTGCATAATTGGTTTCCCCTCAGGGCAGGCCTCTTACAGACAGTCACCTGCTCTGGCTTAGTATTTCAAAATGGCTGTTTTACCTCTCCACATATTTGCTGTGGGGACCTGGCCAACCTCCTGAAGGTAAACCTCACAATAATGTCTGGGCTCATATGACTGGATCCCTCTGGGATTTTCCACTGTCAGAGTTGTCTGTGCTGAGCCTCCAGCAATCTATCAATTACAGTTAAGGTTTTGTTACCCTGGCACCATATATACACCAGGGGCGCCAAAAAACTATATACAAATGCACACTTTGGTCAGCGTTGCTCAAGCAGTAGTTTGCTGTAATCAGAAGTGTCTAGACGTTGACGGTCACCACTTTGAGCATCTCTTGTAATTGCAGAAGTCAAACATGACTTGTATTCATCTTTTGTTACCAGTATATTTTAAGTATTAGAATTTTAACATGGTTTTCCTTTCTTAAAATGTGTATACATTTTTTTTTTTTTTGCACCCTCTGTGCATATTTTAAACTCAGGTCATTCTAATGTTGATCCAGAGAATAACGTAGAAGGGCAATAGAAAGCCACTAAAATTTTTTAACCAGGGATATGACTTGATCAGATATTTGTTTTACAATTATTTCAGCTCCAGTGATCAAATGGATTGGATGAAGATGGAGAACAAATGAAGGAAATATGAGACTGTTGCTCTTTATGGAGGTGAGTAGTCTCGGTGGGATCACAGGAAAGGAAAATGGTGGTGAGAATGAATACTTGAATTTTAAAGTTTTATAACAGGCAAGACTTAGTCATTGATTGGAATCTGCAAGAGAGGAGTTTTTGAGAACCAAGTACCAAGAAGTGTGGAGAACTCTTATGGCCAAAATAATTCTAAAGTGGGCGGTGGAGCTTGATTCATCAATGAGGAAAATAATGAGAAAGATCCACCTGTAACCAGTAAAGTCCAGAATTGGATTAAAGGGACCAGGATGCCACTGAGGCCTCTGACTATCCCAGAGGCTAACAGAGTTTTAAGGGACTTAGATTCTGCCCAGGGGAGTCTTGATTCTAAAGTTTTCCTTAAATCAACAAGAAGGGAGGCACAGCATGGGGAAAGCCTATTAGCAAGGCTTGTTAAGAGGTAGGGTGCCCAGTGGAATGGAGGGCGGATAATTAGAAAAGGGAAAACTGAAAAGGAAGAGAACTGCGAAGAGGCTAATTATAATAGTGAAGGTGTGGAGTAATGATAGGCCAGAATTAGAGAGATAGCAGTGGGGCTGGAAGGAAGGGGGTAATTATAAGTGAAGCTACAAGGGGAAAACCAATAGGACCAGATGGCTTATTGAAAGTAGAAAGCCATCGAGAAGGAGGAGGCCAAGAGGACATAGAATAATGGTAGAATTGGAGCTGGAATCAGGATGCTAGGATGGAAGTAAGTTTTGGCAGAAAGATGGAGAGTTTGGTTCAGGGTGTGTTTAGTGCCGGGTGGTGGTGGATGAGAAGAATTTAAGTATCCATTTAGATAGCAGGTAGAGAGGAGATGTGGGGTGGTGTCGAAAGGATGTCCTGAGGGCAACTGCTAAGGCCAGGATGTGCCTGGTAAAAATTCACGCGTCTGCTGTTTATGCTCAGTGATGGTCTAGTACGCCATGAACTAGAGTAGGGCGACTCACCAAGACAAAAATGAACCTTTATTGTAAGACTTCTGAGCAGTTGCAGGATGGAAGATGTGGTGGCAAATAAAAACAGAGGGTGTCATTTATAATGCAGGTCTTCAGTGAAGAAACATTAAGAAGTTTCTTAATGCCAAATGCCAAAGAACTCTGGGTGGTAAATAAAGATAGAAGTGGGTGCTGGTTTATGATACTTTTCCTCATCTGCTGTTTTCTTCATTGTAGCAAAATACAAGATTTGGTTCTCCAGTTCAGAGTTTAACAAAGTACAGCCAGTAGTCCAAACCCGAACCCATCCTGGTGTTGGTAATTCAAGGGTTAGGGCAACACAGCCCTGCCCATTCATTTCCTATTCTATGTGGCTTCTTTTGTGCTATAACGGCAGAGTTGATTAGATACAGTAGAGACTACATGGGCCACAAAACCTGTAATAATTGCTGTCTGGCACTTAGCAAAAAAAATATTTGCTGACCCCTCCTCTAGTTCATTAGTGTCTATACCAGTATGTGGCTTAGAAAGTCGTTCACAACCCGACAAACAAACTCCACTGCTACCACCCAAATATCCATCTGTTCACTCTTGCCCAACACATTCTTGCTATAAACAATCTAAAGTGTTCTGCAGGTTAAACACCGCCCCCCCCGCCCATCCTGTGTGCATGGAGCAAGTATCCGTCCTCTAGTAGTCCCCCACACTTTTCCTATTTGAGAGGAATTGACCCCAGTCCTTTGCCATTGTTCCTAATTTCCTATCAGCTCTTGACCCACTGGGGAGAAGCTCAACGTTTGAAGAAAGGGAAACATTCTTTCTTCCCTCAGGTTTAGACCAGGAGCTGCTGAGAAAACCCAGACAGAGAAAGGAGGGAAATGTTGAAAGAATTTTAGGGAGACTGAGCCATTGGTTTCTAAACCATCAGAAACCTCAGACTGATCTGAATTCTGCCTAGCCTGAGGGCTCTCCAGTTATGTGAACAAATAACATCCTTCATCATTTAAGTCAGTTCAGACTGGGAACTTGGCTACTGGCAACATAATGAGTCCTAAATGACTGGTCCTAGCATAGTTCCTTGTCTGTTTCCCCTAGTGATGAGACTGGGGGAGCCACATCCCCGAGCCAGTGGCTAGCAGGGGAGCTTGTGGAAGCTTCTCCACCAGGAGCAAGCCGTGCAGTGCTTTTCCTGGGCTCAGCTCTCATACAATCTGCTTTGGCCTCCATCCCTTTCTACTGATCAGGTTTGCTGCTGCCTCTGTCCCCCTCCATCACGGATGCTGGGGTTTGTTCTGCTCAGTGTTTGGATGTTCTTCCAGTAGGTTGGTCATGCTGAACAGCTTAGCAAGAGCACTGTTCAGGTACTTGGTCCTCTTATGCAATTAAAATGTCTTTGTTAATTATCCTGTGGTTGTAAGGAGCTACAATGAACCCTGGCAGTTTCTTATGGAACGATGTAGCTCATATGATGGAGGGGAATGTGTAATCATCAGAGCTTGGAAAGGACAGGATCCTGGCAACTCTCAGGGGCTAGTAAACAGGAATGAATAGACATTCTCTTTGGGGTCCAGCTGCTGAGATGAAGCCACTCCAATCCACTCAAAATTCAAGTTTCCAGGAGAAAAGAGACTGGCCCACTGTGGGTTACTTGTTCAGCCCTTGCCTGCAAGAGAATTGGGGACATTGATGGTCCAATTCTTCAGAACCATATTCACTGAGAAATGGGTTATCCAAAGGAAAATCATGGTATGACTACCCAAAAAGGCAGGAAAGGTGATGCACAGGAGAACACCAGTTGCCTGTTATATAACTGCATGGATGCACAGAGGCCATGTGCAGTGACACTTTCGTCACTTGGGTCAGTGGTTCTCAAACATTAGCATGCGAGAGGATCACTTGGAGGAGTGTCGCAGCACCTATCGCTGGGCTCCTCATCTAGGTTTTCCGGCCGTAGCCCTGGGCTAAGGACCTGAGATGCTGCATTTCTTGCAAATTGTTAAAATGAAGCTGATGCTGCTGGTCTGGGACCCAGACTTTGAGATTCACTGTCTTTTATAAAGGATACCCCTTGTGTAGATGGCAGTTAAATTTTTCTTTCTAGCAGCAATGCGTCGACATGTTTGCTCAGAATAATTTGGACTTACTACAGTTCTTGTTATAACTCACAGCTGTTAACTCTGTCTTCAAACTTGTGAATGAGAGCGGGTGTGACAATGGGGTATCTTTTAAATTGTCTTTGAATACACTTTATTTAATCTCCTTGAGGAAGTGCCTGTGTCTTTACCCAACTGTAATGTTTGTGATAAAACCTATGATGAAAATCAAATACCATGGTGCGTTGGAATCTATTCATTTTGACAGCTGCAGTCAAATTCCAAATAACTACAGAGGATGGAGGGGCCTTACTTCTGAAAGTGCTTTGGCATCTAAACCTCTGAGAAGTCTCCATTTAACCAGCCAGATTCTTTTTGATTGCTCATAGGAACAGGGAAACAAGTGACGAGGTGGAAAGTGCTGCAAGTGTTAGTGCATTTCTAATGGATTGTTTGAGTCCTAGAAAATATTCGTAACCCAGGCAGGAATGCTGGACTTACTCTGGTGATGTCATCCGTTGAAGATAATGTCCAAAGAGGGGCAGTAGCTTGACCCAAATCATAGAACTTTAGTGTCAGAAGCAGAACAGGATTCCCTGTCTCTTGATGCTCTGACAATGCTGATAGTAACAATAGTAACAGTATTTTCGTTGTCATCATTGCTATCACCTTCATGAGCCACGGGGCTGGGTACCATTTATTGAGCTTACAGTGTGTCCAGAATTACGTTGAGTGCTTAACTGATATTCTCTAAGTCCGGGGTCAGCAAACAATGGCCTGTGTCCCATCTTGATAAATAAGGTTTCCTGGGATATAGCCACGCAGAGGCATTTGCATCTTGTCTGGCTGTTTTGAGGCCACAAAAGCAGAGTTGACTAGTTGTGACAACCGTCTGACCCATAAAGTCTAAACTGTTTAATCTATGGCCCTTTGCAGGAAAAGTTTTTTGTTTTTATTTTATTTCTTCTCTGAGCTATTCCTGGGATCAGCCTGTGGAGTCAGCATTACGATGCCATTTTACTGATGAGGAGATAGAGGCTTACGTAGAAACATGCCCCGAATCAAGATTAGATCCACATTGATGTCCATCAGCCTCCAAAATGTATGTACTTTGTACTATTTGTGATGAATTTGGCTAAGTATATGGATCATACCTTCTTGAAGTAATAGAGCAAATTATGATATGGTGACCTTTTATTTTTTTCTCCCTTAAACACAGTAAAGTGACATTTTAAAACTGATTAATGAGAACCGGTCCCTACAGGATAATCACATCACAGTGGCATATTTACTTCTAAAATTAAATCATGTTTTATGGCAATTGCTGTTAATACAATGATTACACTACCAGCTAAGTGGATTTTATTGTCCCCTGCATTTTGCAGGACACCTGAGACTTGACTGGTGGGCAATAGAAGAAGTGATTGCCGGGTGGGCATGTGAGCCGAGACGATCCTCAGACATGCCTGTGTTTTGGCACGTGGTGCTGGTTACCCAGTACTCAAGCAGGTGTTTTGTGTGGCTTTTAAAATTTCTAATCTGGCTCTTTAACTCTGGATCTCAACATTTACAGTGTATCACAATCATATGAAAGCCCTTAAAAATCACAGACCTAAGCCCAAGTCCCACTCCACCCCCATTAATGTAATTGCTTATTTACTAATGTGTTTAAAAGATTATTCAAGTGTGTAGGCAGTGTTGAGAAATTCTGTAAAGGGTGCTTTTACCAAAGACTTGCTATTTGAAGACATACATGCCTGGGTTACAGTGTCCCTGGCAGCAGGCAGAGTTAAAATATTTCTTATTTGAATGAGCAATAAGGGAATTAGGTATGTTATCTTGTGGTTTTTATTTCCCACTTTGTTCGTCCATTTTTGTTTACTTGTCAAGCTGGTCCACATTCACTTGATTATCTTTAGGGAAAAGGACAAGATATTATAGGTTGATAATGTAAAGTAGACACAATCAGGCATCATTTATCTGGGGAGGGAGAAAAATGTGAATAAGCCAAAACTCAAGAAAAATTAAAATCGGTTCTCAATTTATTAGATAGAGGACCGCTGTTTCAGAATTTCTAGGCATCTTTGCTGAATTGCAAATTTCTGTGTCCTAGCCCAGATCTACTGGATCAGAATTTCTAGGGAGGAGTCTTGGGGAATCTATATTTCTGAATAATGTAATGGTGGTTTTATGCATGCTAAATTGTGAGAAGAGAGTATATTAAGTCATGTGTCTATTGATGTGTGCATGTTCCTATTTTGAAAGAGAGAAAGTAGGGGAAAGAGGCCCACAGGTGTTGTCAGTGGGCAGAATGTTCCATTTATGTCTTCAAATGTTATGTGCACACACAGGCACATTTACTTGCACATGCATGGACGTGTACACATATGAGTGTATTTCATGTGGTCAAATACAAGTGCATTCATACATTTGCACTTGACCTCCCACTGCCTAGAACAAGCTCTTTGTATATCTGACTCATCCATCGTTCACGTCTCAGCTCAAATGTCACTCCTCTAGAGAACCGTATCTTCACTATTGTGATCGATTTATTGCGAACCTGCTTCTAATCTTCATTCCTCTTCATCTCTGTGCCTTTTGCAATGTGACTTTGCATCTTCTTTCATCAGGAAGTAGAGTATATTTCCTTCCCCTCCGTTTGAATCACAGCTGGCCATGTAAATTTACTTTGACCAATAATATGCAACCAAAGTTTTAATGCATTAGTTACAGGCCTCAAGAGACTGTGCATGCTTCTCTGGATGTGTGGGAACGCTGCCCCCACATAAACAAGCCCAGGCTAGCTTGCTGATTGATGAGAGACACATGGCCCCGTCATCGCAGCAACCCAGCTAACAATCAGCAAACATCCCAGCTGGTGAGTTGAAGCCTTTCTATACCAGCCAGCCACAAGCTGATCTCTCACCTGTTGCACATTCATGACTGAACCCAACCAAGAGCAGTCATGCTGGGTTGAGGTCAGCAGAACTGGTTAGCATACCCCTCAATTCACGAGAAACACTAGTTGCTATTTTAAGCCGCTTCATTAAAATAAATAGTTGCTATTTTAAGTCAGTATATTTCGGGGTGCTTTGTTACACAGTGATTCTTAATTGATTCAACCATCTTTTCCAAAGGCCTCATTGCATCACCATTTTGTATACATTCTTCTATTTCATTCTTATTATCTGAAATTATCTTATTTGTTTTAGCCTGACTTTCTTCACGATAATGTAAATGTACTGAGATTAGATTCTCATGCTGTCTTATTTGCTGATGGATCTCCAGTGCCTAGAGCGGTGTCTAGCTGATAGCAGACACTGAGTAAATATTTTTCGAATCAATAAATACATTTCATAGAGGCATCCCTTACAAATTTAGCTTTCTAATCCTGTTTTCCCAAGGCTTATGTTAAAATTTACTCTCATAGGGTCTGTATAGTAGGAGCTAGTGGGATTAAAAATTTCTCTCAGAGGGTCTATAATTGGAGCTAGTGAGATGTGATTTACCTAGTGTGTGTAATGGGTTTCTGGGAAATGTCAGCTGGGGAGATTAAACAGGCCACTGTGGGTGCACAAAGCCTGTCATGATAACTGCAGTGTGCACACTTACCTAGCATCCCAAGTCAGTCACGCCACATTTTGTTTTAGTCTGAAGTCTTTTTCTGCTGTACGTGTTGCTGTTAAAACTTGGGAGATGGGGGAGATATTTGAAAGATGTTATTATTTTTTTTTTTAAGACAGGACTTCATATTTTCCAGGGAACTCATTGTCAGTGACACTATGTCCACATGTAATGTTGTTTGATTTGTGTGTATTGAGAAGGAAATCCCATGGTATGACTTGTCCTAGGCAAGATTAAATCCTGGGGTCTGATTCTGTCCTCTTCTGCCAGCTGAAACTTCTGACAACGTGTTTCTTCTCTGGGGTACCTAACTCTCACCTTCTCTTCCCAATCTTTCTTCTTAGAGAAGAGATGTAGTGTAGTGATTGAGAATCTTCACTTTGATAGCTGACTTTCAGAAGTGACATACAAGCTCCAGGGCTAATCATTTGTGTAACAGGCAAATCACTTAGCATTTGTATGCTTCGGTGGGGTAATGACAGCATCTACTTTGCAGGGCTATTGTAAGAATAAATGACCTAATGGAATCTCCGGGACCAGAGCCTAGGCATATACTGAGCACTACATATGTATTAACTGATGATATTATTGGCATCCATTTTTGGACAAAATTGGAAAATCAATCTTAGACTCTAAAGTTGATGATCAGATTCCTATAGTAGAGCCATCAAAAATTATTAATTTTAATGATGATACTTATGTTTGATGATTGCTTACCTTGTAGCAAACGGGGTGCTACAGCACTTTATTACCTACCTACTGAATCCTTGTCACAACGCTATGAAGTAGGCAGATCGTCGTCCTTTTGCAGGTGAGACAGTCAAGGCTCAGATAGGGTAGGAACCTTGTGCAAAGTAGCAGAGACAATAAGCTAGAATTCAAATCTATGCAAGGTAAGCCAATACTCCACGGAGTTCTACCTCGGACTACCCAGTAAAAAAGCCCACACGATGTAAGAAAGTAGAAGTCGCCTAAGACGAGAAACCGCTCTTGTTGATGATACAATTTCTGTAGAACACTGGCAAACGTACCATTGCCTGGGACTTAGCGGAGTTGGTGAAACATCTCCACGTGTATAATCCCATTCACTGCAGGCCTCAGAATCTGGGGAGGTCAATGGCTTCTTCTTTTCCCATGTGTAGGGAGCTAAAGTTGGAGAAACTCAGTCACTTATTTTAAATTCCACAGCTATTGAATGACAGCACTTTGACATAATCCAGAGACCCCCAAGGCCAAGTCCTCTACTCTTTTGACGGTGCTGTGCTGACGTACTTGCATTGGCTTATTGATTTGAATTTCTCTCACTTTTAATCTGTGCGAGTTGGGGCGTACGCTGAAATAGAATTTTATAATTTAAAACAGCAGGCATTCTTAAAATGCTGATAAGCTTAAAATATCACTATAAAGGGGAGTTTTAAGCTACTGAAAAGGACACAATATTTTCGGATGCTTTGGAGAACTCATTTCCTATATCCAAGTAACATTTTACAGAACTGAGTTTTACAATTTCTTAACTAAGCAGAACCATTAACTAGGTCCTAAGTCTACTTCTTGGTCACAGTCTTATATGCTACAAAGCCATATTTTCTAAAAGCCTGCTTAACATAGGTTGCAGGTGGAAAAATTAACCAACATAACTTTGTAAAATATAGTATTAAGTGGAGTTCCTTACTTAGAACTTTTCAGAGCCTTTGCTGCGTGAACGTGTACTATGACGCTCTGAAAAGAAATAAAGCATACAGCCTGACAAGTTTATTTGACTATAGAACCCCCAAAAACAGGAGTTGGCAAACTACAGCCTCAGGGCCAAATCCAGCCTGTGGCCTGTTTTTGTGTAGTCTGTGAGCTAATAATATTTTTTACATTTTTAATGGGTTATGAAAAATAAACCAAGAATACGCAATAGACTGCATGTGGCTTAGTCGGCCTAAAATATTTATTATCTGGCCTCTCATTGAACAGGTTTGTTGAACTGCATGCTGCCTCCAGACACAATATCATCGCTACCATCTTGGTAGCTTGTCTTTAAAATGACCATCGTCAATTCCTTCCTTTCTTATACATGGAGGTGAATTGCCCACCAAATGGCACTGTCTGTTCTCCCACTCCTTGAGTCTCGGCTGGCCTGCCAGTTCTTTGAGTACAGTGCCAATGACATTATGGCAGTTTGAGAACTAACCATTAAGAAACTGCAGTTTTCATGTAGTTTCTTGTAATCCTGAGGCACCATATAAAAATGTAACTACGCTGCTGGAGAGATCGCATTGATAGGCTGTAAGACACTTGGAGACAGTGACTTAGCCCATCCCAGTCTTCCAGCCATTCCGATCAAGGCACCAGGTATGTTAGTGAAACCAGCCTGTACCCTACAGACCAGCCAAGATGCCAATGGAATATCAAATAACCCTTGCTGATGCCACATGGAGCAAAATAATTGGCCAGTTGAGCCTTGTCTGAATAGACTCCCCCGATCTTGAGATATAATAAAATAGTTGATATTTTAAGCTACTACGCTTGGGGTGATGTGTCACACAGCAATAAATGATGGGAGCTGTCCTCACGTCCACCCTCATTACCATCATCATTTTGCGGACAATCTCTAGAACTGGCATCCCATGACACTGAGAAAATCTGCTTTTGAAAACATAACCCTGTCCTCACAAGTTCGTATTTTTTAATTAATTTACATAGACCGTTCTGCAGATTTGTGTCAATTACTGAGTTATAACTTAGTAATGTAATGATTTTACCAAATACCATCATACCGTCATAGAGGACTAAGTCAGGTGCAATACACCTGCAGAAACAAGATAGCAATTCAAAACCTCTGAGTCCCTTAATCGCACATCTCCAACCATATCTTGCCGTCTGTACTGCTGCCTAGGGGTGTAGATTTCAAATTGCTAAACCTCTGCTATCTAGTTGTTGCAAAATCTCTTTAGGGGCTTATGAGATCACAACATCAGGAGCAAACAAAATCTCTACTATGCACCAAAGCCCAGCACATACCAGATGCTCAGTGATAGTATCTAGTGGATGTGAATTTCAAATTCAGGAGGGCATAATTCCTTCCCTCCTACATGGTTGATATTTTCTCTCTGTTTCTGATGATTATGTTGTGTAAGTGCTGTATAAGCCCCAGAGTACCCCGATGGCTTGTTTTCACTTGTCGTTCCCCTGATTGTAAGTCTTTAGAACGTCTACAGAACGTCTCATTTGTCTAGGTGTGCATGTATGCTCTCCCACAATTTCTCTGCAGTGTATTTCCCCATCGGTTGCCTGAAATATGATGTCATGGGATTTTCCCTCGTTTCTGGAATACACCATGTCCTCTCATGATTCGTGGCTTTGCGCATGCTATTCCCTCTTCCCTGAATACATGCCCCTGCTTTTCCATCTGATGCACATCTTCTCACCATGGTAACTCCAACTCCTGATTCACGTCCTCTGCAGGGGGTGTCATTCTGTCTGTCCAGGCATGTATACTTCTGTTACAGTACTTACCACATTTGGTTAAAATTTATCTTCTTGAAGTAAGTTTTGCTTCTCTAAGACCCAGTTTATTCATCTGGGAAATGAGAACACTCTTCTCTACCTGCAGATTTATTGTCAGGATTAAACAAGATGTAGTATATGAGTAATAGGCAGAAAACACCATGCCGGATGTGGTCATTCGACTGTCCCTGTTGGTGGTCACTGTGCCTAAGGCCATCTCTGTGTGAGTTATGTTTCCGTGGTGCAGAGCCCAGGACACATCTGGGCTCAATCCCACTTGTTCCCAAATATGATTAGTGCCCTCCCTGCAATGAAGGGAACAGTGAAAACATAATGAAATCATATTGCTTGCAGGTGCCAAATTTAAGAATCTTCATTTTGTCTTACTTTTGCTTGCTGGGTGTCTCCTACCTACGTGGTATATGTTAAAACAACAGATTGCGATAGAGTTCCATTTAGATGCCCTTGACTTACTTGCTAATTGATTTGGGAGCGCTATGTCTTTGTTGTTGTTGTTGTTGTTGATGATGTAACTTATTGTGAACTCAGCTGGGGTTTGATTTATAACATTTGGGTTTTCATTGTCATGTGAAGTGACTCTGAGTAGACACCAGTAACAGTCATTTGGTAGAAGCTGGATTTGTGGGCAGAAGGCTGGTAGTTTACATGGGCTTTCTGGTCCCTTAACATCTTTCAAAGAGGTGTGGTTGGGGCAGATTGCATCTGGATATGCCTCACGTGGCTGTGCAAAAGCAGAAGGATCCTACTCTTTTAATGAACCAGGAATGAGAGGGGTCTTATGCAACCAAATTGCTTGGACTCTAGTCAGCAGAAGCTTAGCTGCCAGATATTTAGGCAAGTTCTAGGAGATACCAGCTGCTCTGCCCCTGGAAACCTAGTCCAAAATATCCCATAGCAAGGAGGTCTATTAAAGTAAGACGTCTGCTTCATGAACCACAACTCTGTGGGAAGTTGAGTTTGGCTGTGGCCCTTCCTGGTGTTGTGGGAGAGCCAACATACTGAAGAGTTTATTGCCGAGTGACCCAGAGAAAGAATCGGTGTTATTCACCGTACAATCCTGCTTGTCTCCACACGCATTTTTTGCTGTTGTTATAGCACTTCATCATTTATATCTATAAATCCAAAGCAAGCAAGTCAGTGAAATGTTTCTGATCCTGTAAACGTACATCAGAGTACTCAGTTCAAATGGCTTATATACAGATGAATAAAATAAGCATTTTAGTACTTTATACCTGAAAAATTACCATGAAAGGGTAAGTGTAATAGGGATGGATTTGAAGGAGAAATTTCAATCTTTGAAGCCTTCTTTCCCATTTTCTTTATTGTATTTTTGTGGTTTACAACTATTGTCTTGCCTTCAATTTCTATGATGCTGGCACAATAGTTTATCAATATGGATTGTTGAATGTCTACATTATAAAGCCAGAAGTTATTTGTAGTAGTAGAACTTACCGAGTATCTAGTTGCAGCATGCACTCCCCTCTGTAAACCAGCTAAGATGGTGGCAGGAAGGCGTGTTAGGCCTATATGCAGTGCCCTGTAGCACAAGGTACTGGTGTTTTACCCTGACACCCTGGGCCCTGCCATTGTACATACTCTGTCTGAGTTCAGCTGCCAGTAGCTACTTCCCTGTGTAAGAAATTTTTCTAGTGGCCGAGCCCACTCTATTTGTGGGCACCAGAAAATAAATGCCTCCTGAGATCAGACCCCAACCAATGAGAGAGGGGGACTCCCTTGCCTCTCAGCTGAGATAATTTGGGGGCACAATTCTATATTGGTTCTCCAAGTTTCCTGGTGAGACTACGTCTAGTTACTCCCAGAGGTAAATTTCTTGATGACATACCCTCTTTGGTCCGCCTATTCTTCTCTGATTTTCTTCCCCATCCATTACGGGATTTCCTCCCAAGTGGACTACTAGTCCTCTGATGATTTTCTTAAGACCTGCCACTAGAGGAAACCAAACCAACACATGCTCAGTGAGAAATTATATTTGAGAGCCCATATGCCTTGGCAGAGAACCCAGAATCTAAAGAAACTGAGTGGAGAGGTCCCACAAAAAGATGGTGTGACTAGGATACCCACCTTGAGAAGAAATCTAGGAACTTTCACTAGTGATCCCGAAATACTCAAAATATACCAAACTGGGAAGCTAGAAGCTTTGTGGAGTAACCCCAATGGTTTTGCTTTGCAGACATCTTCCTTCTCAGGATCTGGCTCTCAGTTTATAAAATTGCCTGGATCTTTCTTATACTCTGTAGTTGGGGGCAGTGTACTACCTTGCCAACACCAAGAAGGCTGAGAGCGAGGCTACAGTTTGTACATCCTTTCCTGTCCCTCTTCATCTCTCCTTTTGGTTTCCAAGGTACATGTGGTGGTAGAAGGGAGGTAGAATACACATCTTTTAAAGAGGCCATGTGGCTGCTATTGGAGAAAGGTACAGAATTTTATCTTGCATTTTGATATTTGAACCTAACGATAGGGACATGGAATTATAGAAACTCAATTTCAAGAGGAATCTCAAAGATACTGTAGCCCAAAGATCCATCTCCTATCTTCACATCTCTCTGATGTGCTGTTCTGTATAGGAGTCAGTATTTTCAAAGTGTCTATTTGAGTTAATCGTGTCCTTCTGACAAGCTTGAACCCAGCTAATAATTGAAAGATGATATCCTTTTAGGGCAGTCTTCTCCTCATACATCCTCATCCTCACATATTTGAATGAGTCTCCTCTTCTATTCTTTTATAGCTTCACTTCATCTATCTTAATTCTTTCATTTGAGGCCCAAAGCAGATCTACCCTTCAGCTACATTCCCTTTAATCTGCTGTCTCTCAAGAAATACATCCACTGGTCTTTCAGCCAGTCTTTCAGGTGACCTGCTCATGAATCTTGTTAGGTTATCTGCTCATGAATCATTTTCATTATGTCTCTAAGCAGAACTCTTCATAGTTAATTTCCCTTGAAGTGTGGCTCCAAGTATTCAGTGGAAGACACTAACCAACCCAGTGTCTATAAAGTGAAACTGAACTGAAATCTCAACAGTGCTGCACCTCTGTTGGCTGTTAGGGCACCAATTATATACTGCCTTTTTCATCAAGCCTGTAATTATGCCTAACCATTGGGCAATTATGAGTCTTATGAGGGTGGACCAGTTATTAGAAGCAACCAGATAATATTCAGAGCTGTCTAATCAGTAACGTGAATAGTGGCATTTTTTTTTTTTCTGCAAAGATGTGGCATTACTCAAATAATCAATTGATTTTTATTTGGTGGCTTGAAGGGGTCCATATCAAAATCATAGGCCTTGTCTCCTAACTTCTATCTGGCTCCTCAGAGATGACTACAGGCTAAAAATGGCTATCTCAATCACATGCCACTTAACTAAGTTTATTGCTTTTAATTAAAAAGATATCGTACGCATGAATGAAAATCGGATCATAATCTTGTGGTGCTCATGACTCTCACTGAGCTCCCCAAATCTCTTGCCATCCATACAGAGTCTTCTGAGATAGGGCAGCAGAGTGTACCCAAGAAGTAAACTTGAGGGTTGATGATTCAGGAGACAAATGGATCTTACATCCACGCCCCCCGCTAGCTTCTCTGGGTCAGTTTTTCTAGTATGTACAGTAGTGGATGGCTGTTGTTAAAATGACTCATGACTTCTCATGTATTCGTCAGTTTGTCTGCTGTGCAATCCTTGCTCTTTTCTTGTTAACATACAAGGAAGGCTTGAAGTTAAAGTTAGCTCTTGATGAGACTTCAGGCCAAAGAGGAAGTCTGGACTTGGATGTGAGAAATGAGGAAGAGGAAGCCACCACGAATAATGGTGGAGTATTAGCTCATGGATGGTGGAGACATTCTCAGAGAGAGAGAGAGAACCCTGAAGGGAGACCAAGTCCACCATGACATTGACGAGTTTGGTTTTGGACAGGTTTTCGTTGAGAGACCCAAGAGCTATGATGCATGTATTTGGATATGTTAGTCCTGAACCATAGAGGAAAGGTCTCAAGTGGAGAGAGAAATGTATAAATCATCTCCAAATTGGTGATAACAGGTCTGATCATTTAGGGGTATTGTATAAGAGTGTGGAGAGCCGAGGTCCTCAGACTAGGCCTTGATGAAATCACACACTTATTGACTGGAAAATTCATTTATAGGAAAAAAATCAGAAGAGGATAAACAAGAAGGGTAAGAGGAAACCCAGGAATTCCTATATCTCAGAAACAAAGAGAATAAAAAAAAGTATTTTGAAAATAAGGGACTGCTTGGTAATGATGAAGGTAACTGAGAGGCCAAGTCAGAGGCTTAGAGGATACGCTGTGTATTTAAATGGAGGCCTTTGATAAACTGAGTGAGGTCATCATAGGAGGGGGATGAGAAATCCCAAGCAAGCTTTTATGTTCCTGTCTGTAAAGTACTGCAGTTCCAAAGTCAGCTCTAAAATCAAATCTCAAAGAGAAAATTCCTGTATATTCAGACCATGGCAACCTAATTTGAATCAAAATGCAAATTACTGTGATGATTATGTTGAAGATAAAAGGGTTTTTGTCATTTATGAATTCTGGTGAACTTATGAATTTATTAATTTTCTACTCTCCCTTCCCAAATCATACTGGCCCTTCCTCTGCTCAAAAGCCTCCCGCATCCCCCTTTTGCTGACAGTATGGCTCCATTTTATACAGCTTTTAACAAGTTGTTGCTCTTGTTTCTTGCCTTCTTCCCAGTAGTTCCCCAAATAACCACTGTGTATGGAGCCATGCCATGCTCTCTCCTGACTCCATGCATTTTTTTCTTCCATTCCTTTTGCTAGGCATACATTTTCATTTTTGTATTGCTGCTATAAACAATTTACCATAAAAGTAGTGGCTTAGAACTGCACAAATCTATGATCTCACAGTCCGGTATGTCGGTCAGAAGCCTGGATACAGCATGCCACAACCGAGTCCTCTGCTTAGGGTCTCACAGGCCAAAATCAACGTGTTGGAAAGGATGTATTCCTTTCCAGAGGCTCTGGGAGTGAATTACTTCCCAGCTCATTCAAGGTATGGGCCAAATTCTGCTCTTTGCAGTTGTGGGACTGCAGTCTCTATTTCTACGCTGGCTGTCAGCTGGGGACCAATCTTTCTTCTCCAGGCTTGCCACGTTCCTTCTCAGGTTGTTGTGCGGCCTTTCTTTCAGCAGTGGCAGCTTGAGTCCCTTTCAAGCTTCCAGTCTGTCTAACTTCCTCTTCTCTCTCATATCTTGGAGTCTTTCCAGAGAAACAGTGTCTGCTTTTGAAGGCTATTGTGGTTAGAATGGGCCTACTCCCATGAACCAAAGTAATCTCTCTATTTTAAGGTCTGTAGTCTTAATTACATTCGTGAAGTCCCTTTTCCAAGTAAAATAGCATATTTGCAGGTCTGAGGGTTTGGGCATAAATATCTGGGGAGGAGGTGTTATTCTGCCTACACAGCATGGCTTTCTTCCTCTTTTGCTCTTGGTCCAGTCGGGCTTAACCTTACAATTCCAGCTTCGTAGTTATTTCCTCTCTTCACATTATACTTTTATTCCCACCCTCAGAAGAATCAGTTACATCTTTTCTGCGTTTCCTCCAGACTTTGATCATACTTTTAGTTTTATCACATTGCATTCTTACGATGGGTGCATTTACCTCCACAAGACCATAGACATTTTGAAGAGAGAATTGATGATTGATTCATCTCTGTCTCCCTGTTGCTAAATTAAAGATTGGCACGTGCAACAGTTGTTCAGTCCATTTGACTTAACATGTAGTTGCCACTCATTTTCTAGAATATCCCATTTCATGACCTCTTATCTCTTCATCTTCCCACCTTATTCTATTTTTTCCCTCCTTCCCCCTACTCTAACCCACTTTGGAGCATGAAAATGCCATCGTCCACATTCACAGAAGACAGGAGACAGAGTGTTGAATTTCTATCTTAGATTTTTTTCAGGCCATTGTTTTCTATAATTCAACTGATGGAGAATTGCGATCTGTATACCTTTGTTGCTTGTCTTCTCAATGCAAATATTTTATTAATCCTTTCAACAACCTCTAGTGATAGGTATGAACTTTCCCCCATTTTAGATGAGGAAACTGAATCATGGAAAGGTAAGGAGCTTGCCTCAGTTCCTCAGACGCTCAGTAAGTGGGGACATGGATGTTCTGAATCTAGGCCTCTGGTTTCTGGGTCCATGCTTCGCTTCTCTATACATATTTTCTCAATTCATCCTATTTTCACATTCTCTCTGCTTCCAAAGGGGCCCCACTGAAGTGCCTCTTGTCATCTTTGTCAACATGTCAGGCAAGTATGAAGATCAAAGACAGTTTCCTGTCTTCCTAAGCCTGCTGCGCCTCATGACTCCTGGATTCGTTGACCCAGGTTCCACCTCCATCCCAGCAGGGACTTTCAGATATGTTTGGACCTCTGTGGTCTCCACACCTCAGTGCGTCAGATCAGGTTCTGTGAGATGCATCGGAAATCACAGATGTTAGAGCTGACTTTGGCAGTAATGAAAGGCATGCATACAAGCCACGCAGAGGCTTCCTAGGTCTCCTCAGAGAAGGCCTGGACGTGATCCCAAGCATTCCGTACACAGAAATGTCCAAGAGAGAGTGAAAAAAGGAAAAGAATAAAAGCAGACAGGGGAGCAAATTTTGCCTTAAGATATTAAGTGCCAAGCTCCTGTTGGAGACTGGAGAGAGAACTATTCCTTGGGTCTGTTATCAAAGATTTGTTCACGTTTAAATTCTAAACCTCTTCTAGAATAGGCAACTTTGAGAAGGTTGTTTTTTGCTTTTCTTTTTCTGTTTTTAACATAAGTAGGAAGATGTCAGGATTCTAAAGCTATTTTTCTTTTACTTCAGTTCACTTGGGCTTGAACTTATGTGCAAATTTAGTCATCGTCTACGTAGCTTGTTATATTTTCATGGAATTGTATGATCTATTGGCCACCTACCAGTATCCGTTTGGGAATGTGCTAGTGCAATATTGCTTACTCCCCCTCTCTCTTACAGCCTATTGGTACCTCCCATCTCAAAGGATATAGGATCTAGCGTTTAAAATTTGCCTTGGAAATTGCATTAACTGACATTTATGGCATAAAAGGAAGAGATTACATTGTTTTCCTTCTTAAAACCTGTGTGCATAGCTTTGCAAGGAGTGCAGCTAAAGGGATGCACTATTCATTAGAGTAAAGCCCCCTCCCCCGCGAGCACAAAATCCCATTGACTCAACTGGGATTAAGGAGAGAACAGAGACAAAGACTCTATAAATTTGATGCTTATTGATGCAATTTCTATATTGTTTTCTTTTTTGCTGCATACGTTCATTTTTCTATGCAACCGTCTGCTATGGAAGAATGAGATGCCCAGAGGAAGGAGGCAGGAGACTGATTCTTAGGTGTGGTTTGTCACTAGCTCGTTGTCTATGTCCTGGGTTTAGGGATATGCAACTTATCAGTGCGGAGCCGGAATCAGGTTCTGTCCGAGCCTCACTTTTCTTACACGGAAGATGCATGTGATGTGGGAGGTGGACCAGGCAGGGATCTTGACTATTTGCTGCAGCAAACTGTCATTTCCCTGGCTTTGGTCTCTTCTCCTGTTAATCCATTCCCATTTCAAATAAATATAATCCATCCAGAATCTATGAAGTGATATTTATGAAGCTCAACCATCTAGAATGTTCATTGATTTTAAAATCATATCCACATTTTACCGCTGTGCCAGTGTTGCCGGTGTTTCTGGCTCAGAGAACAGACTGCTTTTATGTGTGAAGTGGAGGTGACCCCAGACCAGGACAGTTTGGCTGGATTCGTAGACTCTAGCTGGCTCTGAGTCTCTTCTCATACTGCCTGGGGGCGCTGCCATAGGCAGTGACCACAGGCATGTGGATGCAAACAAGCCAGCCTGCTGGATTTCCCAAGGAAACGATGGGCTTTTGTAGGGTTGGAGACATCCAAGGCACTCGGTCACATTGAAAGGATGAAACGTGGTCTTTCGAAATAAATGGCAGTGTTAACATGAACTTGGAGGTAGCAGTAAGGAACGGCACGAGGAACAGCATGAGCCGGAATGTGAGAACATGTGATCTAGCGTTCTGATTACCCAGACTGCCTTAGGAAGGCCCCCACCCAGATGGCACCCTGTCTACTGTATATGAGTCCATTTCTCCTCTTCCCTCAGGTTCCAGATCTCACTTCTCACCGTCCAGCTCCTCAGAACAACCCCAGATTTCTGAGCAAACAAAATCCCTCTCCTCATAGCTGTATTGGAATCGGATGTGCTCTAGGGAGGCAGGCAGACCTCATTTTGAACTCCAGCTCTGCCACCGGTCATGGCTTTGAACCCATTTCTTAGTGTCTTCATTCACAAGGAGGAACAAATGATGTTCATGAGGATGGTCCCAGCAGCACATACTGCTTTTTACATGCTCGCCTGATGCAAGCATTTAGGGCAGGCAGAAGACGGATATTTCTGCTTAATACATTGTAAAATATGATGGAGTGGTAGGTACCATTATCTGCATCTTACACACGAGGGAATTTGAGGTGGACCAAGCTTGAAGTAATTCACACAGGCTGCACAAGTAATGGCCAAGCTAGGATGGAACCCCAGCTCTGTTGAGTTTTAAAACCTGCGCTCTTGGTTACTGTATTAGCTACCTATGGCTGCTATAACAGAGAACCACAAACTATGTGGCTTAAAAAAACAGAAATGTATCCTTTCTCAGGTCTAAGGGCCAGACGTCTGAAATCAAGATTTGAGCAGGGCCGTGTTCCCTCTGAAACCTGTAGGGGAGAACCATCCCTGTCTGCTTCGCTTCTGGTGTCTGCTGGCAGTCCTTGCTGTTCCTTGTACACACATGACTCCAGTCTCTGACGTCTTCATCACGTGTCTGTCCTCTCCCTGTTTTTGTGTCCAAATTTCCCATTTGTATAAGGACACTAGTCCTATTAGATTAAGGACCCACCCTCCTCCAGGGTGACCTCATCTTAACTAATTACATCTACAACCACCCTATTTCCAAATAAGGTTCCATTCTGAGGTACTGAGGTTAGGTAATACTTCAACATATCTTTTTTTGGGAAATTAAATTCAATTTGTAGCAGTTATTATAGTGTTAGATCAAATGCCTACAGGGTTGTCATGAGGGAGAAAGTAATGCATGTAAAGTATGTGGTAAATAAGATTATTTTAGGAAATAGTACCTTAGTCCAAAATATGTATTCAAAAGGTATGAATTGGAGGCAAGGTGGCTGGCCATTGAGGACACATTTCTGGGTGTGGGTCCTTTTGGAACTTTATAATGCAGCTATACCAGAAAGACGGTGACCTACTTGGTCTTTTCTTTCATTTAATTAATTTGAGACACCATTGAACCGAAAGCCCATTTCTTCTGTCTTCTTCAGCAATTTTATTGGTAAAATTGAATAGAGGAAAAGCAAAGATGTGAATACTTTTCTTTTCCCATATAATGAAATGAAAATATAGGTATTCGAAAAGGATGAATATATATATATATATATATTATCTTTTTTCCAACCATCTAGAATTTTAATAGGTCTTAAAATCATATCCAACTTTTATCATTGTCCCAGTGTCACTGGTTATTCTTGCTCAGAGATCAAGACTGCTTTTGCTTGTGAAGCAAAGGTGACCGCGGACTAGGAGAGTTTGGCTGGATTCGCAGACTCTTGCTGGCTCTGAGTCGCACATGTGATCCATTTTAAGAGCACTGCCATGGTCAAGGAAACGTGGTCCAAGAACCAAAAGACAATTCCAAAATAACTTAAAATTTTCACCTGAGTTTATAAATTATCGTGAAGGAGCGAAGTAGTTCCTTGCATTTGTTCTTAGAATTTTCTTGTATTTTCCATTCATTTCCCTCATGCCCCAAGCCCCTCTGCTCCTGTCTCTTCTAAACCCCATCATTTCTTTCTCCAGAGGTTGGCCTGATGCCTCCTCTTTCTTTCTGCCTTTCCAGTGTTGTCACTTTCTTTTGATTCTTCAGATTCTACATCACAAACTTTCAAAGATTCAATCTGAATGGCAGAACCATGAGTCAAAGTTCTGGATTGCAAGAAGAAAAAAAAACTGGGCAAAATCCACAAGCCTTTTGAGTAAGCAGAGGGAAGGAAATGTTAGGAAAAATCGTGCTTGTTTTGTCCCCTCACATATGATAGTGAATTATCTTGAAGTGGAGATAAGTGTGATTCATGCATGAGTCCTGCCAATTTTCCAGGAGGTTGGAAGTAGTGGCATCTATGGAGCATCAATTTGGTGGCTGTTTGAGCATCTTCTGCATACAAGGCGCTGTGTGAATCACTGGGGAAGTTCAGATACCTAATGCACTGACACACTGATGTCAAGTCTAAGGTTTGAAAGCACAGTGGGTTTCCAGAGCCTCCTGGGGGTGCCAACCCTCAGAGCCAACTCAGAGCAACAGGAGATAGGAGGCAAATGTTGAAGTCAGATGGATCATTCTATTCGAAATTCAATTTTTATCTTGAAGGGACATTCTTCAGGTTTGTGTCACAGGTTCTTGGGTAAAGTTCGAGACTTCATGAATCACAAATTTGTGGATGACACAGGTTTTGAAGGAACTGTAATAATGTTCGATGCTAGAATCAGGTTCTAAACTAATTTCAACTGGCTAGAATAATGAGTCTAATCTCAGAAGATTACATTTAAGAGGGATGAATGTAATTTCTTGAGTAGGGGTCCAAAGAAAACTCTGATGCCAAGTCCAGGGATCGTACAGGGCCTCATTTCGAAGCTGCCCAGAGAATAACGACATGGGATTTTAATTCTCTGTTTACCCACTAATGTTCATTCATTAAATGTCATGACAGCACAAATGTAAATATTCCCTGCGATATTGCTGGTACTCACAGAACTGATGATCTAATTCTGGAGTGATTTGTTTGATTTTCTTTAATGTGTTTTAAGAGAAAATTTGAAAAAAAAAAAAAAGGAGCTTGTTCACTGGGTTGCACGCTGGATGGCAGAGACAAAGCAGAGTCTCTGCTGAAAGAGGATAGCGTGGCCTGGAGACGACTGTCTCCTGGGTGGCCGCGGGTCAGAGAGCACAGTCTGGCACGGTGTGAGTCCAGACCGCAACCAATGGTAGATGATACAATATGGTAGATTTTCGTTAAGAAGGTAACTTTTAAATATGGCCCATAGATCAACTAACGTTTTCCTGCCAATTCAGGTTGTTGGAAACCCCTTTCTCCACCTGTGGAAACATAATGTTCTCCCCAAATTCATATGCTCCTTCTTGTATGGCGCCAGGCAATTCATGTACAAGGCTTTTCTGTTTGTAAAAGACTTTACCGAAGACTTTGAATTATGAAGAGAGTTAAGCCATGGCATTTAAAAGAATACTTACAGTTCGGTTTTAATGTGTTCCTATTTTAGCTATTCCTCAGTCCCTTCCACAACTCACCTGGTTGCTCAGCATCCTTTTCTTCGCTACTGCCCATCCCTCCATGCAGTGTTGTCTAGCTGTGACTTGTCTTGTCTTGGTTCCCACCAGCTCCTCTCCACAGGATCACAACTTCCTCAGATAACGGTTTATAAAGTGTCCTAGTCCATTTGGGCTGCTATAACAACAATGTCATAGACTGGGTGGCTTATAAACAACAAACATTTATTTCTCAGCTCTGGATCCCGGGTAGTCCAAGACCTTTGCTGGAAGATTTGGTGTCTGGTAAGGAGCAGCTTCCTGATTCATAGAAAGCCATTTTCTCACTGTGTGTTCACATGGTGGAAGGGGTGAGAGAACGTCCTTGGGTCTGTTTTAATAAAACATTAATCTCATTCATGAGGGATCCACTTTCATGACCTAACCCCATGGGTGGTTTCCAAAATGACCATTAGTTCTGGCAGACTATTATCCTCTAATTAGCCCTAAGCTATGGATAGCTGGCAAATGCTTGGTACAGACTAGAAAGCCCCCTGGCAGTGGCCACTGATACTTTGATTTAAATTACTCATTCGACAAGTATGTGTTGAGTCTTCTTATGTGCCTTTTATGGTGCTAGGATTGCAATCTAGGGCAAAATAAGATGACACACTGTCCTCGTGGAGTTGCTATAGACTCAGTGCCTGCATCTCCCCCTAATTTATATGTGAAGTCCTAACCCTCAATGTGACGGTATTTAGAGATGTGGCCTTTGGGAGTGGTTAGGTCAGGAGGATGGAGCCCTTATGAATGGATTAGTGTCTTTCTAAAAGAGACCCCAGAGAGCACTCTTGTCCTTTGCTCCATGTGAGGACACATCAGGAAGATGGCCATCTATGAACCAGCAAGTGGGCTCTCACCAAACGCCCACATTACTAGCACCTTGATCCTGGTTCCCAGACTTCAGGACTATGGGAAATAGGTTTCTTTTGTTTATTAACTACCCAGTCTATGGTACTTGGGTTATAGTAGCCTGAACTAACTGAGACAGACACCATATTGCAAAGGAGGAATTCATGTGTGTCTTTCAGAGAGCCCCATGGTGGATATTTGGTGAGAAAGAAACATAGTAGGTCCCTTGACTTATGCCATGGAAGGTTCCAGGCTTACATGACTCTAGACTTAGTTCATTAAAGATGCATGTGTCTGGACTCTTCTTCCCTGGTGGAACATGGCATGAAGACTACCCTGGCCAATGTACCTCAGAGTCTAATGTCCTGTTTGTACTCTGCCCTGTGATTATCTAGTAATCATGCATTGATGTTTTATTATCAGTAACATTCACATCCTCAGAGCCTGCAGGCTGATCCACTTGCTGGTACCATCTCTGGGAGTTCACTTGTGCAGGAGTCGTGAACATGTTCATAGAGTAGAAGATGACCAGATTCCTTAGAGAGAAACTCCCCATCCCCCCTTTAGAATGGTATAGGCAACTTCTTGATAACACAATTCTCTGAGAACAGTATTTGAAGAACTTTGGACGAAAGGTGTGTGGTGAGGTAAAATGACAAACAGAAATGGAAAGTCAGCCCTTTGCCTCAGGTAAGCAATACACAGCCACGTAGTTCATCTTTGGGGTCCCACAATGTGAAGTGTGGCAGTGTTCTTTGATTGGTAGAAAGAGGAGCTGGGGCCTGGGGAAGGAACGTGGCTTTTTTAGGATGTACCAGTTAGGCTTCTGTGTAGAAATTCCTCTAGGTATTTTAGCAGGAAAAGATTTAATCCAGGGACTTATGTGCTCACAGACTCAGGCCAGGCTGGAGTTGTGATTCTGGACTCTGCCCCAGGAGTGGCTCCCTTGTTGTGAGCTAAGAAACTGTGGGTGAGGGATTCCTCACTTCCATGGCCTCTTCCTAGTCTCTGGGAGGAGCCCTAGAAATTTTATATTGAAAATGCAGATTCCTTTTCTTAAAGGGCCCTCCTCATAATAAAACTAAGTGGCAGCCCAGCAAAGTGGGGATTATTCCTGGTCCCAGGGCAGTGAGAACCAATCATCTTGTACCTAACTCTGGAGCCATCACTGGTGTTAGGAGTTGGACATCTCTCCCCCATAATCACTAGGATGCAGAAATGAAGTTGCCAGAATGGTGCAGTACCCTCTGCTACTATGGAGTCTGGCTCTTGGGACCCAGGAAAAAGAATGGACACTGAAAACCTGCTCAAAGAATAAATCATGATCTCATGATTTTGCTTCTCAGGAGAAAAGGCAAATGGAGCAGAAGGCTGCATTTTCTTCTCTTTTAATCACTATGAAATGTCCTCCTCTAAGGAAAGAAGCGATACTAGAAATTTGAGGATAGTAACACCAGTTTTCTTTTGGTTGGTTTTGCAAAATATAGCATTTTCCATTGTATTCATTTTCTAGAGTGACACAGACAAATTACCACAGACTTGGTAGCTAAAAATAACAAAGATGATGGCCCCACAGTTCTCGAGCCCAGAAGTCGGAAAGCACTGGGCTGAAATCAGGGTGTTGGTAGGGCTGTGCTCCCTCCGTGGCTCTAGGGGCCCATCCCTTCCATTGCCTCTTCCAGCTCCTGGTGGTGGCTGGCATTCCCTAGCTTCCAGCTGCATCACTCCAGTGTCTGCCTCCCCTCACTTGGGCTTCTTCTCATTCGTGTGCATCAAATGTCCCCCAGCCTTCCTCTTAGAAGGATACATGTGATGGCATGTAGGACCCACCCAGACAATCCGGGATACTCTGCGCATCTCAGGATCTTTAATTTACTCACATCTCTGAAGAGCCTCATTTCTAAATAAGGTAACATATACAGATTCCAGACATTAGGACCCAATATCTGTGGGGCCACCATTCAACCCACTACACTATTCTTTTACTGGCAACCTTTCTGTGTCCCATGTTTAAGGCACCTCTTGTAAACAATTTAAAGTTTTTCTAAAAAATAAAAAGAAAAAAATCTGACAGTCTCTGTCTTTTAAATGGTACACTTAATGAACTCCTTACATTTAACGCAATCACTGATTTATTTAGGTTTCGCAACCATCCTACTAGTTTTTTATTTGCCATACCATTTTGGCTTTCTCTGCTTTGTCTTGCCTTCTTCCGGGTAAATACAATATTTTTTTATTATCCACTGCACTTTTTTCTTCTTTTTTTTTTTTGGTCTAAGTCTTGTGTGCTTTTAAATAGTGAAAACTAATTTGCATCCAGAATCTTAGCTGTAAAGGCAGCCAGAAAATGTATCTTTCAGTGTTTCCACCCCTCTATTTAGAAGAAGTATGGAAGGTAGTTGAGAGAGGAAATCCACAGTGTCCAACACACACAGTGAGTTAACAATGCTGTGACACTTCCCCCATTGTCCCCTATCATTACACAGCAGGACTCACTCTGTTTTCACAAGCTTTCTAGAACAGAGCATGCATCAGGGAGGAGATGAGTGGATGGATATAAGCCTGGATATTGAAGTTGGCATTAGATAAACATGAGCATCGTAATACCTTTATAATTTTTATGATACTTCAATCGTTTGTTGAGTGGGCTAAAATGGAGAACTGATTGCGAAGCTCTGTTTTGATCTTGAAGGGCTGTCAGAAAGTCTAGTAAGGTAATTAATAAATTAGACTAGACAACACAAATCAATAAAAAGAAATTTAAAAATCTTTTCAATCATAAGTGATATGGGTAAACACTGATGAAAGGTATAGACATCTGATTTGATGGAGATGCAAATACACTTTATTGTGTTTTTGATTAGTTCCACCTCCATTTTGGATGGAAACATATCTCCACAATTTGGAATTACACTTAATTTTGGTGTAAGGCAGAGGAGATGGAATAAAGCAGGGAGGGGCAAAATTAGATCCATGCTCGGTTCTATTCCAAGAGATTTTGGCACAGAAATTGCAGCCTGAAATGGAATGTCTCATTGTGATTCCTCATGTGTTAGCAACAGAGTCTGAATAGATAATTTGCCTTAAAATACGATTCGAAATGAGAGTAAATTTGGGGACAGTTGTTACTACCCAGAGAGCAAAACAGGGCTTCTGAAACAGCCTAATGAGCTATGCAAAATGGATCAGAATGGCCCTTGCCAGCCCTGATAGTTTCCTGTGGCGAGTTTTAGTTAAGCAACTCTCAGAATGGTACCTATTGAAGTAGGCTTCCAAAGACAGCTTTCTAGAATACCGCCTGCCCAGACCCTCTGGTTTGTGGGATTCTCATTGAGGAGGTGTCCCCGAGAATCAGCACGAGTCTCTTCTTATCCTTAGTTTGAACACTTGCAGCAGGTTTTTCAGAATTTGATGTTATTGCAGATCTCCTAGATTTGTAGTAGTGATTTTGTGTCCTAAATAGTTGTCACTATTTAGGAAGAAGTTGTTAGAAGTAGGAAGAGTTATACAACATCTCCTAGTTTGGCAAATACTGTTTTTATTTCTACCAAGATTCATTCCCAGTAACCGACTGTTAAGTTCTACTCCATATATTGAAGAGGTCACCTTTCAGAGGAGGCCAAGTGCCATGTTTGTGGACCAAAAAAACTGTAAGAACTCTTGAGCAAGGAGGTTTACTTCCTGAATAAAAAGACAAAGCCTCAGGAAGAGGTCGGTAGCTTTTTCATTTTTACTGCTCAGAACATGGTTGCAAGGCCTGGAAGGCAGAAACCATTTTGTGAATATGAGGATGAAAATCACACATGAGGTGGGGTAGGGGAAAGCAGGAAAGACAATTCTCCCCTTTTCTAAAACATAATTATTACAGTATTATTGACTATGTTCCCTATGATTTATTTTACATCCCCATGACTAATTTGCTACTACCAATTTGTACTTATTAATCCCCTCCCCCTTTACATTCATCCCCCAGTGACCCTCTCATCTGGCAATGATCAAAATGTTCTCTGTATCTGTGAGTTTGTTTGTTTGTTTTGTTCGTTTATTTTGTTTTTATAGATTCCACATATATGTAAAATCATGTGGTGTTTCTCTTTTTCTGTCTGACTTACTTCACTTAGCACAATACCTTCTAGGTCTATCCATGTTGTTATAGATGGCAAGATTTCATTCTTTTTTTTCTGGCTGAGTAATATTTCATTGTATGTATGTACCACTTCTTTATCCATTCAACTATTGGTGAACACTTAGGTTGCTTCCATATTTTGGCTATTGTAAATAATGCTACAATGAACATGTAGATGAATATGTTTTTTTCAAATTAGTGTTTTGAGTTTCTTCAGAAAACACCCAGAAATGGAATTAATTGCTGGGTTCTTCTGTGTCTCTTGTTATAGCCTTTGTTTTAAAGTCTCTTTTGTGTGGTATAAGTATTGCTACCCCAATTTTTGTTGTTGTTGTTTCCATTTTCATGACATATGATTTTCCATCCCTTTACTTTCAGTCTGTGTGTGTCTTTAGATCTGGAGTGGGTCTCTGGTAGGCAGCGCATGTAAGGGTCTTATTTTCTCATCTATTCAGCCACCCTATCTTTTGCTTGAAGCGTATAATCCACTTAAATTTAAAGTAATTGTTGATAGATGTGTAGTTATTGCCGTTTTATTATTCGTATTTTTGATTTTTGTCTTAAAGAAGTCCCTTTAAGATTCCTCGTAATACTTGTTTATGATTATGAACTCCTTTAGCTATTTCTTGTCTGGGAAGGTCTTTATCTGTCCTTCGATTTTAATGATAACTTTGCTGGGTAGTGTAACCTTGGTTGTTGCTCCTTGTTTTTCATCACTTTGAATATTTTGTGCCAATTCCTTCTGGCCTGCAAAGTTTCTGTTGAGAAATCAGCTGACAGTCTTATTGGAGCTCCCTTATAAGTAACTAACTGCTTTTCTCTTGCTACTTTTAGGATTCCCTCTTTGTCTCTAATCTTTGGCATTTTAATGATGGCGTGTCTTGGTGTTAGCCAGTTTGAGTTCTTCTTGTTTGGAACTCTGCACTTTCTGGGATTGTATGTCTATTTCCTTCACCAGGTTAGGAAAATTTCCTGTCATTATTTCTTCAAATAGGTTTGCAATTCTTTGCTCTCTGTCTTCACCTTCTGGTACCCCTATAATGCGAATGCTAGTATGCTTTATGTTATCCCAGAGGCACTTAAACTATCCTCACTTTTTTGGATTCTTTTTCTTTTCGTGGTTCTGACTAAGTGTTTTCTGCTACCTTATCTTTCAAATTGCTGATTTGATCCTCTGCTTCATCTAATCTACTGTTGATTCTCTGTAAGGTATTCTTCACTTCAGTTAGTGTATTTTTTATTTCTGACTGATTCTTTTTTATGTTTTTCTCTGTCCATTTTTCTGTTTCCTATCTCTTTGAGAGATTCTCACTAAGATCGTTAAGCATCCGTATAACCAGCATTTGGAACTCTGCATCTGGTAGATTGTTTGCCTCTATTTTGTTTAGATCTTTTTCTGGAGGTTTGTTCTTTTCTTTCATTTGGGACACGTTTCTTTGTCTCCTCATTTTGGCTGCCTCCTTGTATGATTATTTTTTCTTCTATGTATTAGATAGAGGTGCTATGTCTCCCAGTCTGGGCAGAGTGGTCTTATGTAGTAGGTGTCCTGTGGGGTCTATTAGCACAATCTCCCTGATCACCTGAGCTGGGTGTTCCAGGTGTGTCCCTTGTGTGTCTTCCTGTTATAGATGAAACTTGACTGCTATTGGTACATCAATGGAAGGAGTTGCCCCTCAGGCTGATTTGTTGTGAGGACCAGCTGTGGGTACAGTGGAGAAGCTGTTGTGCAGGGGCTGACCCTATGCAGCAGGATTTACTTTAGCAGGGCTCTGGTGCCTGCTGAGCCTGTCCTTTGGGTGTGTCATTTATGGAGGTAGTTGGGTAGTGCTTTGGTGTGGGTTGAAGCTGGCTACCAGGTACGTTGGTTCTGAGACCTTTTGGGAGGGGTTCTGGTACAGGCAAAGGTCACCCACTGCCTGTGTCCTGCCCAAGGAAAAGAACCCAGGTTCTGGACACCATCTTTGACCAGCTGCAATAGGCCTCAACTGTCTGGCTACATAATTTGTATTGTTTCTTATGAAAAATAAAGTCCTATGTGTTAGTTTAGTTCTCTGTTGCTTGCAGCCAAATGCTTCCCTGTTTGTTGAATATTTTAAACTTCTTTTTTCCAGATATTTCCTCTCATGTGGATACGCCAACGATGACCCAGCCCCTAACCCAATTCCCCAGATACCCTATCTCCACACTGACACACACATAGAACCACTGACAAACCAATCCCCAACCCCTAATACTCCCATGTTTAAAAGTTTTAAAGACATTTTTGTGTGTCCAAAGTATAATTTAATTTACGTAATCCCTTGAAAATACTTGGGCAATGTATGATGCATTTAAAATTAAGGAGTTTTGTGTAATACTAAATATGAATAAAATGTTGGAAATTGCATTTTTTAAAATTTTAGTATGAAATTTTGAAGCATATACAATTTTTACAGTTCACTGGAAAAATTATACAGTGAACTCTCATACATTGCCTGAACTCAACAATTTACATTGTGCTGTGTAAGCTTTATCACATACCTCTATTACTGCTTTGTAGCCGAGGCCATCCCCTACATGCTACTTCTAGTTGGCGTAGAATCCTGTGTTAGTAAGCATTAAGAGATCTTTGAGAAAGATTTATGTGCAGCTCTGCCAGTTTCCCTCCAGATAGACAAATCCATCTAGACTTGTCTAGATGTGAGACCGCTGCACTTGGGGAAGAACATTCCTTTACTACTTTCCTACCCTACCTTTTATCCTACCTTTTATCTTTCTAGAGCCATGTTCTCAAAGTGTGTCCTTCCTGAACAAGATCAGCAGTGGGAACTGGCTTGAAATACAGACTCTCAGATTTCATTGCAGTGTTTGTAAATCATAGATGCTGGGAGTAGGTCTACCAACCTACCTTTAAATAACTCTTCCATGGTGGTTCTAATGCTCTTTAGAGTTTGAGAACCAGAATTCTTGAGGAATCAGTTGCACAATATCAGGTGATTGTGGTTGAGGGCTTGTATTACACATTCCTTTTAAAAATTCATCTTCTTTGTGATATAGCACATGCAATCTTTCTTTTCCTAAAAACACTATCATGAGGGACAGTTTGTGACCATGACATGAAAAAGAAAGTGTAATCCTTTTGGGACAGTGGATCTGTTGTAGACCAAATTCACCTCCACTCTCAGGTCTTCTTGGATATAGATTACCTTCATTAATGTAATTGATTTGGTTGTCTACATAAAATACAAAGCAACAGCCTTGACAAATTAATATTTAAATTTTCCCCTCTACATTGCTGATGAGCTGGGGACAGGTATGGCATGCCTCTCCTGACATGACAATTTAGGGAAATTCTTGTTTACATATTATTTGTCTTTCTCACTTTTGAGTCTCTACCCAAAGAAGAATGAGTAAATGAACTGTGTGTAATTCTAAGATTCAGTAATATTTATGTTCTAATTATGCAAGTGTTAGAAACTTTGGTGTGGAAGATTTCGTTCAAAATGCACATCTCATTGAGTCATACACGTCATTCTTATTATGAAATGAAAGTCTTTAGATGGAGAAAATATAGATGAGAGTACAAACATGAAAAGTATTAAGGAATCTGTGAGAAAGACTTTATGCACAGTTCTGCCAACTTTCCCCTTGGGAGGTATATGTGGACTTGTCCAGATATGAAATCCCTGAGCTTTATTTTGACCTGGATTCTAGATTATTTCCATTCAAGACAAAAGGAGCAGGAGGCTAATAATAGCAGAATGAGATGACTGAGTGGGGTCAAGGTTAGTGGAACCAACCGTCTCAATTTGCCTGGGATTGGGGGGTTTTCCCGAGGCAAAACTACTAGTCCCAAAAAAAAAAAAAAAAAAAAAAAAAGTCATAGGCAAAACTGAGAGAGTTGGTCACCCTTGTCATTGTCATTTGAGAAGCTTGATCTGTATAAAAATGGGTAGTTCCCAGACCTTTCATTTCTGTGTGATGGGTTTTCCCTATAGACATGAAGACCTCCCCTCAGCAGTCAGGATGTCTGATCTTAATTTTTCAGGCATCACACAGGATAGAAGCACAGGATTTATGTTTTTAAGTGGGACCTAGCAGAACATTAGGCTAATGAAACCAAGATCTGAGTCTTGTAAAAGGCTTAACTTTCTTCCTTCCGTGGATAAAAGCTATAGCTTTTACTATTCATGGATTCTTGATTATGAGAATGGAAATAACACTAGATGCAAAAGGGATCCAGGTGGTCTGCATATCATTGAACGGGTGCTTCTGTTTCTGTTTCATAAGTGCATGCAGACTCTTTCCAGCACCTCCTGTAGAACTTCTGGGATGCCGTAGAAAGAGCTTTAGTTTGACTTGCGAGGTCTATATTCAAGCTTTGGCGCTAGCTAGCAATAAGACTAGTTCAGTTGACTTAATTAACTCCATTCCTCCGCAGTTTCCTCTTTTGTCAAATGGGACTAGCACCACCCATCTAACAGAGTTACAGACATCATTAAATGAGAGCAGATATGATGGAGCTTTTCTAATTCTGAAGTCACATGTAAGAGTGTGGCTTAGCAAGTAATCTAAGAAGCATGTTATTTCTCGCTGTGTAGTGGGCAGACTGGCATCGTGGTTGAGACTGGTGTGTACCGCAAAGGCACTTGAGGTAGTTGTCGTTCTTGATACGTGCAATATCCTTATCGGTCCATCTCCACCCTCCTTTATGTTTTAATAAGATAACATAGTAATGAGCACTTGCTAAGCTCAATCTCTCCCCGATCACCAAGGAAACTGAGCATCTCTTCATATTTTTATTATACAATTTTCTCTTCTGTCAAATGCCTGTTCTTTATAGCATTGGGTTCGTGTTTATCTTGCTGACTTTCGTGTGTGTGTGTGGTGTGTATGTAAAATCTATTTATAAGACATAGGTAACATTTTATTTGCATATGTGCATTCCATATATATTCCTAGTATATATATTCCATGTGCATGTGTATATTTATTCCATATATATATATATATATACACACATATTTATATATATATATATATTTCTAATATCAATCCTTTGTTGGTGTATGTATTGCAAATATTGCCTTATAGATGGCAGTTTTACTTACACTTTCTTTAGCTTTTCATGAACCATATTAATTGTAATGTAATCACATTATTAATTGTTCCCTTATGGTTAACGCTCTTTCTGTCTTTAAAAAACCATTCCTTACATATAAAGTCAGAAAGATACTCCTTTGTATTTCTTTTTAAAGGCCTTTCTTTTCTTTTGAATGTATATCCTTATTTTATCTGGAATTGTTTGTTTTGTGTGTAATATGGGCAAGTGTTCCAAATGTTTTTAACATGAATAGTGCTTTTTTCCATCTCTATCCATGACAAAGATCCCAATGCATACCTCCATTTCTCAGATGTCATTCTGGCCCATTTTGGGCATTGGCTTCTCTGGTGGTGGTGCAGGTGGCAGGTAGGTGGCGAGAGCTGTGGTGGATGGGAGTGGTTCATCATTCCTAATCCCCAGTATCCATGCAAGTCCTGATCCCTGCTCTCCATGTTTCTCTTAAAAGCTTGTTGTGGGGAGATTTAAAAATACATCAATGTCCATGTCTACCTCCAAAATTTCTGTCTTAATTAGTCTGGGCGGAGCCTGTACGTCAGTATTTTTCAAAATCCCCCCAGGAGGTTCCACTGTAAATTCAGGGCTCAGAGATGCTACAACATTTGTGCCTGGAGACGATTTTGAATAGGGAGCCAGCATCACACTGGGCTACTTTGCAGTCTGAGCAGAAATCCAAAGGATGATGCTAAAACTAAGTTTTCCCTCTCATTATAAATGCAGTGCATGCTTATTGCAAGGAAACAAAAAGTACAGAAGAAATTGATTAAAAAAATAATTCATGACTACATAACTCATTTTGTATCTTATTTTAGCTTTATCCTAATGTATATATGTGTATTTACATAGTTGGAATCATCTTGAAACTAACCATATGGACATTTTTCTATAACATTTACTTTCCTAAATCACTTTTAATTCTATTTAATAGTCTCTTGTTATAATTATTGTTATAACTATTAGTATGTATTGTCAATACATACACTTTTCTTATAAAAATCTTAATTCATTCTGGCTAGGGGTTTTATTTTATTGTGAGTAATTGCTATTTTGTGGAAAATAAGAAATCGTGTTCTGGGCATTGTAATTGAATGTTTCATAGTATTGGAACCAGAGTCAGTGAGATCGGGTTCAAATCCCAGCTTTGCTACTCATCAATTGCACGGTATTAGGGAAATTATACTGCTGCTCTATCCTTTTACTCTTTAAAAGGAGTAAAAAAATCCCTCACATGTAGAGCTGGTTTCAAGATTAAATGAGATAAATAAGAATTGCTTACCACAGAACTGAGCAATACCCAGTGCTTGATGACTGTATCTCTATGCTAGCTCTGTGCACAGTCTAGGGAGCAGTAGGGGCAGCTCTGCCCCCGTGGCCCAGAGACCCGTGTGATTTGCCTGACCCAGTTTCTCTGGTACTAAATGTTCACTGGGACAGTGACAATCACCAAGACGGACTCTGTCACTGTCCAGCTCAGTAGCCAGATGCAGCTTGCTGGAGAGGTCTCTTTGTTCAAAGGAGAAGGTAAAAAAATCATGCCACTTTCTCTAATACAGGATGCTGTTAGTTGACTGGCTGACTCAAAGTTAGAATAATTGCTCTCTGGGATTTCCCTTTCTTGTATTGGATAGGTCCCTACAGTTGAGTGGCAAATACAATTTCTCAACTATGGAACCGGGTGTACTCAGCTAGGGATCTGCCTGCTTGGATCTCTATGTCCTCTTTGAACGCAGAGGACAGTACATCATAAAGTAACAACAAGCGAAATAAAGAGTCAGTGTGTCCAAATTTCCTAAGTAGAAGTGAGAGGCATTGGAGGAAGAAAAGTGAAGTAAGGAAAGCAAAGCTCTGGTTCAGAATGTCTGAAGTGAATCTGGTTGCTCATCCTGAAGAGGTCACTTCTGGGGAAAAGTGCAGCATCTGAGAAACCCTAGACACATGTTCCAGAATGCAAGCTTCCTGAGAGCAGGGAATTAAGCTTCTTACCTAACTGCTGTGGCCCCAAGAATTTAGATTAGTGCCTAGTGTATAGTAGGTGTTCCAATTGGTTTGAATGAATGCTCTTCCACTGCATACTGTAACACCCAAGGGCAGTGACGAGAAAAGGATTGCCTTTCTGAACCTAATTCAGAACAGCTAGGAGGACCTGGTGGAGGGGAAGCTTAGGGGAAAGCACAGATATCATCTGAGCTCCTGAGCCAGGGCGAAGCAGCCTACACATAGCCAGGTGGACAGATGAGGCTTTGGAAAGATGGATGTGAATTCTCTGTACTCTCTGCTCCATTTTTCTATAAGCCTACAACTGCCCTAAAACTAAGAATAACATTCTTTTAAATTAAAAATAAAGTCAAAATACAGTAAAGAACCAGAGGCCAGAAATAAGAATGTTGCAGACCCAAGAGCAGGGGAAGGCACTGAGAAGTAGAATTCTGCATCCCTGGTCATGACCCAGGGAAGGAAAAGAAAAAAGAAAAAAAAATGATTGAGAGACAACTGTGGGTACATGAGAAACTTTCCAGTAAGTTAGGTGGGTTTCAACCAATTCATGCAAAAGCTAGAAGCGGGGGGGCACATGCACACCACTGCAAAACGGTGATAGAGGCAAGAGTAGTGTTTAAAGAGTAAAGTCCAGAATGGGTGGAGGTTTGCAAAATGTGCTAGAACCTGTAAAAGTGTCTTTTCCTTGTTTGTTTTAACCCTTTGTCATGTGCAAAGCCAGAATGTGGGAGTCGTAATTTGCTTGTTTGGATTTGACCAGTGGTTCACAAAGTATGCTCCCTGGACCAGCAGCACCAGAGCCACCTGGGAAATTATTAGAAAGGCAAATGATCAGCTCTGACTCTGGACCTACTAAATTAAACTCTGGGGCTGGGGCTCAGCATTGTATGTTTTGATAAACCGTCCAAGAAATTCTGATGCTCACTAAAGCCGGGGACCCACCAGATTAGAACAGCAATCTTCTACCCTCCATGTGAAAATTTTCTGGAAATCTTGTGGAGAAAAAAACAAAACAAAAAAACCCCAGGTTTTCCCCCAGACTGATTAAAATAGACTCTCTTGAGTAGGGTCTGGCAACAGATATATTTTGAAGTCCATTGGTGAATCTAATGTATAATCAGGGTTGAGAATCAAATTCCAGCTCAAATACCAGCAGTGTGATTATCTCTCGGGGATTTATTAGACATGCAGAATCCTGGGCCCTACCTGCTGACTCAGAATCTGCATTTTTTAACAAGCTCCCCAGATGATTCACAGGCACATCAAGGTGTGAGAAGCATTTCTAAAAGATAAATGTTAGAGAAAAGAAATCAGAATTTGCACCTTGGCTCTTCTTTCTCTGTATTGCTTGATTTACTACTAACTTCTTTTAAAGTTAATACAATTCTGGGACAGGAAAAGGAAGAATAAAGATATTGGCATGTGAGACATGAAGCATGGTCAAGATTCGGGGTCAAAGAAAGGCAGATGGCAGGCAGGCCACATGAACGCGAAATGCGTGTTCCGTACAGCTTACGTGCTTGAGTTGCCCGTACCTCTTTGGGCGATACTTACATTATTGCCCATTGGTCAAGCAAAATAAGGCCACCAGGTCAAAATCACGGTCAGGAACCAAGGTGTGACCCAATTGGTGATGAGTGTGGGAGTGTGAAGACACCAGGGCTGTCCTGTAGGTTATGAGACCTCACCTGTCCTCCCCATTCTCCCTGGGAAGAGTCCGGAGGAGGAGGAGTGTTTCAGCATCCAGAGGTGGTGCAACTTGGCCAGAACTCCAAAAGGGAAAGACCCTATGACCTGATTTTATTCCCTCCAGGATTTCAGTGAAGATTATCATGCCAATGTCTCATCAACCCTTAGAGAGAAAAAAGCCAGCCCAGAAGCCACTCAGGGTTCATGAATGATATGATTGCTGGTCTATCTTCTCTTCCGTGATGGAGAGTCAGAGAGACAGCATAGCTATAAGTTTGTTGATTGCACAAGACATGGCAGATGTATTTTGCTTTCATTTCTTGTTATTTTTATTGGGCAAGAGAAAATAACACAAGGTGATTTTTTCTACATTTTTTTTTTTTGAAGGGGAGCGGTATCTCACTAGAGAAATCACCACATCTCTATTTATCTAATGCTGATTAACACACCAGAGTTAGCTAAGTAAGTCATTGGTCTCTGGCAGAAGCCTCAAGGGCTCTACTCTAGGCTCTGTTATCTTCCAGAATGTTAGCAATACCTTGGCTGAAGATTGGTAAAGCAGACTTAACCCCACCATGCTGGTTAGAAGGGTGAAGAATAGATGGGAGAATCAGGATACACAGAAACAGTCAAGAGAGGGCATGCTAAGGCAAATTTTACGGAAGGATAATTCACAGAGGAAAATGTCAGATAAGCAATAACATAGCAGCAACTGATGGAGAGATGGAGGGATTTTTAGTCCATTGGAGCTTAATTACATTTGTTTGTGTAAAGGGGCAGCCAGAAGCACTGCTGGACACCTTAGGCTGGGTTAATTACGTTCACAACAAAGAAGTGATTCTGCTTCCCCACTTGGAGCCCAGCCATGACGTCCAACACGGTTTCAGGTTGTTGTGTTCAGAGTTGGCTAACACATTTTGATCGTTAACTTTCTGGAACAAGCTCATACAGAGTGGCCTTGAATCCATGTTCTCTTCCCATTGTAAAGATGGAGACATGAGGATTCCAGGGGTGTGTGGATGGCCTCGGATTCCGCAGCTGATCTGTGGGGAGCTCAGAGCATTAACCCGAGCCTTCTGATTCTGAATCCAGTGACTTCGGGCTGTAGCACCTCCCTGTCATCTCCCTTGCTCCTCCAGATGAAAAGGTTTCTGATTTGAAATATCCAGCTACCACTTCACTTCCTAAGAAAACTGATGCATCCTTTGATGAAAAGGAACCCTACCTAATAGTACCGTGTTTCCCCAAAAATAAGACATCACTGGAAAATAAGCCCTAGCATGATTTTTCAGGATGACATCCCCTGAGCATAAGCCCTAATGCGTCTTTTGGAGCAAAAATTAATATAAGACCCAGTTTTATTTTCAAGGAAACACGGTGGTAGCTCTCTCCTCTACAGCCGAGGCTGACTGTAAAATGTGCACATCTCTCCTTTCTCTTGCTTATCTTGTTTGTCCTTCAAGACCCTGCTCCAGTGCTTCTTGGCACAGAGCCTGCTACAACCACCTGTACAGGCTCCTCCAGCCCTCCTGTCATATTCTAGAGCCTTTTATCTTCATCCATTCATTCATCTTTCTTTCACCAATCCCTTTACGAATATTCACGGAAGGCCTCCTCCTTGTCAGGCGCTGTTCTAAGTGCTGGGGTACTGTAGTGAGTGAAAGAGAAGATGTCTGTATCTCGTAGGGGTTACTGCAGAAGGGTCTGACAAAATCAAGGAATCAAATCTATAAGGTTGAATAATGATAAGTATTGTAAAGAAAAATAAAGCAGGGTCATGGATTCCCTATGGCTGCCCTGTTAGATATGGCCTTAAAAGACCTACGACACAATGAAGGTTAAGAAGAAAATGGAAATGAATGAGGAAGTGGAGTCCTGCAGACATCTGAGGGGAATAACTAGGCAAGAGAAGAAAGGTAGGATATGCTTGGTATTTGAGAAAGAGCAAGGGGACCTGTGTGTCATTCCTTATGTTGCTTGCTATCGATAATAATTTCTAATAGATCTGTCCTAGGACTACAGGCACACTTCATCTCAACTACTGGGTTGGGGATGGGGGTTGTAGAAGATGGTTAGAACTGCATTTTGATTAAATAAGTTACTACCGTGTTTCCCCGAAAATAAGACCTAACGAGAAAATAAGCCCTAGCGTGATTTTTCAGGATGACATCCCCTGAACATAAACCCTAATGCATCTTTTGGAGCAAAAATTAATATAAGACCCACTTTTATTTTGGGGGAAACATGGTATATATAAAAAATACGTTGTAGTACATATATAATACAAAGTATACTATACATAAAGTATATAATGTATACAGAGAAGTGCCTTGTACGTGGTGCTAGAGAAGCTTTCACTTGTATCCTTGCGATGGTCACGATCACTGTGATCTCAGCTCTACCCTGAGAATCCAGAGGCAAAGCAAAGGTCTTTGGCAGTCTGCTCTTTCCAATCCCAAATGAAATTGCTGTTGCCGTTTCTCTTGCACTCTTGGTTAGACATTTGAATAATGGGGATATTCTCTAATGTAACTTTGTTGGGAAAGAAATTCTTTGTACTACATGGCCAGAAGACAGCCTGGCTTGCCCATGGGCTATTATACAGAGTCTGCTTCCATGTCTGGAAGGGGGAAGCACTGCATGCTGAAGTTTGTTCTCAGAACAAACAGTGACACCCTTGACGGTGCTGATGCTTCTGGTGGTACAGGTGGTGGTCGTAACAGTTACTGTGTACGGCAAGTTAGCCATGTGCCAACCACTGTTGTCAGCCCTTCGCATTGGTGTTCTCTCTCAACCCTTCTCACCCTATGGTGTAGGCAGTAGTATTAACTCATTTTCCAAGTAAGGAAATGGAGGATTCAGAATATTTATGTAACATCCCCAAGGACAGTTAGTAGGAGAGAGAGTCAGGTTTTCTAATAGGTTGTTGGTCTCTACAACTTGAAAATGTGGATAATCCAAAGTTCACTTTTGATTTGCATTTTCTCCATGGTCTGTTATTGGAAGAGTGTTTGAGGGATTGGGAAAACTGGGAAATATGTTAGTTTTTCTTGGTCTGAAAGTGAAATGACTTTTCTCGTCTTTGCACACACATTCCCTGGGCCAAGGGAGCTGAGAGACAGCAGGCAGAGGTCGGCAGATGCCAAAGGTATAAGCAGGTGTGGGTTTTATTAATCAAAGTAGAAAATTAATCACAGTTAGATGCACAATAGGTCATTTAAATACATTTTGGATTTTGGGTGTCCAGCCCTGAGTGCTAAGGACAAAAGTCACCACTCTCTGCAAATAAGTTTTCTTTTGTGCTCCTGAAACCCAAGTTACTATGAGCTGATAAATGAGGGCAGTTCTTAATGTTGAGTTTAGAAACCCCAAGTCTTAATCTTGCCATCAACTATGGCTACCGTATTTGTTTTCAGATATAGACAAATGCTTTGCAATATTAGATTGGTGCAAAAGTGATTGCGGTTTAAAAGGTTAAAAATAATTGCAAAAACCGCAATTACTTTTGCACCAACCTAATAGTTATTCTTATTCACTTAAGTCCTTTAATGAAGTTGTGCAGAGATGTTTATCTTTTCACTAAATTGTCCTCAGAGTGCTGTTTATGGAAGCTTGTATGTCTTCTTTATTTTCTTTCTTCTAGCACTTTTGTTATTTTTGATAGATAACTTGCTGAGTAAATATCTGAAGCTTGTCAGGTTTCAGCTTCAATAATGTAAAAACAAAATGCATGGGCTTTGTGATAGCTCCTTTTTTATAAGAGAATTTAGACCTCTGGGTTTAGAGTATGCATTTCAGATATAGCTTTAGTTGTGAGCTAAGGCTTTTTCCTTTAACCATTTGAGTCCCCATTCTTCCCTAAGATTTTATGAAATCAACTCTACCTAAAAGGGGGTAGACAACTAAAATATTTATGGCAGAAAATAAAAAAGTTAACCAAAGTATTTTATTGATACATTCTTGGACAATATCACAGAATTGAAAGAGAATGGAAAGGGGGGATTTTTTTCAGCAAGGTTGTTTTTCCACTAAACTGGCACATAAGCAGCAAGATTAACGAAAGTACTTATTACAAACAGTAAAAAACATACATGCTTTTTTTTTTTAAAAGTCCTTATCACACTGGTCAGTCATGGGGGCATGAACAAAACCTCAAGACATGAAAAATCCATATTCTTTTTTTTCCAAATAGCTTAATCATTATTAAAATTATTGCAAAATATTCATATACCCTAATGAAAATAAAAGAGAACACAAATACGAATAGTGAACATAGTATTAACATGTACTGTAAAATACATTACTGGCATGCATCCCAAAGATCAAGACCTCTATTCAGTTCAGCCAATACCTTCCTTTCATGTGACTTATAAGTTACCAACGATAGATAGGTGGGGCCTAGTTTATCAGCACAGTTATTGGTCTTTAAGTATCCTTTTATGTCTTAAAAAAAAGGTAACATGATTTACCGTGATACTATAATTGTAATTATACAGTCATGTACATATGTGATTTAAGTTTTTGTTTTTTTGGTATTTTTTTAGTCTGCCGAGATCTTTTTTAAATTTTTCATTGTTTTAACAATGTCCCCAAGATTTCGTGTCTGAGAGAATAGGGCTCTATGAAAACATGGCATTCAAAAACAAACAATGAACCAAGGTACAACATCAGATGGTAAAGTGCAAAAGTCCTCACAAACTGTACAGAAAATTTCAAAACCTTGCAACCTGGAAGTACATACGTAGAAAGACAGGTCAGCCCCGAAACAGTCACTGTGGCTCTCCGTGCTTCATCCTAGAGAGCCTGGTGGGACTTGAGTCTCAACACTCCCTTTGGTCGGGAAGGTCCAAAATTGCAGCCAAGTTGGCAGTGCTGATGCCAGTGACTTATTAAGCCAAGATAAAGTAAGAATATTTCATAAAGCAGCTGTGTAGGACACTTGGATCCTCTAACATTGGTCTCCTGGCTGGGGATGCTCCTCCAGTGATGGGTAGCAGGCAGGACCGAAAGAGTCCTATGCCAGATTGGGTGACGAAATAACTGAGGTCTCCCTCCTCCGTGGTTCCATGGAATGGAACAGGTTAGATAACCAGGTTATTATAACTGACATACTTCTTTTTTGCAGCAGGGCCTGAAAGAAAAACGTGAAAGAGTCAGTTGTGGCAATGACCCTATTTGCAAAGGTAGAAGCAGAACTAGATCTGTGAAGACTTGGGTGGAAAGTCAAGATAGGACAATGCACCATTTGGAACATGCAAATCACTTTGGATTCCTATGACTGTTTGCTGAGGTTTTGGTCACTAAAACCTGCAATGTCCAGCAATTCTCAAATCATCTGGGCTCTTTATTCCGGTACGTCTCCAATCTCCCTCTTTAGGGTTTGTAACGTTAGTCAATTTATCAGTGGTTATCATGATTTCTAATTAGCCACCCCTAAGCTTAAAGGACGCACCCATGTTGCAGTATGTTTTGTGGTGTGATCTTCTCCCAGACTTTTTTTCATAGTAAATGACCTTTGCTGAGGAAAGGTCTGTCCTGCATCACTGGCATTTATTTAGGTTGACTGCAGATTAGGCCAACCAGAGTGCCTTCTCCAGTTCTGATTCACGCAGTCAAATTACTAGAGACTGACTTTTGTAGTCTTAGCATCAGTAAATTGTATATGGTAATTCGCAGGACTATTTCCATCAAGGTTTGAAGCTCCTTAAATCTTCCAGGTGTCTCAACACACACAGCCTGCATTTGTTTTCCTTAAATGTAGAATAAATTATTCTGTTTGGTACAGTGATTTCAGGACTAACCTTCACTCACTCATTCATTCAGTCGTTCATTTAGTAGATAAGTGTCAATTGCCCACCATCTGCCATGCCTAGACATGAGGACAGGCACTGATGAGTAGCTGATGAGGAAATCAGACCCTTTCCTGTCCTTATGCTGAAAACAAAAACACCGAGATCCCAAGGTATCGCTGTTTTATGTTCTAGCTCTAAATACCAAGTAATGTAATTGCTGTGATGTGACATGTTCTTTATTCATTAAATCTTAGTAGTTTTTCATCAGTTTCTGTTGGACGCCAAGTAAATGTCATGCAGCATTTATAGATGCTGTTTACTTACTGTTATATTCTACATAGTATTGTTCATTTCACACAAACAAGTAGCAAGAATTTTTCCAGAACTCATAAGTAAGGATTTAGGTATGAATTTAGAAGAACAGAGACGCCACAATAATGTACTGAGAGCGAGTTTGTATCTGAACTTTGAGTAACGCAGACAGTATGTTATGGATGCATATACGCACATGTACACTATACAGAAAGGTTGATCTTCTTTTCTGGATTAAAAAGTTGGATACTCCTTCCGGAAAATTCTGATTTGAAGGCTTATTTCTCTAATACATCATATTGCATTTATTAACCAAAGTTAGATGAAGAATAGAATTACATGATGTGTCCTCACTCAAACGCATGGCTTTAATAATCCCCAAGTCCTGGAAGAAAGTTTCCTTTGTTATCACAGCCTTAATTGTCTTCAGCAAATGCTTGGTTTGAGTGTAAGGAGGAAAACTTGCTAAAGATGTTTTATTTTCTTTTGACTCTGAAGCCTATTTACAGTGTCATAGCTAGAAGCACCCAGCTGACAGTTGCAAGAAATAGTCAGAGAGTACCTTGTCAAATGCCACCATATTAATTATCCTCAGGACAAAAGGGGGTAAATAAACAAACCTGAAAAGCTTACACTGACCCAAATATCTGAGACCTCCTCTATTGTGTGATGAATCAAGATTGTTTTCCACACAAGCATAACTGTCTCGTGGAAAAAAGCAAAACATATTTGAAATTCCTCAAACAGGTTCCTTTAAAACACCAATTACTCAGGAAAAGTCTTTGATAAAAGAATAAGTAACTTAGAAAATAAAATAATTGTCTTTTCACTGTAAAGCTGAGCATCAGCTTTCATAACACTATAATCAAGATGAGCTTATGTTTAAAAAAAAATTAGAAATGATGATAATGAAATTCACCCATGCTTGGCATGGACTATCTTCTTGTGTTTTCAAGTAGCCTTGGGGTGAGTGCTGTTTACGACTCTCCATTCAGAAAGGAGTGGTCCCGGTTCACATGCCCTGGTTCTGATTCAGCTCTATGGCTTCCTTGAGGTGTGGCTTACGTCAGTTCAATGACATTGAACTTGTCTCAGCCGCTATAAAATGGGTGGGATAATTGCCTCCCTGTGGGCTGTTAATGTCAAGAACATATTTAATATCCCAGTTTTGCATCTGGTAACATAAGGCATAAATGTTTGTTTTAAATTACAAACTTCTATACAAATGATTAGCCTCAGTGCATGCTTTCTTTGCACAATAGCTCAGGAACATTGCAGCAAAATGATAATGGAGCTGTACTTTACACATACTTTACAATTTATGTACTTTTCAGAGCAGTGTCCAAAGTATTACGATGTTTATATTTAAACCATTCTATCCCCATGAGTAAATAAAATAAGTGCCTGTGTTGTCCAGTAATTTCATTTATTTGAATAGCAATGTAGTTTATGGCCTAGGAAAGAAACGCGCTTAGCTCAAAATAGTTGTGGAGTAAAACATTTGCTAAGGAAATCTACTTTTTATTTTAAAATAGCTAGCATGTTTTTCTTATAAAGTTATAAGTTTTAAGGAGCAAGAGGAATATATGGCATGGCCCCTATTGAATTTTTAAAAGTTATTACATCCGTGGTTCTCAAAGCAAGGTATCTTGAATAGTTGATGTTTGCAATGAGGCAAGTGTATGGACACTAGCCTGTGAATTACTGATGTGTCTTTGCTACTTAAGAAGCACAGACATTCCAACTTACTCTTGGTGTTTGTCAGAATCAAACTCAATTTGACACTAACTTCAGTGAACTAGTTTTCTTTTTAATTATCTTTGAGCCTTTTGTCTCACAAAACTTACGTTTCTCAAAGTGTGGTCTGTGGAACACTTATAACCCAGATTACAGGAAGTGTAGAAAAAAAGAAAAAAGAGAAGAGTGAAGAGTCTCATGGATAGTATAAGAAACATTGAATTATGGGAAATGCTGAATAAGTAAAATTATCTAGGGCTCTTTTCCCTGCCCAACATTTAATTTCCTTATTTTTTTAAATAAGGAATTCTATAGTTCATTGACATTATACCATGCGTTTTCCTGAGCTCTTTTTTAAAAAATAAATGTGTGTATGTAGAAGTATGTATGTATAAGTTTGTGTATGAAGTGATTCAAAGAGCTACAAAAGGTAAAAACAATAATATATCACAGCCTCGAATATAACACAGATTGACATCTTTGCTTCCTGTGCCCCTTCCTCCGTCCGGAGGAAATAAAGCAGAGCAGAAGCCCTTCCCACTTCCCTATCCCCACTGTGGTCCTCCTCTCCTCCTCCCACCAGAGCTATTATTGTGATGTCGGTGTGCATCCTTCCCAAGGTGCTTTCATACTCCTACTGCCCTTAATCTCTAGATAGTATTACTTTGTGTATTTTTAAATTGTACAGACATGGTATAATTCCATGAATATCCGTTTGCAACCTGTTTTCCATATAACATGATGGTTTTAAGATTTATTTGTTTTGATTTGGTAATCATGGTTACTAAATTGTTTTCTTATAAAAACATAGCAAAATTCTGTGACTCTTTTTGTATTGATGGACCCTGCTTTCTAATTCTTCCCAATAACACGACGGTACCTGAAAAATAACATCATTTGTAATGTTAAATAACAAAGCTGTAGACCAGGTGAATTTATTTGCGACGTTTACCTGACAAAGGATTGATATCAAAAATATTTTAACTGATATAAATAAATAAAAGGCAATCTAATTTTTTAGTGGATTATAGATATAAAAGGGCAATTTGTAGGTGAGGAAAAACAAATCAATGAGAAATACTTAACCTTGTTGGTAAAAGAAATGCAAATTAAAATAACCGGATAGTACTTTATGCCCACACCATTACAAAGTAAGAATGTACCGATACCAAGTACTGATGAGGGTGTGAAGAAGGGGGAATATTTTGGTCACACTGGTAGGGATGAAAATTGGTACAATTACATGGGACCACGATTTGGAAATAATCTAGAAAAGCTGAAGATTGCACATCATTGATTCAGAAACTTTATTTTCAGATATATATCACATGCGCAGGACATTTCTAGATATATATCAAATGTGTAGGACATTTCCGAGTCTTTCATGTAATGATTTGCTTTTTGATTCTCTAAGGGAATTTTCCTGTAGTGACTGGGCAAAACATATGCGTGAAATGGGCCAGCTGTAAGGTGTTAGGGAACAGTATGAACCGCAGTGAGTTAGAAAACACCTACCCGACCTACAAAGCATCATCACTGTGGGATGTTACCTCAGTTTAGTCAGATAGCTCTTCTTTGCAGAAGAGCTGAACTTTTGTATTTTTATGTAAAATTACATTTTTCGCTTATTTGAAAATATTTCAAAATTTATTTTTCATTTATGGAGTACACATCACGAGTTGGGCTCTGTTCTTGGAATTACACATTCTGTTTTTAGCAGAAGATTCAAAATCAAATTAAAATATTTATCAAGTCAAAGGAAAGAGGCCAGAGAACCTCTAGGCTGTCAGTTTGTGACTCTGTGGTACTATTTGTACTGTTCCCCACGTTGATTTGATTATATAGCCCCCCCTTTTAATAGATCCCTTTGTATTGTATAAGAACATACTTTTGGAAATGCATTTGGTTAGTCCTTAAATCTTGATCCTGCCTATTACTGTAGTCATTGGTAAAGCTAACCAAACTTTGGAATACTGGTTTATTGGCTGCTGAGACTGGGTCCTAACTGATTTTTCTATGAAATTCTAAACAGTGTCTGCTCGGCCCTTTCCCTCTACTACAGTGTCCCTGTTGACCAAAATTCAGAGTTGAGTGGTTATACATATCTCAATTGGAGGGAGTCTTCATATTATGATTTACAGTTACTAAAACAAAAGGAAATACTTCTTTTAACAAGTCCTTCTGTGGTCAATGATCTGTGTCCTGCCTGTTGGTTTCATTGGTAAAGTGCTCTTAGCCCATCACTTAATGGCAGAGGAGGAGATGTCACCCTTAAGTGTCAATTTTCATTCAGGATTTCAAAAAGGCTAGTAAACTTCCTGTGATTTTTTTTTTGTGTGTGTGTGTGTGTTTTAAAGGTAACTCATTGTATAATGATTTCTACATCTTTTTTTTTTTTTTCAAATTGACTGTCATCTAAGAGTAGCACATTACTCAGCCAAAAAGATGAAAAAGAACAAGAATGAAGAACATGGTTACCGAAAAATGAGTCATTCACAATTATACAAGCTGAACTCCGAACTGAAAAATAATCGACTTTTCTACATTTCCTTGGCCCCACCCCCAACTCTCCCACCACAATCTACCAGGAGAATGATAGACTGTTTGTTCTTATGTTAGTTAGCTGGACATCTTGACACAAAGAACTTAGCAGGAATGAAAATTCAGTCAATCGGTTAAATAACTCAGGATTCCAAATCGCCATTGATTCTAATCCAGTTGCAAAAATCTCCAAAAATCTGAATTTCTGTCCATCTTTCCAGCCATTCATCTCACAAAATATTATTTAACACTTCAATTCAGTCATTCTAATGCATGCTAACTGTGCAAACCAGGTTTGGAAGTCTGTAAGCTATGTGCACACTTCTTATTAATTGTATATTCAGATTCCATGTAACATCTATAGAAGGCTGCCATGTGCCATCAGCAAGTGGTTGGCATTTCCTTGCTTTTGTCCTACTTAGCATGATAAGGATAAGGCATGAAGCCATGGGCCAGACTCACATTGAGAGGACACCCCAAAATAAACAGGCCCCCTTCAGCAGTGTTGAGTGAGGGAGGCAGGTCAATGGCTGAGGGGCCCCTGAAGCTGCTGGGACCAGTCTGCGTGCTTGCGGACCAATAGGAATCCATTCTGAGAGAACAAAAAAGCAACAACCAAGGGAGCCTGAGGGACCATGTGCCCAGTGCTTGCCCTGTTGTTGCCAGGGTCAGAGAAATGAGTCAGATATATCCCTGTTGTTTTGGAACTTGTGTTCTAGGAGGGGAAATGGTTACAGCACCTGTGATAAGTGCATACAGGTATTTTACAAGGGCTAATTAACTGTGTCTTGAATGGCAGTATACTACTGTGCTACGTCTGGAAAGGCTTCTCAGTGACATGGGCATTTGATCTGGGCAGTGAAGAATGGGAACGTAGGAAGGAGGCAGGGGAATGTAACAGTGTGCTGTGTTTCCATCCAGGTACAGGGGCAGGGGAGTCAGAGTGCTGGGACTCAGGCTGGCAGGGGCGGAGGGGCGAGGTAATTACGGCAGTGACTATGCCTGCTATCATACTCAATTCAAGAAGAGTAATACACAAGCCACAATTCCTGTGGTTGCTTAGCTTCTGAATGGAGGCCTGTGGGAAAGGCCTCGAATGGGAAGTTACGGCAGTGGTATAGCAAGTCCTCACGTGACGTAGGTGAGAGGTTCTTGGAAACTGACTTTCAGTGCAACAACATAGAACGAAATCAGTTTTACCATAGACTAACTGTTATAAACAAGAGTTAGGTTCCTATGGCATATTTCTGGTCACAAAATCATCACCAAACTGCAAAATAAAGTCCCAAAACACTTCTAATGTTAAACGTTGAAATAAATGTGAGCTATACATACGTTTAAGAAAGATGAATAAAAACAAGTTCATTCCAGTTCAGGATCACAGATGGCAGGAACCTCTCTGGGCAGTGGCAGCTCACCCTAGACAGGCAGCCTTTCCATTGCAGGGTGTACACACACACACAGACACACACACACCCGTACTCACTCTGGAACAATGTAGACACGCCAGTTCATCTCACATGCACAGCTTTGGGATGTGGGAAGAAACTGGAATCCCAGAGAAAAACCACGCGGACGTGGCAAGAAAATGCATACTCCACACAGACAGTGGCCTTGGATTGAAGCAATTTTTTCCCCCATCAACATTATAATGAAACAATATTGAACAAAACAATGTTATTCAAGGATTTGCTGTATTTGAGAGGCTAAGGGGGGAGCCCTCAATGGTTTTGAAGCAGAATCTTCACACTTGCTGTTCCCTTCCTCCATGCTGACTACCTTTTCTCATTACCTGGTTGCCTTCTGCTCCTGGCTGGGTTGTAGTTTCCCAAAGCCACTCGCTCCAGGAGGCTTTCCTGACCTCTCCAGACATGTTAGGTGTCCTTGCTCCACTCTGTCATGGCCTCTCTGCTTTTCTTTTGCTGTACATACTTAACCAGGGTGAAGCACTTATTTCTCATGTGTGTCTCCAATGTCAAGATGGAAGAGGCCAACGTTCCCCTAATGCTTAGGAAGTGTATATTTATTCAGTGTCTTACTATAGAGTGGCTTCTGCTCTGTCAAGTCATTACCAGCTCTCAGAGGATCTTCAGAGAAACATAGAATACAAAATAATACTTTGCCATTTTTCCCTCAGTTTCCCTGTGGGTGCTATTGTATACAAAGATAGCCATTTCTATCACTCCTCAGATTTCATTTGTAACTTTTAAACCACTACATTCTTTTTTCCCCTTTTCACATCCAAGGGGGGCCAAAACTGCCTGGCTGAAACTGACAAATCAATTTTCAATTCTGCCATGAAAACAGTCAAGGAAACTTCTAGTGTTTCTTTAAAAAAAAATCTTAATTTGTACTTTAAAATGTAAAGCATCAAGCAGAGGTTTACAGGGTTCTTAGAAGATGTGTGTGAAGCAAGTAGACGAAGTCTGTTTTGAAACATCTTTAAGCTTAGCCACATTAAACTCTGGGTGATTGAGGCCGTATTTGTTTTCCCTGGAAAAAAAGAATGCATTGAATTACAGCATCAAAGATTTCTGCTTTTTCTTGTTATGCACTTTGCCTGGGCATTGGAGAGATTTTATGTATTTTGCAATTTCAATATATTATAGATGTGAGCGTTCCAGAGCATATTATGGACGCAGAGCAATGATGCATCCAAGATTGAAGACGTGCATCAAAGTCTGCCCTAAGGATGATGTTACAAATAGGCAATCATGATAAAATAATAGTGGAGTAGTGCTTAGTGTTCCTGGATGAAAAGCTCTGGTTAAAATCCAGGCCTTGCTACTATTTTTGGCTAGGAGATTCACAGTCCATTCATTCACATCTTGATTCATTTATTCAACTAGTACTGAGAGCTTCACAGTGTGCTAGTAGCTTGGTTAAAAGCTAGTGGTACAAAGGTAAAGAAAAAAATACTCTCTATCCTTGCCCAGTTCAGTGCAGTTCAATACATTTATTGAGTACCTACTATATGTCAGACAGGATGATAGGTGGGGGGGTAGAGTCATGTTATAATGCAAAACAGTATAGTCCCCCTTTTATGGGGTTTACGTTCTTCTTGGTGGAGACAGATCATTAACAAAAAAGTAAATGGGTCCAATTCTTGTTATCCATTGTTATATTCTATAAAGTTGCCACAAACGCGGAATTAGTGAACACTGAACAATTGCTCCTAAGGGAAATATAGGGTTAGGTTCCTGTGAGACTCTGGTCACAACATTTTCATCAATCAATCAAGACAAAACCTTGTCTATGTGTGTTTCTGTTTAAAGACAGCATAGTTAATATATATTATTGATTCATTACTGTCGAACTCACAGCAACAGCAGTATAAACAGAAAAATAACCCACACAAAGCACAAATGTGGGAAACACAGGAATTAAATAGACGGCAAAAAGCACACTGGTTTCCATAAGAAAGCTAAAACAGGAAGGCAGGGTGGCATCTTGTTTGCCCTCAGCTTGGAATGTGTGTGTGTTTCTCTGATCTGTGCATCTCCCCGTTTTACACATGAGTGTAAAAACACCAGTATTCGTTTTAGAGTTACAATTCAATTTTAGCAGATAGGTGAGTTTGCGGATATAGAATAAGGAGGATCAGCTATATGATGATGTCATCAGGTCATCCCAAACACCACTGGGTGGGGGTCACTGTCCTAGCTAGAATTGTAGTCAGCTTCAGAGGGTGGCATTTGAGTAGAGACTTGTAGGAGGTGAGAGAGAAGCTATGCAAATATTTGACCATAGACTGAAGTCCAGTCTCTGAGGCTGGATCTGAAAGGCTGGGACAGTAGGAACAAAGAGTGAGCAGAAGCAGTAGTAAGCATGAAGAATTCCAACAATGGCAGGAGGTGGCATCAGAAACTTGTGCACGGAGGAAGAGGTAAAAAATACTGCCTGATGAACTTTGGCAAAGTTTCAAAGAGGAGGGAGTGTTGAACTGTGTCTTGAGCAGTAAATTATAGACATTGGCCAGGCTGGCCTAAGTGATAGGGGTATAAGCATTGAAGAACATTCCAGACTGAGGACACGACACTGGAAAAGCCATATTTTGCGAAAAAGCTTAGGATTTGGAGAGAACAGCCAATACTATGAAGAGTTCGGCAAAACACAAGGTTTATGCAGAGAAGAAAGAATGCTGTCAGAAGAGATTGCTAGGGAGATTAACTTCAGATTGCCAAGGGTATTTTATGCTATATATACGTTTCTGTATATTGGGATTAATTGTGAGAAGTTCACCAATATTTGAAAAGAGAGGATGCTCTAACAGTAGCCCAGAGGATGGATTGGAAATGAGGTAGAGGTAGAGGATAGTGATTTCAGAAAAGCAGATTAGCTAGGAGTTGATGGAATGATTAGGACTGTGTTTGTCGTGAGTAGAATTCCAAGGTAGTGCCACAGTGGGGTTCTAGAGGAGGAAGCATCTCATAGTGCCACTATTTCTCCAACACCATGTTCTCTTGGGGATGAGAATGTGGGCAAGAACCATTTGGGCCATTGTCATGTGGGAGCACCCTTGAGGCCAGAGCTAGGTTGTTTGTTTAATTTGACAGAGGGTATGCGTGTGACATGACTGTCAATTTCTGTTAAGTCCAGTTCAGTTGACTCCTGTTGTGACTGCAGATATAGAGGACCCTGTGGGCTCAAAGGAGAGGAATCCAGAGAGGCCTCCTGGCCAGGCAAAGAAAAGAGATGAAGGAAACCTGAACTTTCCTTCCTTTATTGAAATTCAACTCAGCTTAACCTAGTAGGCAAAAGACAGGGCCTGAGAGCTGAAGCTCTGTCCAGGAATAAATATAGCTATAATTTCCTAAGGCCTGCGTATTTTGGGATTCTGGCTTTGGAAGATAGAAGGATTGGAACCTACTACAGATAATAGAAGTCAACCAATGCTCCATCAATGTAAAGCAAATGTTTACTAATTGTTAAAAAACGGTTGCTGGGGAAACAAAGGGACTAAGACATTTCCCTCTCCTCAAAGAGCATTCAATCCAATAGAGCATATTCCCCTTGGCTAAATTGTACATTGAGTGTAAAGCTTGAGAGTGCAACAGTCACGTCTCATACATAGGTTTCCACTGTGTGAAACAGACCAGTTCACACTTAGACTTGAACCTAATGTGTCAGTCTCAACATCAGAACTTTGTAATGATGGAAAGTCCCTTTCATCCTCTTATTCAGTTTGCGAATTAGTGTCTTCGTTTATTTAATAATAGCAAATTTTTATAACAACAATTAAAATTAAACATGTGAATTCGAGGTGTTCAATTTTTTGTTTTCTAAAATAAATAACAAACTTTTTAAAAATAAAGTAGTAAATCCTATGAATTAGTACTAGGAAAACAATACGTATTTGGAAAAACATGCGTATGTATTAAGAATATTAAACAGAAATAAAAAGGACCGAGCTATATGCTTTAAGGTGTTCATGAAGATGTAAAGTATTATTTACAATTTTAAAGGACCTAAGTATCTAATTCTTGAGGGTGATTAAATAAATTTGAATGCAATCATTTGATGGGGCATTTTAAATCTATCAAATGTAATGGTTATTAAGACGATGTAATAACATGGAAATTGCTATTGCTGTAGCACTAATAATATATAGCACAAAGAATAGGTTACAAAATTGTAAGTACTCTATAATTAAAACTATGCACTGAAAAGTCTGAAAAATGCCTCAAATTATTAAAAGCTGTAAGAAATCTGGTGGGCTTTTAAAAAAATGTCAGTGTCACAAAGGACCAAAAAAAAGTGGGACTATTTCAGATTAAAAGAGACTAAAGAGACAAAAAACATTAAATGCAATAATGGATTGACGGGACCATGGATTTATACAAGAAAAACAGCTATATTGGGGAAATAGGGAAACTCTGAATTTTTATTTTGTAGCAAGTGATAATATTGCATCAATATTAAGTTCACTGGGTGTGAAATGATATTGAGGTTTTGTAGGACAGAGTCATCATTCTTAGGAGGTGCATGCTGAAGTCTTTTAGGATATTAGTGTCATGATGTCCACAACTTGCTTTGAAACATTTCATGGGGAAAATATCCATATATACATCAAGAGAGAAAGTGAATGTGGCAAAATGTTAGTAAGTGGACATTATATGTGAGTGGACATTCTTCATTTTAATGTATTTGGAGGTTTAAAATGTTTCAAAATAAAAAAGTTAGGAGAAATGATTTATAAAGCTCTATCGGGGTGGTGGAATTATAGTCATTTTACTCTTTTAAAACTACTTTTTCTATAATGTCACTATTTTTACATTGAAAGGAAAGTAAACACTTTTGAACAAGTTTTTGACAAGATATAAGGAGATGCCAGTAACCATCTCTGAAGCATTTTGGTCTGAGTGCTCCTGAGAAACAGTAACTCTCTTAGACAATCTATTTGCCCCTTCCTCCATTTTCTTGTTATCCAAACTGAATAAGAATACTTATATGCTAGGACCCATTATTAATTCTAAGATGGCTATTTCTTCTGGGGTTTTCACTGAAAAAAGGCCCTAAGAATTTTGTCTAGTCCTTCATTTTCTCCCCTCACTGGGTATATCTACATCATATAGTAAATGGCCTCCTAAAATGTTTCCTAAAGCATTCAAATGCTGAATGTACCACTGGAAGCCCACGAGAGATATTTTTTTCTAATATTTGAGTAAAAATAGCTCTAAAAATTAAGTACATCTATTCATCTTTTTAATGAGTTTGGCTTTTAAAATACGCAAATCATCATGTCAGGCCTCAGAGGGAAAAAATGTTGGGTGGGTTGGTTATATCTGTTAAGAATGGGAAGTGGATTGTGCCTGCCAGATAATTGTCTGACTTCGTCTAAGTCATCCTTCTCTCACACACTTGACATCATCTGCTGAGCGGCCTGCTTACTCCATGGGTGCTATCACTGACACAGTAGTCTGTAGAAGTAATAATATAAATACTGTGTCCTGGGTTAGAAGGATAATCAGTGCCTGCCACCGTTCCTGGGCCTTCTAATTCAAGGGGTGTGTGTGTGTGTGTGTGTGTGTGTGTGTGTGTGTGTGTGTGTGTGAGATAGGAATTGATTTATTCAACAGAACACTGCTAAGGACTGATAAAATGCAGACCGGTGTGAAGAAGCAGGGAAAGAATTGAGTGTCAGGCTCCAAAGGTCATACAGAGGGAATTTTCCATAAAACCCATGCCACTAGAATATACCGGAAAGGAAGAAAGGGTGTGGAGGCAGAGATACCCTATGACTATAGGTCACCTGTGTTCTGGAGTGTTCTTCCTTCAGATATTTCCACAGGTGGAAATATCTTCTCCTTCTTGAGGTTTCAGTTTAAATGTCACCTTTTGGAGAGGGCTGTCTTGGTTCCATCTATAAATAACACTCACCAATTCCCAATTTCCCAACATCATGGCATATTTTTATTTTTCTTCACCGTCCACTATCACTCTCTGAAGTGTTTTAATTTATTTATATTTCAATTTATTTACTTGTTTCCCCTCTAGAATGTAAAGTCTACACATCCTGTCTTAGTCACTATTGTGTCCACAGGACTTATGACAATGTGTAATACTAACATAAATAAATAAATTAACATAATGGGTGAAAGATGATAGGTCCTTGTTTGGGGATTTGTTGGAGCTAATGGCGAGGCGCTAACTCACTTCTCTGTGTGGTATTCCTTAAAACTTGTACCTTTGAGTTTGGCTTCTGCCAGGAGTTTTTCTCCTTTCTGAAATTGTAGACGCAAAGTGGTGAGAAACCTGCGAGGTCGGCTTTAGTCTGTTTTCTAGGGTCTGAAAGTCCTCTGATCTTCATAGTTATTGGGCAAGTCATTCCCAGTTGGGCATAGTTGTTGGGCATAGTTATTCCTAGTCAGAGAAAACGGAAGAGTTTGTTTATCACACAGAATGATCAGGAGTAACCACAGCTATTAGCTGAGGGAAGAGAGACTTTGTATTCAGATAACGGATGGAACAGACCCCTAACCCTTCTATGCCTGAGTAGAGACAGTGGCTTCTCTCGCAGGAAATGGAGGAGAGCACCGGAAATTGGTTAGGGCTGGGATAGAATATTAGCACGCTTGATTCTACAGCTCTGGGCTCCCGTGGCCAATCAGAGCAACACAGCCTGTGCTCAACCACATTAGGCCCATAATGCTGCCCTAATTTCCATCTTCGGTGTTCTCTGTAGACATGCTTCCTTTTTCTTCTTTTCTCATACACATCACCAGTCCGTTACTTTAAAGTGAGCTGAAAATATAGTAGGATATTGTGGACTGATATTGGAATTCAATGCCTATTATCAGGCTCAAGGAGTTGAAGACTATTTATCAATTCATAGGAACATGTATCAAGCGCCTAATTTTAAATTGATGGTTTACAGGCTTTCCTTAAATGCACTGTGTTTGCTTTGATGATGTCTAATGGACCTGTCCACACGGATCTTTCCTCTGTACTCAGGGTCAGAGCATTTGGTGGAACTTGAGGGATTCTTAACAGGAGACTGGCATTCCCCTCACTAGCATTCAGGGGTCTTGGAGAAGCGAACCCTTAGCTGCTTTAAGGCACTGGGTCTGGAGACACTGGATGGAGGAGGCAGAATGGTTGCCTTCTGCAAAGAGGGATGAAGAGACTGACGATCTGAGCCCACAGACTAGATGTCAAATGATATTAGAGAATTCCTGTGAACTTAGATATGATAATGGTATGATAGTGACTGTGAGACAGTGTCTGCACTTTGTGATAAGCTAACCTATTTTGGAGTAAAGCATCGTGATGTCTGTAGTTAACTTTAAAATGGCTCAAGACAAAAATACACTTGTAGTTGAGGAAATATGGCAACATGTTAACAGTTGTTAGATCTTGGCAGTGGATTGTGCTACTACTCTTCCACTTCTCTGAATGTTTGAAAAGGTTCATGATAAAAATCTGAGACCCCCTCATCGCCAAAGCAAAATGTATGCTTCATAACTTTGCTGGGAGGTAGCCCTACTTTTGTCTCATAATATCTGTTACCAAGAAGCAATAGCCTCAAGCCAGTCTTGTGTCTTTGAGAAGAGATGAAGATGAGAGGAGATATTAGGCTACCACTTCCCTTAAGGACGTTTAAGGAGTTGTCAGAGCACCTAGTGCATTTTATCCATTCATTGAAAAAGAATCTGTCAAATCACTGTGGACATGTTTCCACATCCATCCAGCTGCACTGCAATCATTAGCCACCGTTTCATCTCTGCAAAAGTCTGATATTGAAATCTTGGCTTTGAGAGCTTCTGTTAGTCAACTGGAGCCAAAAGGGGAAGCAGGGATTTGGCAGTTTCTATTATAGCAAAAACGACCGTTTCTTACTGTATGGACAGACTTGTACACATAATCAATGGCTGCTGCTACTACAAACAATCCATGCCATCTTTGTGCTGTATTGGAGCGGGCAATCATTGATTCCGGGAGCTCTCATTGTCGCACTGTTATGTTATTTGTAAAATCAATTGTGGGAGTTTGTAAATATGCATGTATTTATATATTTCTTTATCCATTTTCATTGAATAAGTTAGACATCTACTGATGAGTATCCTACAGATGTCAGTTAGTTTCGCTGAAATGAGTTATCCTCTATTCACTGCTCAGATTTGCAGTTAAGAATTGAGCTGTGTCTGCAGTGATAAAGCCACGAAAAGATGGGGGCAGCTTCCAAGTTGATTTTCTCAAAAAGATCGCAACCAAAGCTATCCGTGCATGTCTATGATGTATGAATGTATATGCACGTTGGGTCCATCTTACCCAGGGTGGTTATCAAACAGACTTAGCAGTGATCACTCAAAATTCCATGTTTTCCAGGAAGCTTTTATGTACCCAACAGCCCAAACACCCTGCTATATCCCAAAAAATAGTCTGACTTATGCAATTTGACAAAAAAAAGGTGTGAAGTGAATCCTTATAGAATTTGTCAACATTGCTGAGAAATTGGGGCACTAAAAAATTTGGTAATACTTGTTTCCTAGAAGTTAAGAAATATATGCATCCTGGATGAGGCATCCAAGAGTACAAATTCTTGTGCTCTGAATGTAGTAGCATTTGTTGAACATTTAAAATATGCTAAAAACTCTGCTAAACACTTTATAGTCACAAACCTTTTAAAACCTTCCAGAAACCCCTATGAGGCAGGCACCAATATTATCCCTACTTCACAAAAAAACATATGAGGCTTAGAGAGAGTATGGAACACATCTAATATTATATTACATGTTCCACCTTTTCCATACTGTGGTTTTTGATAAAGCAAGAGAGGGCAAAGAGAGATGGGACTGACTTCAGGGGCCACAGATATTTCTCATTCAACAAACATTTTTCTAGTGTCGGGCAGGGCTGGCCAGTGAGTCCTAAGAAATCAAGACAAAATCTCTGTTGCTCACTCCTTTTTATCTTTAGCAACTCTCACCCCTTGATTTCTTCCCTGGAATTCCACACCCAGTTCCCATGAACGGTCAGCTTGTTGTAGGAAGCAGCACATCCTGTGAAATGCTTAGGAAGTCTTGGCATTTGGGTACTTAGATTCCAGGAGGCCGAGAAGCGCTCCTAGAGGCAGTGATACATCCTGACAGCGAAACCTGTCAGGTGGTATCCCATCGTTCAGCACCACCTTCCTTCTCCCCAAGGGAGCCAGTGCAGAGCAGATACTTGGACAGGCTTGGAGGGGAGGTCTGAAATAGATCATGTGATCACAGGCCACCCTTTCAATTCAGAGAAAAGGCTGTGGCAAAAACAAACAAGCAAACAAACAAACAAAACCAACCAACCAAACAACAACAAAAAACAACGCTGCAGATTGCCCAGCCTTTGCTATTCCCGAAAGAAGAGAAAGGTATCAGTGAAGTCACTGATGTGGGAGGTGATGTGAAGTTGCGGCTAAGGGAAGGCCTCTCATGCTGGCCTGTGGGATTTAAATTCCAGCTTTTGCTCAGCAAGCTGTGACCTTGTGAGAGATTGCAGGGCCTCGGTCCCCTTGCCTCTACGTTGTTTACAAAATCAGGGTGGTGCTGCTGATGACGTTGGGGAATCAACTGTGATGCTGTGTCTGTAAACACACAGTGCTGGACCCAGAGGGAGACATTGTCACCAGCCGTCAGCACCACCAGCACGACCCCCGTCACCGTCTCCTCTGCCTGACCATGGTAATGGCCATCACGGAAGGTTAGTCTTCTATACAAGACGGTGGGATACAGAAGGATGGTCATATTGAAACGCTGCCGGTGGTCCTTTTGATAGGATGAATTCCTCTCGTAGGATGTCATTTAAACATGATATTCATGTGAGACTTGGAATTGTCAGTTTTGGAGTTATGCATCAGAAAATTTTCACTCTGAACTCAAAATCTTTAATGCAATCCTTTAGGCCCCTGGGGAGGAGATTTCCAAGGCGATGTATAAGGAGACTATATTTTTACAGAGAAATCCTAGCACAGTTAGAAGATAGATTTCTATATCATTTCAGAAAGTAAGAGTGGATCTCTAGATGACAAGGTTTGGCTGAAGAAATATTTAAATTCCTGGGAAATTTCCATTGTTTTTGGTGACAGCAACAGAGAAAATTCTTAAGTTAAGTGTGTCCTGAAAATCTGGGTTATTGTGTTGCAAAGGAGAGTAGCACTCTTTTTTTCCTGACAAGTGTTTCTAAACAGTTACTGTTCCCTGGATGTATCACCTCAAACTGTCATAACATTCACACCATTCCTGTCACCACAACTACCTGTCTTTCAGGGAGCAAAGGGTAAAACAATAGTGAGCCAATTACTATTTGCCGGATTCCTAACATGAGGCATCTTCCATTCCAGGTTCTAGGGCTGTGATGGGTGCACAGACATATAAGGCATTATCCCAGCCATCCAAGAACTTCTAACTTGGTAGAAAAGCTAAAGTACTTGACAACATGCCAAGGTTGCACTTCAGTGGAATCATCACCAAAGATTCTGCTGCTCTAATGGCAGTCCAACGTGATGAGTCCATCCTACGTGACTTTCTTCCCAGGGAGTTGTTTCCCGGAACAGATGTCGGTGCAACCTGTCAACCACCTCCCAACCAGGGAATCAAGACTATTGGCTTGGCTGATGGTCCCGGCTCAAGTATCTCCCCCACCTCACCCCCCGACCCCCACCACCCCGAGGAGGCCTGGTCTTCTGCTTGGGTGGCTTCTGGCTGTTTTCATATCCATTTCCATTTCCAACCTCACTCTTGGTATGCCATTCATGAGAAGTCTCAGTTTCCAGTTCCCTGGTGACTAAATGAGTCGTTTTCTCTCTTTTTTGCCTGTTTCCATTAATTCCATGTTCTGAGGTCTGCACTCTTCTGAAGGCTTGGGATAATTCTCCTCATTTTAGTGTCTCCATCTGAGGCTGGTCTTTTGTTACTTCCTCCCTCTTATGATAATTGGTCAGTTAGTTATTGAAGTTCTTTTGTTTATTGTGAGAAAAATGTACAGACAAGGGAGTATGAGATGAAGTTGGCAAGTGTCGTGGGCCCTTAGAAATTAGAAAGTGAGGAAAGTACTTGTAAAGGCTGATCAAAGCAATTTTCCTTAATAATAGTAATGTTTAACATTTATGGAGTTTTTCCTATACTCAGATATGGCATCAAGCATTATAGACAAATCACCTCATCCACCTCCTGAGAAGATGCTTTCATTCTCCTTATTTTGCAGATGGGAAAAGAGAGACACAGAGAGGTTAAGTATAACTCCCAAGACCACACAGCTGATAGAGCCAGGCTGTGAGACCCCATGTCTGAACTGTTGTGAACCTCTTCTTTTAATGGCTCTTGCTCATTAACTTCATCTTAAAAAATGAAAATCTTATAAAGCAGGAGAGTGGAGAAAACAAGTGAGCCAGGCTTGACAACACATGAGGTCCTTTCTGCTGTCATGCTGTGGTGTTTCTCTGATGCCACATGAGTGAGAAATAATAAACTGTAGTAATGGGTTTTGACATTGAGAGAGCAGAGTCCATTGTAAGCATCCTGGTTACAATTTGGTTACGAACAGATGTCTAGAAACAAGAGTATATCAGCCTTCAGTGGACAGGACTTTCATTTATCTGAGGCCCTTGTATTTGAATCTAGGTTTCTATTTAGCTTGCTGTAGTTTTGACATTTAAACAATATATCCATTGCTTCTCTAAAGTCCAATTAAGATAGGTGATGGATGGAAACACTCAAATATGAAAATGCTTTGGCTGAATGGCTGGACTTGTTTTGATCTCTGAGGGAGAAAAAAAGGCACCGGGCATTCTGTAACTGCCTGTAGACTTTTCCAAACGATCTGATTTCACCTTTCCAAAACTGCAGTCAGCCAGAGGATTGTGCTTTGCGTCTGTCTACTGGCAAAGAAGTTAGTCTGATTTTAATTTCTTTTTTTTTTTTTTTTTTTTTAAGATCCAAGTTTTGGAAGTATTTTCTGTCCTTTTTTTTTTTTTTAATGATTTCAAAATTAAAACCCAAATTGTCCTATTTATAATTCATCCATTTTTAGATGGGGAAGAAGAAACGGGTCCCTAGTCACCATTTTGAAAAGAGGGATGGAAAAGAACAATTAATTTTCAGGAAATTAATACAATCCCAGAAAGTAGCACCGATGGTGAGAAAAATGAACCTTCCCTATTTTTTTCTTTTTCTCAGAACTCCCAACTGAGCAAAAAAAAAAAAAAAAAAGAAAAAAAAGAAAAAAAAGATGAAATAATGCTCAGCACGCTTCACCAAGTAAACAGACTGGAGTGATATATTTTTTGAAAATAAGAATTTCATCTGTAAGGAATGAAACAAAGAGTGGATATCAGGTAACCCCAAGTCAACCAGAAAATTCAATAAACCTCAGGCACTTGATTTCCCTTGCTCACTACTTAATCAGAGTATTGCTGGAATGAGTTCGAATGAATCCACTTATTTTTCAACTGGCTTTTTTGATGTCCTGTAAATACAGCCCAAATGTCATTTTCTGTAACAGAGCCAACCATAAAAATATAATCAATCAGCAACATCATTCAACCCATGGGATTGGGATGTCCAAATGAACTACATTATGTATTCAAGTTGGACTGGGACCATTTATTTCATTCCATTTCCATGTCCTCTGTGGCACTATGTGAACAAACTCAGGCAATTACTGCTCTGCCCATATTTCCTTTTTTGTAAAAGCCTGCAGATGCTTTCTACTCCTTAATATATGCCCCAGGCTTTGAGATATTGACATGTAAAGTACTAAACATTGGTATCACTTTTGCTGGAAATGGTATTGGATAATGGTCAATTTATAGACTCCATATTCTGAAAGTATTATTTTCCCTGTAGGCGGAATGAAGGGAAATGAGGGCAATAAATGTATCCCAGACTTTGGGTAGTTATGGAATGAGAGTGGGGAATTGAGCAGGCATTTTACATTGGATCAGAAGGAGACAGCTTGTGTGCCAGTAGTGGGATACAACTGGACATGGATATGTCCATCCCGTGTGTCTCTGAACTAGTAAATCATCTTCCACAGAATGTTAGACTGCTCTCTATTGGTGAAGGTGCCAGAACTCTGAACTAAACCTTAGGTTTTCTCAGATACTCCTGCAACCAGAATACACGATGGGTTCCTTGGAAGGGGAGGGCCTGGTGGGGCAAGAAGGAGGGTTCTAGTCAGGAATCAGAGGGGCAGGCATGACACTGCGGAGGGGACTTACGGGAGGGCTTCTGAGTTCCTGCAATCTCCTTGGAGGAGGAGGTGGAAGTGAGCAAAGGAGGAGAGTAGGCATACACCCACACGCACACACACACACAGTGTAGTGCGAGGTGAAGAGGAAGAGGAGACAGACACATAATTTTTAAAAAAAAATAAGGAAAAAAGGCTGAATTTTCAACCTTTAAGTTATATCTTCTCTCTGTATATGCAGAATGTGTGTGAGTGAAGTATTAATAAATAAAACTGGAGCCAGACTGTGGGAGTCTGAATTCTTGTTTTGCCACTCACTGTGTGACCTTGGGCAGGGTGGTTAACCATTCTGTGTGTCAGTTTACTTAACTTTTGAAGAACAATAATAATAATAGAACTTACTCATCAAGTGGTTCTGAAGATTATATAAGTGGAGTACTTAGTAAGCACTGGTGCATAGTAAACATTTAATATGCATTTGCTATTATTATTATGTTGGTCCCTGATAAGCATTCAGTAGTTGCCTCTGTCTCATTCATTGCTCTCTCTTTGTCAGATACACATTTAGAGACATGGTAAAGAAATAAATCACCTTAATTACAAGAGAAGCACTACGCACTTAATAGGAATTCTGTGATGAAAATTCTTTGCAAACTTATTTTGGAGCCATAATTGATTCCAGAGTTTCGGTTTGCTTACTAAGGGACTGTATCTTTTTGTTCTGGGCTGCTCTCTTCTCTTGTATTGGCATGTGTGTTATTTCAACCTTTGGCATGTGTGTTGTTTCACACCACAAGTTAAGCCATGATGTAGTGTTGGGTGTTCTGCGTTGGGTGTCTGCAGAACACCTCTTCTTAAGCACTTCCCCCACAGAAGGAGGTGCTCTGAGGGTCATGTTTTGTTAGAGCTACTTTGATTTTATTCGTATTCAACAGGAAACATTTCTGGAGTGGTTAGTTGTTGGGCTTCACCTCTGTGAGTATTCCTAGGCTCCTCTCCACCCCATCTCAATGCCACCCCCCTCTCAAGGGAGATCAGTACCATTTGGGGGCATTGCATAAACCCACAGACCTGAGAGATTGTGTTAGAAAGATCATCCAGCTCTGGGAGTGTTGGCAGTTGTGACTTTCCTCCTTCCAAGAGCTCAGAGATGAGAGCTCAGAACCATGGTCCTCCTTTGGTTTCTCTTACTCTTCCTCCATGTGGTCCAGAGAAACTGACCAGGGGCTGCTGTCCAAGGTGGACAATGGAGCCAGTTCTACCAAGAAGTCCCTCACCCCCTTGGGCTTCCCCCTCGTGTCGCTTTGACAAAAGCAATCTTTATGTGCCTTCACCTCAGTTTTAACCTATGGGTTGGTGATAAAGACCCAGCTAAGAGTGAATAGTCACGTTTCTCTGCTGTTTTGGTAAGCTATACAAATATATGTTTTGTAGGGACCTCGCAGGGGGTCTAGATGATCATTATGTTGCCTCCATCTTTCTCACTAGCTACCACCCTATTTTAATTCAGAGATAAAGTAAATACTCTCTATTCTAAAAGATTTTATGCTCTGCCAGTGATCTTTAATCATTTTTATTTAATAATGGTCAACTGAGTCAATATCCCTACAGAGAAAATAGTATTTTCTTACTATAGTCCCTTAAAGTGAATGCACACAATATCCTCTTGGAGTATAAGTAATATTGACATTGAATCTATGGTGTGTGAGGCTCTGAGAAGCTTCAGATGCCTTCTTGGAAATGGGTATTGACTGGGTTTAATGTGCTAGAATCACTCAACAGATATAGCTGCTAACTATTTCAGTAAATTATATAATGGCTCTGCATGAGACTCTTACACTTAAGTGTTTACTGCCACGCAGAGCATTTGGGTCATAAGTAACACTTACAGCTGAAGCGATTTATTTATACTCAGGGTTGCTCAGACATTCCTTAAAAGATTTTAGAGGAAGGGTATACGATAATTTGCTAATTCCATTAGGTAGAGGTTTGTATAACCACCCCCTTCCAAAATGCACTGTTGTTGTTGTTTTTTTAGCTTACAAGGAAAATTTTTGAGGAAACAATCTGCTTATAAACGTGTTTTAAATTTGCTAACTTTTCCCCCAAAAAAACATTGTATAAATCAGGAACAAAAATACCAAGTGGAAACTGCAGGATTGACCAAAAAACAAAACAAACTAACAAACAAACAAACAAACAAAAAACAAAAGGCAGAGTCATTGCTTAAAGACACAGTAATGGGTGGATACTATGAGTTATGCTCAATGAGAAAGCGATGCCTCATTTGGCTATTGGGTTTAAATACTGAATGTATGTGTTCTACAGATATAGTACTTAAGAAAATCAGGATACCACAGTTGGGGGGAAGCTATTTGACATCCATTCACTTTAAACCAGTTTTGATTATAACAATTTACTTTCTTCATGGAATGGAGCAAGGGACTAGCCATGTTAGAAAGCTGACTATCTTTACTTTTCAGGTGATTGTGTTTGTAGGAATGTTTGTTTAAAGTTCTCACAGTGACAGTAAAAGTAGCTTGATCATTAGAAAAAGTGTCCAGTCTCGATAGATTGGATGTGAAGCACTCTGACCCATGAATAACCAGCTCAAACTGTAGCTGGATGCAAACTTCCCTGTTGGGCTATTCAGTGAGAAGCCCTAGAAAACCCACAGAAGCAGAAGGTAAGAGAGATGTTCCCTTTCTCTCTGAAATCAAAAGACCTGTTTGTGATCCTGGGAGAGCATTGAATGCCATGTTTTTGGCAAGTAGAAGCCTAGGTTCAGCCACTGCTTTGGCTGGGAAAGAGAAGCCACCAGCTGGGTGGCTGTTTCTTTGCCATTGGCCTGGGAACAAGATTGATTTAGCATTTCCACCTGCAAATTTTCATAGGTGGGAACAAAGCCACGCTCCAGGTCAGAGCCTCAACACCAGCGCCCTACAATGGATGATGTTAGCTATTGTGTGTGTGTGTGTGTGTGTGTGTGTGTTATGATGTTGTCGCTTTGGACTTAGGAGTAAATGGACTTCGTTCTAGGCTTTCAGCATCCAACCAGTTCTTCAGTAGAGGAGATTCTGCACTGAGGGAGTTACGTGTTGGCGGCGCTTGACTGAGTCTGCATGAGGCAGACTGGGAGAGCAGATGGGTGCCGAAGAGCACCTTTCAAACTCTGATGTGTCTGTGAATCACCTGGAGATCTTGTTAGACCCTAGATTCTGACTCAGTTAATGGGGGATGGGGCCTGAATGTAAGCATTTCTAACAAGTCCCAGGTGCTGCTGCTGCTACTGCTACTGGCCCGCAGACCACACGTTGAATACAGAAAGGCGCCAGGGACCTTTCAAGAAATGGACATGACTGTCAAGTTCTATTTATCATTCCTGGCCTTGATGGCACACACAATTAAAAGGAGAACTGGCACTTTTCACGAGACCCTTCAAGTCATAAAGAGTTGAGATGGTTGAAACAGACCCTGGTTGGATGTTGTTTTTTGGTTTGAGGTACTGAAACGTCGCCTCAATTTTCCTTATTTGTTACATATGTTTAAAGAGCGCTTGTGCAAACATTTTTCTCCCCAAGTCTAATTGGTTTACTAAGGCATTCAGAATAACCAAGCTTTCTGGATGGTACAGATCGCTAGAGTTTTTTGTTTTGCATTCCAACTTCATTCACTCGATAACCTTGGCAATCCATGCTCATTGAAATGGGATTCAGAAACACTTGTCTTCCAATTCTGCATCACAGGAATGACAGCAGAAGCTCCCTCTGCTAAATTCCAGAACAAAAGAGATGTTGGGGATGGTTTTTAGAAACGTCCTTCTTTTTGTCCAGATCAGGTTCTTTATCAAGTATGCACCTCTGCTCCCCAGGAACCAGGCAGTGGGTGGGGGTGGCTCCAGGCAAACTCAAACCACTGCCAAGGAAACAGCATTCATGACCTGCGCTACCCACGCCACCCAGGGACCAACTCTTGAATTAGAAGGCACAGGAACGGTGCCTTCTAATTAATAATTGTTATGCCCTTAACATGAGTCATTCTGAGAACTTTACCTGACAGTAATGCCTAGACTAGTCTATGAGCCAAGTATTATTTTCCCTATTTTACACGTGAGAAAACTGTAGTTTAGATCAGGTACCATGTTCAAGGCCACACAAGAAATCAGAAGTAGAGCTAGGGGGACGGTCAGTTAGCTCAGTTGGTTGGAGCACGGTGCTCTTCACAGCAAGGTTGCTGGTTTGATCCCCACGTGGGTCACTGTGAGCTGCGCCCTCCACAACTAGATTGAAACAACTGCTTGAATTGGAGCTGATGGGTCCTGGAAAAAACACACTTAAAAAAAAAGCTGGAATTCACACTTGTATCTCTTACTGTTAGTAATCACATGGGGTTCGACAGGGGACGTGATATGAGTTGAATTGTTCCCTCCTCAGAAATGATAGATTGAAGTCCTAACTCCTGATTCTTGTGAATGTGACCTTATTGGAAATAGGGTATGTGGGAGGCAAGGACAAACAAGCAGGGTGAGAGTGGGAGGGAGATGCACAGGAAGTGGGGTAGAGAGAGACCGTGTTGTCCTAACAAACTAGGCCCTTACGCTGAGTTAATCTCAGGGGGTCACAAATTCAGGGTTCCAGCACAATGTATCCAATGAGTGGTATCAAGTCTAAACACTCCATAAGTACTATTTCATACATTCCACATATATACACACACTATGAGAAAGGTATCTTTCATTATTTTCCTCTAATAGATATGAAAATTGAGGCCTGGAGAGGTTAACGTGCCCAAAGCCACCCACATAGTAAAGGATGGAGCCCAGAATCCATCCATCTGATGCTCCTGTCTCCTGTCCCCTAGGGTGGTGGGTGGGAAGGCTCATGTCACTTGGGGAAAGAGGGGAGCTTCTCCTGGAGGTCTTGTATGTCTGAGGCACAGAAGTTGCAGGTACAGCACAGTCTCCTGGAACTTGATCATATATCAGCATGACAGAAGTGCTCATTTTAAGAATGTCACTAACCATCAAAGGTGTGAAATATTCTCATGCACCTGTTCAGTTTATAGTAGCTATGTAGCTCAAGTAGGTGCAGAAAGAGCAGGAAGGATGGGGGCTGTTTTTATTCTTGCTCTTTTAACATGTGAAAAATGTTAGAAAGACTTGTCAGTTTATGCTTTTCACAGACATAGTCATTTAGATGGTGTGAATCTTTGAAAAGATTTCATAGTCATTAGGGCGATGATGAGCCCGATATGTAACACCCAGGTGAGGCATGAAGAGTATCCAGGAAGGGAGCTGTGGCCCAGTGTCAATGGTCTCTTCGCTGATTCAGCACAATGTTTCCTGAAACTCTTCTTTGTCTTTGAGAAATCTTATTCTGAATGGAGAGTCAGAGGTGGTTCAGGTCACATCACACTCTTGGTGATACTCTTAGACCAGGGGTGTCCAAACTGCAGCCTGCATGATCCATTGTTAATTGGCCCGCAGCAAATTCCAAAAATATATTTAGTTTACTTAAATAAACCAGGTGAGGCAATACGTACTTCACCTGGAGTGAGTGGCCCGGCTGTTTGTGTGTTTTACCGCATATGGCCCTTGGTAAAAACGTTGAAAAAAGTTTGGACAGCCCTGTCTTAGACCTACTGCCACATGCTTTGCTCCCACCTACAGTTCTGACCTCATTCCCTTAAACTCTCCTGATCACTCAGTACACTAGCCTTCTTGCCATTCTGGTGCATGCCAAATTTGTACCCACCTCAGGACCTTTGCACTTGCTAGATGCTTGCTGCTTTGAATACCTTCCCAGAGATATTTGCATGGCTTGTGCCTTCTTGTTATTCAGTCTCATCCCATATGTTATCTCCTCAGGGACGTTTTATCTAAAATAGCACTCCCTGGCCATACTCTATGCCCTAAATGATTTTCTGCAAATGCATCTTTTACTTATTTTTCTTTTCCAATAAAACATAAGCTCTTCAGGGGTAAGGATTTATCATGGATACCGTTGTGCCTGACGCTTAGTAACCACTCATCAAAGATGGGTTTTATGAGTAAATGGAATTGGGCCACCACAAAAATGTCCGAGAGAGGCAAGTACAGGGCTATCCGAGAGCACAGAAGGGGCTTAGATAAGAGAGATGCTCAGAAAGATGACAATAAACAGAGTACTGTAGCCAATGTAAGGTTGAGGTTAAACAAGGAAAGAAGGGAAGGAAGTTCTCAGCAGAGAGAGTGGTACATTTGAGGGGCTGAATATTGTTCAGCGTGAATGGGGTATAGATTACGGCTTTAGGGGTTGGGGGCGATGAATCTAGGGCAAGATCTTTCAAGGGTTTTGTTCCCCAAGCTGATGAATCTGCACCAATGTATTCTACTTAGTAGAACAAAAGCTTGAGCCCAGTAAAGGAAAGAGCCGAGCATCTCTTGGTATGTGTCACTTATCTAGGCAGGACCAACACCCTACCTTTCCTTCACCCTGTCATTATTTAGGTAGATGCTGTCTGGCCTGGAATATTCAGTTAGGCCTCAGATTTATATTCTGGTTCTGAGGCTCTGGTCGGCTTCCTGATTTACTCCTTGTGGCACTGTCTGGCAAGGTCCCAGGAACATGAGTGACAGGGCAAAACAAGGTACCCTGAAATTACCTGTAATGAAAATGACTGGTAATCTCCAGCAATTACTGTGCTTGTGAGTGACAGGATGATACATTGTATGAAACCTTTTGCTGCAGCAAAAATGGGTCCTGTGGGGTTTTCAAGTTTGAGAGTTGTCGTATTTTGTTAATAAAACAGCTTCATATCTTTGGCATCATGCATTCTTTTGCCCACATAATGAGGCCAATTATGGATATTTAATATAGTTTATAAAGAGATATGCTGAACCTCTTTTAGAAATGTGAACTCAAGTTGGAATTAGTGTAATAGTACAATTCTTACACTGCAGTTGGGTGGATCGGCAGCATTTAGATGTGCCATCCCAGGGCCTGTCTGAATTTTAGAACACCCGTAGGTCACATGGGAAAAAAAGAAACTTGGGTCAAGGGGAGGGGGCAGGTAATATGCGTCCCAAGGCTAGTAGCCTTTCACTCCCCAGACTAGAATATGGGGAGTGAAAGTAGGACCCAGGGCAGTTTGATACTCTGTCTGCAGTGACACATTTGCTGTCCTCTGTGGATGCCAGCCCTCTCTTACGGAGAACAGGGGTCCAGAGATCCTGGGGAGAACCTAAGTTTCTCTAAACTAATGTAGGGAGTTTGAGAAATACCGAACTGCTTGTTGAAAACAGAAGTTTCCATACCTGTTTGGAACTCTAACTCACACGAGTCCTGCTCGGCAACCAAAGATAAACAATAGATGGTGGAGAAGTTGCTCAGTCAGGTTGATGCAGAGGGAGGAGCCCCTTCAGCTCCCACCCCCTTCCTCCCTGGGTCACTTCCAGATGCCCTTATGCCATTTTTAGAACATGGTCTGTAAACTGGATACACACACATTTTAAAATTAGGTATAATTTATATGTATTTATAATATTTATATATAAATTGTATGAATTTTTTTCTTCTGAGACCGAAAGTCCAACTTAACTTACACCTAATTGCAAGCTAAGCCACACCTCACCCCAGAAACTTTCTTGGGTTCACGCCAGGCTGCTGAGTGAGCTGGGGGATATTATCCAACCATAAGGCATCAGGTGTCAAACAATCCCAGATGAACAGTTTCCAGCCTCCACTACTGCCCTCACCTCCTCCATCCCAGTCACGCCTGGCCATCTTCCAGGCAAATTCCTTTGCTCCTATGAATGAAAGTTTGGGCCAGCTGTCTGAACACTCTCAATTTCCTGCTCCTGTATTTAGGAACCGAAAGGTGTAATTCTTAGCTATTTTCCCTCCGTCTTACCCAACAGACTGCATTTCCACCCTGTCACCTCCTCATCAGCCTTTGAGACTCCAGTCCCATGTCATCCCTCCCAGGAAGCTTTCCCTGACTTCCTGGGGAAAATTAGGTCCTTTCTCCTTTCTGTCCCTCTAGCACTCTGTGCTTTCCACACAATCAGCCATTCTACCATTTAAAAATTTTAAAATGCTACAATTCCTTACTATCAGGACTATTATTTCTTCACTGCTTTCTGTATGTCATCCTTTAATTAATTCACCTTTTTAAAAAAAGTAGCCTGTATTCTCAAAAACCATATACATGAAAACATGTATTTAAAATTAAACAAATAAAACAATACCAAAACAAAAACTAGATATGTGTTGTTGGGATTAAAGATTTAAAAAAAAAAAAAAAGGTCAGGGTTTTGGTGAGGCAAAAAAAATGACAGAGAAGAAACTTGCTATGTCCTGTAAAATCTTATAATCGAGTGAAATTAACCAAGATGAGCGCTCCATGAGATTCCTGATTTTCTATTATAAACACCCCAAACTCCCATATTCTGAATTTGGAAGTCGATAAAAAGCTTGCTTTATAAAACGTGGAAAATAAGCAAAATCGAGACCTTTATAGTGATATGCTCTTATTGTGCAGCTACAGACACTGTGCTCTGCAAAGGACAGTGAATTGGCAGGAGGGTGAAACCAAGGGTGTACAGCCAGGAGCCCACAGTCAGAAGCCATTTACGAAGGTCCTGTCTTGGGTACAGAGCCCCTAAGGAACAGGAAAGATCAGGAAGTCAGAATTTCTGCGGCAGAGACAGTGAGTGTCAAGTTAGTTCCTAGGAATGCTTGAGAGGCATCTGGCCTAAGTGATTTTGGAAATTTCTAGTAACCATAATGATTCCACCATCTGCTGAGTGTCTTGTAAATAATATTTTCATCTTTCTTTTAGAATAGATGGCTTCAATAAAAAAAAAAAATAGATGGCATGTCAGTGACTGTGCCAACATAACATGATGCTCTTGATTATCGCACTCTCATTTATGCCTTATGTCAAGAGTCAGTCTCCATGGAAACTGCTCACTTTTTTTTGAATGGCTAAGTATTATATACGCAATTATCATGCTAAACAGGGAACGGTGCAGCCTCTCAGTTTCCTTATGGTTTCTCCTCGATAGATGAAAGGAAGACTTTAGAATTTGTCCTATTAACTGACTCAGTAGGCAACACATAACTAAACCAAGACACTAAGAATTTGGAGAAAGATTAAAATGCTGAAATAAAGACCAGCTTCCTTTTTAGGCAACCTCAATTAAAAAAAAAAAAAAAAAGAAAGAAAGAAAGAAAGAAAGAAAGAAAGAAAGAAAGAAAGAAAGAAAGAAAGAAAGAAAGAAAGAAAGAAAGAAAGAAAGAAAGAAAGGAAGAAAGAAAGAAAAGAAAGAGAGAAAGAGAGAAAGAGAGAAAGAGAGAAAGAGAGAAAGAGAGAAAGAGAGAAAGGAAGAAAGAAAGAAAGAAAGAAAGAAAGAAAGAAAAAAAGCATGTTTTCCCTAAATTGACCTCAGGAATTAGGATTTTTGAGGCCAACAAGAGAGAATAGATAGGGAAATTCTTAGGAGAAGCTTTCTTATCTAAGAACAAAAACTAGTTCTGGGCAAGGTGAAATCTAACCTTGGTTCATTTAATCTGCTTCTTATAAGAAAAATAGCATATTTCTACAAGTCTATACTCCTGTTTCAATGCAATATTGACTTTAACTCTATTTCTACTACTGGTCACATAAATCATCAGTTTCTGATGTCATTGACATATTATATAGTACAGAATTTAATCCTGCCCAAAAAGCTATCTGGCCTTTTGCTCTTGGCTCCTGGGATGTAATCTTTGTTTGCCTGGGTGCCTCGAGGTAGCCAGAAAGTAACAGTGTGATTTAGGGTGGGGGCTTTCCGTCATGGGTATCAGTTGATCTGGAAACTGAGTTCAATCACATGGATAATCTGTCAATCAATCAATCAATCAATCAATCAACCAATCAATCAATCATGTTCATGTAATGGAGCCCTAATAAAATCTCTGAACATCGAGGCTTGGAGGGGCTTCTTTGGTAGGCGATAACCGTGTACACTGTCGCACCTGAATGCTGGGAAAGTAATGCATCCTGACTCCGTATTTGGTCCTTCTCCTGGACTCTGTCCAGTGCACTTGTTCCCTTGGCTGATCTTAATAAACCATAGATTTTAATAAACCTTTCCTGTAATAAACCATAGCTGTGAGTATAACAATTTTCAGTGAGTCTTTCTAGTGAATTATCAAATCTGTGGGTGGTTTTACAAACCCTCCAAACTTGCAGTTGGTATCAGAATTGGGGGCACTTTTATTGACTGCTCTCTCAAAGCTTTGTAGCTGGCTGGAACTCTTCACACATACGTATGAACTTCTTTTGACTTTCTGCATAAGGCCCTGCATATACTTGTAAAGATCTCAAAATAATTGGCCTTGTCCATTGGAGAAATTGCCCCATACTCCATAATACAGATACATAATCAAGAATGAAATCAACAGGATTTGGGTAATAATAGCTCTGTAAATGTGGAACCAGCCTACTTTATTTTTCTATGTCTGGGGCTACAGAAGTCAATTTGAATAAGTAGGTCAGCATTATAGTACAAGTCAGTTGGTTTTCAGTGGGGTTTATTATGAGTGGAGAGGTCGGGTTGAAAGTCAGTTCATCACCAAATAGTGTTACTTTTACCCCTGAAATATTGTTTATTTCCTTTCACTTCTCTCTAGCTCCACATCACCTCTGTAGTCAAAAACCAATCTCATCATCTCGACTAATGAAATATTTCCAACTGAATTCTGGATATTTATATATAGCTATTGCTCCACACACCTGCTAGACTGATTTCTTTTAAAAATGTAAATCAGATCATGTTATTTTCTCAACTCCTTTGCTTAAAACTCTTTAATGGCTCGCCACTACTTTTCGAATAAAGGCGAACATTTCCAATTTGTTTTATAAGCTGCGTGACTTTGCAGTTATCTACAAGGCTTATTTTGATTCACTTCCCCTGACTCTCCACTTCAGTCACACAAGCATTTGTTCAGTCTTTCATATTTGCCATGCTTCTGCAACAGGCTCTTTGCACATGTTCTCTTTGCCTAGTAGCTCTCCCACCACTTTCCTGCCATAGTGCGCATGTCCTTCAAACAAGCCTTTCTTAAGAAAGCTACTCTTGTTCCCTATAGATGTTTCATAGTTCCTTATACTTCTTGTTCACAGCGGTTTCTCACAGTTGCAATTACATATTTATTAGCTATTATTTGGTCATCTGTGTCCCAAGTAGACTGACTTCTTTGCATTTGGGTGGATCCATGGTTCTGCACTTTTCACAAGAGCCCCAGGTCAGATGCCAACTGTGGGGTGGGATGCTAGCAGTTGTTCCTTTGGGACTGAATATTAGTTGGAACGAGTAGAATAAACATGTAGAATAAACATAAGTACTCAGCATCATCATCTTCATGGAGAAGGTGCCTTTGGATGTTTTACCCCTAATGGATTTGTCCTGAGCCACTTTTTTTTTTTTTTCCAGAAAAGTGCCCTTGATGTCCAAGGATGTCATGGGTAGGATACTCGGACAAGGTGTTACTATCTTGGGCTCCAGTAAAGCAGTGCTGTGAGATAATGATCCCTTTCAACCTTGCTGGAACTAGTCAAAGGTTGGGTTAACCATGTCAATCTTGTCTAGTCACCAGCAGTGTGGTCTGGGTATATAGGGCTACCTTGAAGGCTTCTTGAACTGGTAACATGTGTCAGGGTTTCTGCAAGTGAAAGGTACAAAGAATGAGATCCAGTTCTGCCATGGAGGTGCTTTCCTACCTGGATATGAGGCTCAGTGTAGTGTGTGCCACTGCCCATGGTGACCAAGAGCCCCATGACGTCCCCAGAAAGGCAGGCAGTCAGCGATGGCAGGGCAAGATGGCTGAATGGACCTCATGGCAGGTCCACATCCAGCTGCTGACCCCATATATTTGCATTCGCATATGTATTTGATATTTCTGTCCATTTGTGACTGATGTTACCTTTTGGTCACATCCTATCTTACTGCATGGGGACTTCTCTGACAGCTCACATATGTGAGTAAATTGAATCATCATCATTATTTAAAACACTTGAGAGAAAAAATAAAGGCTGAACTGGAATCAATATCTATTCACGTTATCATAAGACATTCTAATATTACTTTTTTTAATAAAGGAGAAGCTATTGGAATCTTTAAATATAAATTCATCTACAGAGTGCCAAAAAATGTATACACATTTTTAAAAAGGAAAAATTGGTTTAGAATTGTAACACAATAAATGATGCTAGCATTCATTTGATTAATGCCATCTTTTGAGCGAATGTCATACTACATGTTGCTACTGTAATTCAATTCAACTTCGAAAAGTAATACATCGATAACATCTCTTAAAATATGTATACATTTTTTGGAACCCTGGGTACATTTCTGAATTATTGTTTAAAATGCTTTCAAACTTTTTTATCATCTACCTGAAGTTAGTTTTTTTTTCATTTATGTTCTTTAACAAGAATTTGAAGCGATCATCATCAAAAAATCTTGACCAGGAATTGTTTGTGGCCATTTTATCCATATAAGTTGATGTGAAATATCTGTTCATGGAAGTAAGCCCACGTTTTCATTAAAAAAAAAGAAAAAATGTTAGGTTTTGTTTTGAAGTTTGACATAAATTTAATATTGAATCTCTTTTCTAAAACTTTGAACATTTTGGTAATATACTTATAAATATATATATATTATATTAATATATATAATATAAAATACATATATTATATATATATATTTTTTTCCCCCCAGCAAGCCTTACATAGGTTTCCCTAAATCCTTTCGATTTTACTGGGTGTGTCTTACCAGTATTATTGTTTTTTTACAAGGGCCAAGATATGGAAAAGCACTGCTCTAATGGATATGAGAAATGCATGAACACTGCATTAACAGTCTTGCTCGTTGGTGTCCTGATCTGTGGACCCAGCAGGCATAATGAAGGGGCTACATATTGACTGTAAGGAACAAGGGGTGTTTCTTTTGGAGACAAGAACTGTAAAGAGACAGTTTGGTTTTCTAAACAACAGCTTACATGTTATCATTTCCAAAAATAAATTTTCTGTATTTCCTCAAGACAAAGAAATTGGGGTAAATTTTATAAGAAACCACATAACCTTGGCAAATTGTGAAACCTTTTTAAGTCACATTTTGTTCAGGGGTCAAATATAGATTATAACGTCCATCTCAGAGGTCACTGTCAAGAACACATGAGTCATCTTCATGAAATACTTAGTACAGTGTCTGTACCCAGTAAGCATCTAAAGATGGAAAGGATTGGGCCCTATGGTGGTGAGTTCCCCATACTAGAGGTATATTATACATGATCACATTTTCAAGCATATTATATATCAATATATCAAGCATATTATACATGATCACATTTTTGGGATGTCATAGGGACAACTATATCTTTAATTAAATGCCCTTAAGTTTCATTCCATTGCTGAGATTCCCAGACTGGAGATAACAGAGCCAACTCTAGAATTAACACTACAGCCAGGTTGTAGGCCAGAATAGTGTCAACAAGGGATCTTTCAGTGGACCCTCATAAGAATCTCTGAGTAAGAATATTGACAAGGACCCTCATCCTTCTCAGGAAAGAACTCGCAGTAGCCTGTATCAGACTCCCCTTGTGAAAGCACAAATTGATAGTCCCCACCTCCAGAGCTTCTGATTCAGCAGGTTTTGGGGCATGGTGGGGGGGACCAAGAATCTGTATTGTTAATAAATTCCCTGGTGATGCTGATGATGCTGGTTCTGGGACCAGAGTTGAGAACCATTAGATCGAGGTTGTCAGCTGCTGTCAGATTCACCTGGGGATATAGTTAAAGTACAGCTGCCTGGACCCCAATCCTAATGCAACTCCATACACTCCTGGGTGGTGGGGCCATGGCATGGGTGTAGGTTAAAAGGGTTCCAGGTGATCCAGGTGAGAAGTCAGCCCTAAGAACCACAGAGTCAGAGCGTCTGCATTTCAGCAGGTCCTTCATCCAGGTCCTTTTCACTAGACTTCAGTGTTGAACTAGGATTCGCATTAGTGTTGTTATTACTATCTTTCTGTTTTGAATTTCTTTTTTTACTTTTGAAATGTCATCGTGACATATGAAAAACAAAAGTGTTTCTGTACTCTGAGACTGTTTCAATGATGATAAGTCTCACCCTTTCCTCCTCCTAATTATTCAAGAGCCTACTTACTGGTAGCAGTTAGATGAAAATCTGCAGTCTGCAATTAAGATCAGTATATATGACAGTGTGAATGAGGCTTGAATATTTTATTTGTCTTTCTATTGCTTTTGGTGCTTTAAACCATTGTACTTACAAGAAAACCTAAAACACTTGGTAAGTGAAATTATAGCTTGCCATATTTTTATAGTTTCTACTGAGACAGAAACACCTTCGGATAACAATAGCCGACTGAATTATGCCAGGTTTTCACGTTCACTCTGTAATTCAGTTATATGCTGACTCAGTGAGGTTAGATTAAAATGCTTGTATCCAGTGGACTCACAGTTCTCATAGGAGTTAGGTTTTAAAGTCAACATGCCTGGCAGAAGTCGGGCATGGCCAGAATTTCCCTTCAGAGTCCGTCCAGTCCACGTGTGGTCCAGAGTGTGGTCCAAAGACCAGCACCTTCGTCATCGTCCAGGAGCTTGTGAGAAACACAGATTCTAAGCAACCCAGGGAATCCACATTTGAGAAGCACTGCCTTCAATTATTCATGAATCACTAAGTCCTGCGACTGCAGAAGACGAAGAGCCTAGAATTACTTCTGTGGCTTCTCTTTGCATTTTTGTTCAGGCTTCATTTCACCCTACGAGTGGAGGCCTGGCTCTAGATTGATTGAGCAGGGAAAGCAAGAAGAGCAATGTTTCTTTTTTTCTCTTCTTCCTCTCATCCCACACTTTCTCCTATAGAATCAGTGTGGTTGACTTAATGTTAGTTGAAAATACACACATTGCAACTTCCATTATGTTTTATATATGTCAACTCAAAAAGTGGATTGCTATCTACCTTGGGCCAGGGACTGTGCTAGGTGGTGAAGATACAATGGCAAGAAGGGCCAAAAAAAAACCCCAAACAAACAAATAAACAAACAAACAAAAACCAGCTCCCATTATTATAGAGCTCTGTGTCTGAACATATCTAATTGGAGAAGATAATGGGCGGGCCTGCGTTACATGAATAATACTGTGTTGTGTTCAGCTTAGTGTTTGGTTTCCAAAGAATTCTAGTGAAGAACATCATCTGTTAGGAATTCCTCTTGACTGAACATCCACTCTTTAGGCTGAGAGGCCATTTTTGGAGTGTATCTACCACCATGTAATTACACTACTCCTCCAACTCTTATTGAGGCCTGAAGGGATGGCAAGCAATAAAGGTGACCACATGTGTCTTTTCGTCTGTATGAGTCCCCAGGACATGGGCCTCCAATGACTACAGAGAATCCATGGTATTGAGAATGAAAGCACCTTCTGGGAAAGACTGGGCAGGGTGCCAGGAAAGGTCCTGTCTGTTGCTCTGCCAAAGCTTTTCCCTGTTGCACAGTCCCAAGCACATCTTAGGCTGCTGCTGGTACCAACCCTATGCTCGGTGTCAGCAGTCCCCAGATAGTCTAAACAATGTCATGTTCCCATTCCCTGGAGGAAAGGGGGTAGAAATGCTTCATTTTCACTGCCCTCTTGGGATTTTATCAATTGCACTTTCTGGCTGCTTGCATTCTGTTAACATCTGTCTTGGAGGAGAAGAAAGCTTTTTCACTTCTCAAGGGAAGGAAGGAGTCACCTATGAAATGAGGATAGATCACCTAATCTTGTGATCTGAGTTTCTTCCTGACATCTTAAAACGACTTCCATTCATGCCAGCTGTTTGCTGTCCTTAAAATGCCACAAGACATTGCCCAGTGTCCTTTTTTTCCCAACAATGCTTGGCAGATGTTGAGTTTTGATGTCTTCACATGTCTTTCATCAATGTAGAAACTGCACTTCTTGGTGGCTTTTCCCGCCCATACAATGGCTGCTCTGTAATGATTTGTCATGTTTCATCAGACATTACAACTTGCCTCCGAATAAAAGGAACAAAGCTCATATTACAGGATATTTATGACTAAATCTATTTACTATCGATGAGGAATCTAAAAGCTTAGCAGTCTTCTTCAAAGGCAAACTGTAAAGCTTGAAAAAAACTCCAGCTGTTTAAGATTTCAAGTCATTAGCCGAATGCCTGAGCTAGACTTAAGCGTTCTATTTGAGTATCTTTTTTAAAACAAAACTATTGAAGACAATGTTCTCTATTACGTTTTTTTTTCCCCACTGCAATGTAAGCTGTGGGCCTGAATGTTATTCCCAGGAGAACTGCTTATGCAGAGAGGCTTGGATCCTATGATTCCAGCCTCCCTGTCCTCCCAGCTGTCATTGAGATCACAGTGAGATGGGTTGTGGGGTCAGATTTCTGCCTTGAGTTGAGGGATGGTCACAAAGTGGCCACGAGGTACTCTTGTTGAAGGCAAATCATTTCCTTATCTGAGCACAGGAGTCTCCAGGAGGTTCCAAGGTAGGTCTGATCTCCTCAGAGTCCTGAATGATTCTCTTAAAAGTCGGATGGGAAGGGATACCAATTACTGAATGTGAGCCATGCATCAGACCATATCCCGAGTCTTTAGCTTGTGCCATCTCACCCAACCACAACAGAACCTGGTTCATAACGGTATTCAAATCCTCATGTTGCCATCTGAGGCAGCTGAGCTGGGAAGATGTTTGTGCCAGAGTCACGCCATGTTTGATTCAAGAGCCCTTGACTCTGACCCTAGGCTGGCTTTCTGTCAGAGATGCATTGTTTACTTCCTCTGCGATCATATAACTTTATAGGCAATCAAGTTATTCTTCTTCAGAGAAATCCATCTTCAAAACTATGGCGTTGGGTACAAGCTTGGATCTGCACTTGATTCAAAATGATCAAGGCAGTCTTGCAAAGAGGGTAAAGATAATCCTTTCTATTCTAAGAATCCTTCCTAATGACAGGGTGAAGAACTCACTAGAGGCCAAAACAGGTAACGGAAATGGAGAAAGCTGATGTTTGAAGAGTGGATGGAATTGTACAATTAGGTCAGTGTTTATACCACCTGAGGTATGGTTCTCAATTAGATTATATAAAAATCATCTTCTGTTTTATAAAGGTAACACGTTTATTGTAGAATATTTAGAAGGTGTGTAGATCTTTTTTGTCTTGGCTTGATATTGTGTCGACCTCAGAGATTTGGGGCAAGAATATTTCTATTGTTTCCATGGTTGTCAAGTGCCCAGTAAATATTTCCGTGTAAATGGCTGCTGTGAAGTTGACATACCATGTTCACACTTAAACAATGACATGAAATCTGATATCGGAGTTTCTTAAGAAAATTGGGTATTCAGGCCCCCCTACCCCCAGCTTCAGAAGCTTTCTTACCTAAAATGAAACTTTGAGATTTGAGCTTTCAGGTCAGGGATTGGCCCCATTCCAGGGACCAGTGGGTGAAATGGCTGCCTGGACTCTTGTACTGTTCTTATAGGTGACCCTTTGCTATCTTCAGTTTTAGGATTTTCGAACCCTCAATGCATGAAGTCTGAGAATGCATCCTGCTTCTAGCTGAGATCTCTGGAGTCTGTGCTGTCTCTCGCAGTGCCTTCTGCCCTCATGCTTCTTCAAGTTCTCTTTTCTGCTGCTCCTCCCTTGCTAAACCCCAAGTGGCATCTTTCTCGCTACAGGTTACATTCCCACAGCCTTCAAAATAGAAGTTCAGGATATTTATAGTTGAATTCTAATATATTTTCTGCCTTTTTCTAATGTCACACGTCATATGCTTGTCCAGTGATTTTCAGCTGGGGCATAAGTGCCCTCAGAGAACATTTGGTGATGTCTACAGAGAAGATTTGTCCAGAGACATTTTTGATGTGCACAACTACAGGATAGAGATGCTCCTGGCATCTAGTGGTTAGAGACCAGAGATGCTGCTGAACATTCTGTGATGCACAGGAGCAGTTGTCTAGCCCCAAATGTCAGTAGTGCCATGGTTGTCACACCCTGGGTGCCATGGTTGTGACGCAGCTGTCCTGGAAAATGGATCTTGCTCAAACACCCCATGTACCTATCACTGAAAGGGAGTACAGGGGTCAGAAGCATGGCCTCTGGGCCCCGAAGGTTGAACTTCTACTCTCTTCTTACATGTATTAGCTGTGTAACTTTGGGAAAGTTACTTAAACTCTCTGTGCCCCACTTTCCTCATCTGTAAAGCAGTTCTAATGATGCATATGGGATAAGGTTATTATGACTAAATGAGCTCATTCATGCTAAGTACTTGCAACAGTGGTGGGTAGGCAGAAAGTACTCAATATCCTTTACCCGAAACTGCTGCTAATAATGTTGCCTCATTTCATGTACTTTGACTTTACTTAGGGTAGTCCCTCTATCTGGAACACACTCTTTCCCATTGCCCCCCGTTTTAAAGCCACAGTTAGAAAGTCCCCTTGTCACCCCACGAGAGCAAATCACTGTTCTCAGCCTTCCCCACTCCTATGCATCCATGCATCTTGTCTGACAGGAGGTAGTTGTTGTGCCTTCTCCTTTGGATTGTGACCTCCTGGAGGAGCTGCAGCCCACTCTGTCTCAGCCTTTTACGCCCAGTTCCTGGCAAGGGCTCCATCAGTCATGTTGGTGGGCTTGGGGTTAGGCTCTATTGAGGAGAAGACGAGTAGACAAAATAAATAGCAAACTTCCCTCTTTCTTTTCAGATGTGATGTACCCTTTTAAGTAAGCCTACCACCACCATTTGCTTACAAATAAGAAGCCTACACTTAAATTGGGCACATGCAGTGTCTTTATAGCCCAGGCGATAATGGTGTTGAAAGGCAAAAGCTAAATGAAGCACAATACAGAGTCCTGTTCCCTCCCTCCCGTCACACACAATACACTCTCCAGCCATAACAGCCTCCCAGCCTTAGCGAGATGTACAGCACACGTTGTTATCTGGTATCAATAATTCACTCCTTCATCTATCGCTATCCGTCTTCTCCATTCTAGCTTGAGCGATGTACCTTCCCATTGATAAGCTAACCAGCCTACACATTGCTGGTGATTATCTATCAGTAGAAGAAAATAAAAACGTTGTTGTTTTTTCCCCACACAGTGCTATAAATCTAAATCTCCTATAATGAGAGATTTTTTTTTTCTTTCCTTGACTTAAAAATGATCTTTTCAGTCTAAAGATATTGCAGCTCTTCAATGAAGAGAAACTAGAGTATAATGGGGTCTGAATGGGTTCTAAAGCTACGTCTGTCACTAATGTCTTGGACATTTTTCCTAGCCCCTGAGCTGTAGTTGGTATATCTCTAGAGGAGGAAGAGGCCGCCACTTCAGTGTGATGCCCTGAGATGCTGTATGTGCAGGCACATGATAAAACAAAACTATAAAGTGTTATACAGTGGCAAGCTGATGGTGACAGTTCACCGATGATGTCATTTTTAAAATAATATGTGGAATTTTCTGTTTCTCTTTTTCTATACTTCTGGAACATAGACTCATCGGTACTGTTTTATTGACAATGTTTAGTGATCAGCATTATTTTTTCCTTAAAACATGTATAGCTTGAATGAAAATTCAAAAATAGAAAGAGGCAGTTTTTATTTTCCCTCTCCTTTATGCAGCTTTTATAGCTTGAGATCTGGAACGAGCATCCATGATGCTGACAAACGTTTCTCTTCACCTGTAATATACTCAACCAGTTTGACAGAACTGGCCTGGGATTGGGTATATTACACTGGCTCTTGCTCCTAGCTTTCCACACTAGTTTTATAGTAAAAGTTCTCCCCAAATATAAATTGATAGTAGAGACGCCTCTACACAATACATACCATTACTAACGGTTCATGATGCACATAAAACTTCTGCTTGTTGAAAATGACAGACAGCTTTTCCTTTTTTGCCCGTATTTTTCCCTCACTCTGAAACATTTATGTAGCCCTGGCCAGGAAGTGAAGCCAGGGACTAACCAAGTACAGCACAAATAAGACGTGTCAATTTGACTCTGAGGAAAAGGACCAAGATTTTCCCAGCTGACAACAGAATTCTAAAATTGGCCAATCAGAGGTGAAAAGTGCCTGGAAATGTGCTGTTTGAGATGGAATGAAGGCATGTGTTTACATTCCTGAATACTGAACTTGGCTTTTCTGCTGTTGAACACCATCGGTATGGCTAGTGAATCTGTATTTTGCTTCCATTTGGATGGTGATTATGAAAGTCATCCTCTGCGCTAGTTACACGGTTCCACTACAACACACGTGATGACTACACAGTTGCCACTTTGCCTGCTTTTCAAGAATTATGTGTAACTTTAGAATCAATAAATACAGAGCATTGTATTAATAAACAGCGTAGGAAAGAAATGGGGGTAATTGTCCCAATGGTGAAAAAAACATTTCTGGAAAACAATTCTTTTTTTGACCACTCCACAGTGTAAACCACTTGTGAGATGCTACAAAAGAAATGCTCCAAAGAAGGGGGCCCCCATGCTCTCAGACAGAGACTGTAGACTACATTTACAATCAATAGAGAGTGCTAAGAAGAAAACATATCTTCTATGAAGGAAATTCTTCTTTTCTGCTTTACTTTCTCTAAACTATGGCTCAGTACAGCCCAGTAGAACTTTTTGGTGATGATGGCACTATCTTGTAACTTTCTGTGTGATATGGTGGTCACTGGCTGTGTGTTCCCACTGAGACCTTGGAATGTGGCTAGTGCAACTGAGGAACACCAGTTTTAATTTTATTTCATTCCAATTAATTTAAATTCAAATAGCTGTGTGTGACTAGTGCCTACCATATAAACTGAGCAGCTATAACTCAGTTGGTAATATTCATAGTAAGAAGAGTAATAGCTAATTATTGAACATTATCTTGTATGCCAAGCATTGTATTAAGCATACAAGGTGCGATAAGTGAATGTTGAAAAAAAATTATTACAGTAAAAGACATATTGCCATTAATCTCCCTCAAAATACTCCCCTTCACTTCAAACACACTTATCCCATCATTCTTGCCGCTTTCTGAAGCAGTTCTGGAAGTCCTCTTTCATGAATGTCTTTACTTCATCTTCCATCATGGCAATGCTCCATGTCACACATCGCTTCTGGTATACAGCAATTTCTGTCAATTAAAAACATTTGACAGAAATTCATTCACCTTTTCACCTTATTCACCAGATCTGGCACCTCTGGCACTGTGTGACTTCTGACTCTTCCCCAAAGTCAAAATGACCATGAGAGGTAAACATTTTGAATTGATTTAGGACATTGAGGCAGCCATGACAGTGCAACTAAAGACACTCACGAAAGAGGACTTCCAGAACTGCTTCAGAAAGTGGCGAGAAGAATGGGATAAGTGTGTTTGAAGCGAGGGGGAGTGTTTTGAGGGGGATTAATGGCAATGTGTCTTTTACTGTAATACATTCTTTTTTAAATTTAAACATTCACCGTATTTTGTGATCACACCTTGTATTATATACGTTAACTAAAATTAATCCTAACAACCCTATTTATTAATATTGTACCCACTTTGCAGATGAAACTACTGATGCACTGAGAGTAAGCATTGCACCACATGACAATCTTGAGCAGGGTGAAGCATCCAGGAGTCAATGCTCTGGCACTGTCATTCTTAACCTGTGCACCAGCCTGCCTCTCCGGGAGATGATGGCAAATTTATTAACCACAGTGTATTTGAACCTGATGGTTTTCACTACCTGACTTGGCATAAAAGTATGAAAAATTATTTAAAAATAGTAATCTCTTTGGGGACTTCAGGGCTAAATAAATTCAGGTTGCCCTACTGAGTAACTTGGAAAAACTGCATAAGGATGTATCAACTCACACTGCCTACAGAAGGCTATGACCCCCATGACCCACTAAGTAAAGGAAAAAAAAGAAATATTAATCCAGCTTTTTATCAGGCGTTGTCATGGAGATTCAGCCTCACACAAAGGTGGTGCTGTGTTTTCCGCTCCAGTAATAGATCTCAGCAATTAGCTTTGTCTTTATTTAGTCTGCAAAACCAGTCTGAAAGACCTCCTGAGAGAAGACCTTGAAATTGCTTCTCACAGTGCTAGCAGACAGCTAGAGAAGACTTCCTGGGAATGTGGTGGATGCCACTGGTGTGATAAACTTGAATATATATATATTTTTAAATCAATCTTTTTAATATCCTGGAAAATGCTCGGCTGTGTGAAGGCCGTCACATCAACATTATGTCTCATGTACTGATTATCAGGCAGGATTTTCCAAAAGATTTCCCCAACCTGGATGTGTGTCAGAATCTCTGGGGAAGATTGTTGAGTACAGGTGACATTTGGATGAGCACCAGGGTAGGGAACAATGGGTTTAAATTAGACAGAAGTATGCATTCAAATGCATTCCAGAAGATTTCTTCTTGGCAAATTTTCTGCCATAAATAGCATTTTAAAATTGGTCCTTGGTATTTTCCTTAAATATCTGGGTACTAACAGACACTGTGTTGTGAAAGTAAATGAAAGCTCGGTGTGTTTACATGTGGTCCCCCAAGTGGCTCCTTTGATGGTGCAGTAAATTTTGGCTTTAAGGCACCATTGCTCCCAAAATGATCAATACTAAATAGGTTGAAGGCGAGACGGGAAGATGTATTGACATTTCACTCTGAAAAGCTACAGGTTTTTCTAGACAAAAATCAGAGGCAGGTGGATTACTTGACAGTCTCAAACTTTATTGTGGATGGTACAGAAAGAGAATGGGTACATGAAATCACATGGAAGAGGGTCAGATTGGAATCTCCAAGTTCTTTCCTAGAGGGAAACACAAGCAGAAACATCCAGTTAATTTTAGGTGACACAGTAGCAACACTGATGGCTAACATTTGAATGGCTACTGTGCCAAATTCTGTTCTAAGTGCTTTGCTTTCATTTAGTCCCCATAACCACTATTTTACAGACGAGGAAGCTGAGGCACAGAGAGATGATCTTTTCTAAGGAGTCAGCATTTTGCTCATTTGGCATAAATGGTAGTCTCACATGCTGATCCCTGATTTTACTTTATTTCCCTTTATATGAGTGTTGGGTAGGAGCCCCCATTGGTGCTACTGTCTCTGCTCTATGACCCAGAATAGACTAAGAATCCAGTACTCTGGAAGAGACTGGCTTTCTCAGGATTGTGTCATGGAAGGGATCTATCCCCCATTTGGTGGCATTGGTGTCACTCTGAAAGCCCCAAGAAAGGGTTCTCATGGGCCAAGGTCTCAAGACTTCTGTGGTATAATTTCTCCTTATTTCGGAATATTGAAAGGACATGGCTGGTATGTGAGGGGGACCCCCCTGGACTAACCCTGGTGGTAACCCTGGTGGCCTGGGTAGCAAAGCCTCCACAGGATACTTAGAAGGATGCCAAAACATACTTGCCGTGGACAATCATCACCTGACTGTACACCAGTTCAGGTGGTCAGTTGTGGTTACACTTTTCACCTGCATAGAAACAACAGCTCAAGTCGCAGTCTGGACTTTGGCAAACCACAGGAAATTAGGGTGCAAGTGAAATGTGCAAACATGATAAACACGAGGGAAAGAGGAATTAAGTTTCTAGAACAAAAATCTAGCATTTTTCCAGCTAATCCTGCAGTGGCCAGCTTAATCAAATCGTCAGCTAACCCAGATGATCATGACCTGATGGTCAGTTTCTTTATAGAGCTTTGCTATGGCAAAAGCAGAGAGAGAAGGAACAGGTGATGACGCTGTGGTGGGAATTAGCTTTTCACATTTGTGTGAGAGGAAAGGACCAGTTTTTAATGTTAGCAAATCCTCTTCTGGGTTTCATTTCCTTTGCTTGGGTTCCCGTGCCAAACTTGGTCACCTTATGCAAAGATGGAGTCTGCTTACCGCCGTCAATATGTGATAACATGGGATCTTAACTCTGAGCAGGCTGCTCTCAGCCCCGGGTGACCAGCAGGCCTCAATTATGTTTAGTCAGTGGATTTCAATGAATTCTCAAGAGTTCGTCATTTCCAGCTCCAGAAGGCCATTTTTCTTTGAGGCAGGAACTATAATTTTTAATTTTTCAGCCCACCAAAAGACTCCAAGAGTAGGTGAAACAACATTAAGCAGTCTTATCATTTTCAGTATCATTAAGGGGGAAAAAAAAAGGCACATCTCATTGCAAAATGGCCCTGAAATTAGATTATGATTTTCACCTTGACACCCTGGAGGGTCTAGCTTAATTTCGGGAATCAACTGATCAGAACAATAAATGCTGATTGGATAGATTATGTAGACTGAACTGTTTTGTCCTATTGCATTCAATTCCAGAAAAGTTGATTAGAAAGGACTCTGGTTCAGTCACCCACTGTGCCACTCATTGTTGTGTGTCTCTGGCAAGTTACTTCACGGCTCTGAATCTGTTTCCTCCTATGTTGAAGTGGGGACAATAAACTTTGTCTCAGTGGATGGCGGAACCCTTTGTAAGTCTGTAGAAATAGGGAAAATATGGTACAATAATCTTCATAATCGATATTATTGTTATTATTACATTGCTGTAAAGCACCCTGCTAGGCCCTTTGGAGACTGAGATGAATGAGCCTGGCCTTCCAAGGCAGTTCTATATTTGGTGCAAGCTTGATAGATACCAAACTTCAAAGCCTCAGCGGAGATCTCAGAGAGGTTTTGTTAATTGATTTTTTTGTAGTATCCTGGCCTCGGAAGGAAACCAAATGTGTTTTCACAAGCAAAGATTAAGGGACTCTGTTCTACTCAGTCATTCTTCTATCACTCAGGACATATTCCAGAATTGTTATTTGTACTTACAATGCTCTTCAGTGTGCCAGCCAGCCTGAAGTTACCTGTCAAAGTTAATCACATGGAGTGGTTCATATATCAGGTGATATGAGCCTAGCTGTCCCACAGCAGGCCTGGTTGAGTGACTGATAGCCTTCTCTGTCAATTTCACCAAGACAAAAAACTATTAATGACCCATCACAAGACCGCAGTGAACCATCTCCAAAACAGTTTGCTGTACCTAGAGAAAAGGTTGCCTGACTTCATAGGCAATCGGGGTATCATCCCTTCCAACTCTGAGGGCTTATGGTAGACCAAAAAAAAAAGAAAGAAAGAAAAGAAAATGTAACCACAGAAAAAAAAAGAAAAAAGAAAAAAAGAAAGCCAATTAAAACAGAGATGAGCAGGTACTAACAATGCTACCTTCTATACAAACAGCCCTTTATGAAGGAGGGTTTTTGTTTACATGTTCCCCGGACATCTCCATGGTAACCCATCAAGGAAGTTTCTAAGAGGAAACTGAAGATCAGAGATAATATGGCTTAGAGGTTCCCAAGGTGATGAAGCTTATGCTACCCCAAGTATCAGAGCCAGGGTCTGGACTTTGGTCCAATTTTCCTTATTCTTGGCCAGAAAAAGGAAACAGCACACACAAGGTCATAACCAATACTTGGACCAACACTTACAGCAAGAGGGAGTGTTGAGTCCTGTCTTGTTCTACTAAATGTTTGGGTCAGCTCAGCAAGCACAGGCTTTGGAGACATTTCTTCAATCCTCTATGCAAGCTGGGATCCTCAGAGCATACTCTAAAAGAGGACAGAGATATAAAGGGAACTCAAAACTAATTTTAAACTTGAAAAGAAAAGAAATAATGAGAATGTTCATGTAGATCATAAAGGCAAATAATGATTACCTTTGATTCCTAGAGAGAGTTAATTTAAAATGCATCCAAGTTTCTTTGTACAGCCAAAAAAAAAAAAAAAAAAAAAAAATCCGCGAAGCTGAGACATATCTTTAGTGGACAGAAACAAGAGTCGCCGTCACTTGAGTCCTGAGAAGATTTTCATTCATAGTAATTGGGAGGAAGAAAGATTGTAGAGATTAACTGACCTTGGTTTAGGACACACACTGTTGCTTTACAAATGAAATTGATGCTTGGCGCCTAAAAGACAAAATCGATCCTTAATGCCAGTCTCTAAGAAAACGCATGTAGTAATCGGAAAACCACCAAATTGACTTTTTATGTTTTTACCAAATTAGAAGGTATAATCATTTAAAACAATCACTTAGGATCCATTTCTAATGGTAACTTTGAAGTTCATGTGCCCTTTGAAAGAAAAATAGTGTAGATATCCATGGTCCATAAAAGAAAGGAAATTGGCATAAAATTGTGTTTGACACCTGGGGTTAGCTCATGTAATTAAAAGAGACATTAATTACACAAGTGCAGATGTAGCATTGAATGTCACTTTTAAGAGTTGTACACAAACACTACAACAGTTATGAAACCTACGACATCAAGGTCAAAACTTGCCTTCTCAGGGCAGTTTTTGCGACCTTGGAGGTTCAATCTGAAAGAATACAACTCCACTTGTTGTGGCTGTTGCCTTGGCCTTCTCTTATTAGTAGTAAATAATTACCTATTAGATATTTGCTGTGTACATACTCTGTTCTAGGTAAGGCTAGGAGCAGTTGGTATGTGAGGTATTGTACTCCATTCATTCCACACACATTTTCTGACAACACAGTATTTGCTAGGCCCTAGGCTACAGGCACAGGGAGAAAGCTGACTCGGTCCCTCTCCTCCCGGGCTGCTTCCCCTGTGTCGGGCCCTGAAACTAAGTGCCTTCAAAAACCAATACTTCAGCCTCACAGAACTGCTTTCTCAAACTAGGACACATCATATTCTTTTGTACTCCAGGTTCTTTGCGCAAACTTATTTCCTGTGTTCAGTGTCTTTTCTTTATGGCTGTCTGGAGTCTTTCATCTTTTAAGGCCACCTCAATACCTCTTACCGTGTTTCCCCGAAAATAAGACCTAGCCGGACAATCAACTCTAATGCATCTTTTGGAGCAAAAATTAATATAAGACCCGGTTTTATTTTACTATAAGACTGGGTCTTTATAATACAATATAATATTAATATTAATATTAATATAATATAATATAATATAATATAATATAATATAATATAATATAATATAATATAATACTGGGTCTTATAATATAATACTGGGTCTTATATGAATTTTTGCTCCAAAAGACGCATGAGAGTTGATGGTCCCAGCGAGGTCTTATTTTTGGGGAAACACGGTAGGTGATGCTTTTCACACACTGCTCACTAGCACTTGGTACAGACCTCTCCTAAGAGTCCCTGTCACTCTAAATTATAATTGTTTGCCGTCAAGTCTTCCATCAGATCTGGGCTCCCTGAGGGTATTGTTCACTCCCGCCTCTAATTCCTAGTCGGTTCAGGCTGACTTGGACAAGCAATGCTCTACAAATGTTTTTTGATTGACCCAATTAAGAATATTCTTACAGTGAATAAATCCTGGCCGGATGGTGTGGTGACATGCTTACATGTAAAACTTCACATGGTTTTCATGACTTTGGGGCATAGTGGGCATGTTTCTTTTATGCTAAGAATGAGTAGAAATCCCAGCCATGGGAAATTTCATCCCATTCTTTAAGTTGAATTGAAGTGGCAGGACAGAGATGGCAAATATTAATTGGCTTTTGAGGAAGCTGAAATATCAGACCCCGATGAGAGAAATTATGGTATTTCAGAGCGCTCATGCAGAAAGAAATATGCCAAAAAGATTTATAGCTGCATTTATTTCTAAGGTGACTTCATGTCAGAGGTCAGGTAACATATTCTTTGCTATGCTATACTTACAGAGTGTTGCAAAATGGATTTTAAATTGAGGGAGTCTTCAGTTAACACAGAAATATCACATTGAATGTTAAAGCAAAGTGAGAGTCTCAACATGATATGAACAGTTGGATTGTACATTTCCCAACACTTAAAAATGTGAAATGACCCATTATAGTAATTATAGAAAACAAGAGATTATTATTATTTTATAATACCATTTTATAAACTAATGAAATTACAATAATATTATAACCAGCGTACTTGCTTGGAAGAATATATCTTGTAAAAAAAAAAAAAAAGACTCAGGGCTTTTAAATGTCCATATTTGCAGAATTAAAACAAAGTTTTGTTTTTTGTTTTTTATTAGAACACCATCCTGTGGTATGAAAATTTGCCTCCTAACAAAACAGCCTGTTTCCTGACCTGGTGATGATGGCAGATTAATTCTGGTTTTGTTTGTTTGTTCGTTTTTTGTCTTTTCTTTTTTTTTTTTTTTCATTATTGCATTTTAAGTCAATGCCATTAGATTTAAAACACTCTGCAGAGTTTTAAAATTTATAAACGGTCAGACAAAATATTGATTTGGTAGATGTTTGGCCCATAGTGTTTGTCGAAGGAGGAGAGGGCTATTAAACAGAGACAATGTATGGAATGTGTTTTCAAACCAGGTTAGCTTCTATTCTGCCTGACTTTGAACCTGCTTCTTTCAAAAGCAGACAAGCAGATGTTTGATTTGCTCTACATGGTGGGCCTTTGTTGGGGCATGGTGGCTGCAATGAAAGCTTTATTAGCATGGTAGAATGGAAGTTCACTTTTGAGACTACAGATTTTTCTTTACTATTTTGTCTCCCTGAAAACAACCACATAGAAATGAATCTGAACATACGCCATTAAGTTTCTTTCAATGTTCTCCCAAGTTTTCCAGTTTCATTGTAGCCCGAACAAAGTGATACAGATACACTTCTGTCTTTGAATAAATTTAACTTAGACTAACTTCCATTCCCATTATTTTTTAACTAGCTATACAGATGCTTATCATTCATTTGTAAAGGCACCTTTAAATTGGCAGAAAAGGAGAATACCTAATCGAAATCTTTGAAACAAGACCATCCTAGCAAGAAGTTTATTTCTAAACAACACATTCTGAAAGTATTTTTTAACTGAACGATTCACTTAAAACATTTTTACCTTGTACCCTTTAAACCAAAAGACATCAACTTAGAGTGGAGCGAAAGAGAATTTTTAATGGATTGAGATTAAATCTATCATTTTTACCCAGGGAAAATTTCTTCTCATTTATTCTGAGGCAGTCTCCTGTAAAAGGACTATTAAAGTGATGAGCTGCAGTGTTTTGACAAGCACTTGTACTGCAAAAACTTGAAATCTCACTGGGATACAGTTATATGTTCACTGGGGGAAGAGAATGTCCTATTTAAAAACTAGGACAGATCATGTTGATATGGAAAAAGGAAATAACTATGTGAGCAGTGCATCCAGAATTAAGGACTGAGTTACTGGCATCCATCTAAACTCAACAGAAAAATGTAATCATCCTTTGAAAGTACTCTTAAACAGTGCTAAATGGATTTTAAAAAATGCAAGATTATCATTTGTATGTAGAATATCATTACAAAAACAAAGATGGAAACAAACATAGCAATAATCTGATAAAAGTCCCATGTTAGCAACATAGAACAGAGAGACTAGCCACATTATGAAGCAATATCTGCCCCCCCCCCACCATGGTATGACCTCTGCTCTCTCTGTTCTCATCTCAGCTCTAGAGATAGATTTCTCTTTTTTATAAGCTCAATAGGAAGGTTAGAGGAAATCAAAAGGGAACCTTTTATTTAAAACCACCACATGATTTTAATAACTTTACTCCACGCTTTCTACTGTTTATTTTCCCACAGTTTGGATTGCCTTGCTCTAGCTGAACAAGGATGTTTGCCAAAACAAGTATTGTTTTCCACTATGTTATAATATCGCTTAGGCTGAAACAGAGAGATAATAATACTAATACGAATACTAATATTCTTTCATAGCATATGTCCTGTAGCGAGAGCCCAACATAATATGGAAGCATCAAGGGTAAATAAGTTATTATTCTTCTGGCAGACCATTCCATGTCTAGTTCACACATCACACCCTTCACTGTTTCTTTTAAGCTATTAGTTTGAATGCCCTTGGTATTTATTGGTAATTCTTGCATTTGACTAATATTGACACTCATCTTTAGACTCTTGTGGTCTTTCATTGAACCGTTCCCTGTCCTGTGAAATGACTAAAGTTGGTTCAGTGTTTCTCTAAAGCAGAACTATGAGCTACAAATCATCAACACATTATCACACCCAGCAAGCAAACCCTTTTCTATTTCTTTGTTGCAAAGAAGGAATCAAGACCATTTGGGGTTTTAGATGGTAGGGGCAGTCATTGTTTTTTGAATGAATACATTGCTGAGAAGGTATACATTTCTTTGAATGTATTTAATAATAATGATAATAATAAAAAACTAGAACAAACATTTTTACCAGGCTTATAAAACACCCCACTTCCCTCCCTCTAAGTTTTCCACATTGTCTTCTAAAACCAGAGTGTGAAAATATACATTTGGAAATAATCTCTTACCATTGGTAGTTTACAGTAGAGCAAGTATCAGAATGGCCAGCACCAATCCTGCCACTATTGGCTACTTTTTCAGGAAAGATAAATGCTCACTCGCTCATACATAGTTTCCTCAGAAAATACACCAGGCACGTGACTTAGAGCAGCTCCCTGCCCCACACTCAGCTAACTGATCGTCTTTGAAAACACGTTTCTTCATACAAGTAGATTTACAGTAATCATGCACAATTTTCATGGAAACATTTCTAATTCTCAGCAGAGACAAGAGCACACACATAAATAAAAATTAGATCGTTTCTTACCTTTTAGAAAGCAGGTAAAAGCTATACTGTTGGTGGGATAGTGTACCAAGTAACAGACTTTTGTACACTCTTTCTTACCGGTGGTATACAGTCTACAGGAAAAGTAAATATATAGGTAGGTATAAAATAAGTGTTCACACAATATTCCTTTTTATTCATTCATTTTTTTTTCCTTTGGAGAAAGGATAGAGACCATAGACATCATGTCCACTCATTCAGTGGGTTCAATAGCCTTTGGTAGACCAGTTCACCGCAATTCAGGTACCTCTGAACATGGGAGTACTGGTTTCTCTTGGTTTAAGGCAGTTTGGTTTTACTTGCTTGAGCTGGAACAGTTGAGGGAACCAGCCCCCAAATAATTTATCTATCGGGTCAGAGCACTCTTTTCTTCCTCCTGTTGCCATCCTTTTTTTTTTTTTTTTTTTTTTTTTTTTCCCCTCCCTCAGCCTACTCCAGGCATGCTGAATGACCTGTGTGGTTAGTCCAGAAGGATGAAACAAATAACATAATGTTGAGAATGCTAGGGATCCAACAAATGAAGAAGCAGCACAAAAACAAAACAAAACCCATAACAAATTAACACAGCACAGGCATGTGTTCCAGAATTTTCTAGGCATTGTTACTTCTGTAGGCTTTGGTGCACACATCCATTGTCCAGCAGTTTGGGTTTTGTATATGTGTTTGTTGAAATCAAATATCTACTTATATTGACAGTTCAACTCTATGATGTAATAATTGCCTTGAAAACAGCACAGGTTACTTATATGTTTTCCTTACAGTACACACAAAAATGACAGTAAAAAAAAAAAGCATCTGAATACAAACTTATATTTAAAATATTTTAGATTTTATATTGCACATGCAAATTATCATTCTTCTAAAAGGTGCTTCACCATAAATATGCTCATCGACTTAAACTAGTCTTTTACATAGTGTCTCTCTGGCTTCTATCTCAGGGTCAGTTAAAAAGTCATACATCCCCACATCCAAAAAGGGAGCGTGTTCCAAGCTGTCCACCTGCCTGACATTTCTAGTTGCTACTGACCTTCTAGAGAACCTCAGTGTTGCTTTGAACTGCCCAGGAGGTATTAGCATAGAAAATGGGTGGTAGTTAGGACAAAAGTAGCCCAGGCCTCCTCATCACTATGCACTGACATGCTTTACGAGGAGAGCATGTGACCAGAGGATAATTCACAGAGCATCTTCTGGTTCTGACCAGTCCAGGAAGGCAACAGGTCTTACCCACTCATCTCAATGAAGCCATGCTGCCTCAGTTAATATTATCCATCCAACTAGAAAAGGATCCTGGTGGCCATCGAGAAGCTAAGACCCAAGCATTACCAAGTCCTCTTGTTGATCTAGCATCTACACGTTTGCCACCAACATATACCTGCCAAGTCAGCAATAGAATGGTACCCAGCAACATGCCAAATTCAGGATGTAGATCCGAGAACCAGAGCTCGCGGTGCCCTTCCTCTTGGGAAGGAATATTCACAAGCCATCAGCGTAGCTGGGTATAAGCTATCCAAATTTTGTTAGGCTCTAGGCTGACCTACAGACATCTTGTTTGCATAAATGAAATTCCAATATGTAGCTGAGCTACACCCCAATGCCCCCTGCTGTTCTGTGGTCAGGGCAGAAACCAACAAGCATCCACCCAGCTCTGAACATCTGATATGTCAGTAGTGCCCACATACTTTGTGTTTATTCCATAAAGAAAAAAGTTTTTCTTTCAAACAATGGCATTTTAACAGAAGAAGTCACCTAAGAGGAAAACTGAATTTGTTGGGGGAAAAAATCAGGCTGTGCTGGGGCAATTTTAATTTCGGCCTATGTTAAGCCAACAGATAAATTTGTTTTGTGTAGACACGTAGCTGCAGCGTGAAGTCGGATGAGTAGAAGCGCGTGGACCAGATGGCAAGCTGCTGTGATGGAGCAGAGCTGGTAAAAATGAAAACACTGAAGATTGAAATACATGGAGACTAAGTGTTTAGAGCAACAACGGATAAGGGGACGGGGAGATTCTGTTTCATTATTTACTTTGTAGCTCATAGTATAAACTCGACTTCTCAGTTTCCCTCAGAGAATAATACAGAATTCCGCATTTGGAAAGACAAGTTCCTGCTCCAAGTGCCTGGTCTGAGCTTTTGTTTGTTTCTTTTTAACCAGACAGCTTAATTTGAGGAAAGAATTCCTTTGTCTCTCTTACCAAAGTTCAGAAATTTGAGATAATTTGAGCAATATTTGGCATTAAATACAATATACTAATAATGTTTCCTTCTACCAGTATAGTCTTGTCTATTTGCATTGAAATAGCTTTTCAATGCATTGAATAGAATTTTCACTACTACTTTTCCCCTTCACACATACATGTTTACATTGCTAAAGACTGGTTTTCCAAGTATAATTGCTATCTATGATATCACTCTTTCCTGAGTAGTGGCTCCTTTTGGGTCATTTAAAATAACTATTTGTTTGCATTTTGGTCTCATGTTAAATGTGTCATTTCTTTAAGTTGATTTTGTCTCAGATCAGCATCACTGCTAAAACTTTGGGAGGTGTTGCCAATCGGGTCTCAGATTGCATCTCCTAGCATGAAATCCTTACCTACTAAGAAATATTAATTTCTAGAGCTGTGCTGTCTGATCCAGTAGCCACGCCACAGGTAATTTTAAGTGATTTAAAATTAAGTTAAAAGTGTATTTCCTTATTAAGTAGCCATATTTTAAGTTCTGAATAGCCACATGTGGCTAAAACATTTCCATCGTTGCAGAAAGTCCTTCTGGATAGGTGTTGTGTGGAGAAGGTCCTTAGATTCCTCTTTGGGACTTTTGAGCGCTGGGACATCAGAAACCCCAATGTTTGGAGGTACATGAATCTCCTCCTATGGTTTAGCAAATATCTAGTCAATTCTTTACAGTGTTTTAGGGAGTGTCTACACAAATTCAAAAGAACTAAAACAATTTTTTCAAAATATTTTGGATCGATGAGACAAAGGCTCTGTGATTTCATTTTTTTTTCCTGAACTATTTATCTTTGTGTAGACACCAAAACAATAATAATGACAAAACTCAACACAACTTTTTCAAGGTTAAGATACCCAATAAATTCCAAATGGAATGATTATTTGATCAATGCGGATAATACGATACTTGGTTTTCTGAGTTAGTAGGATGAGGCCTCTACCTGGGCAGCTTCTTTGAGCTCAGGTGACTCCTCACTTAGACAACACTGCAAGTTATAATACGTTTCATAGCGCATTTAATTAAAGAGTCTGCCATGACACATCATTATAGTCTTTATATACAAGATGCATTACCAACTGAGGAAGACAAAAGAGTAATTACTTTGTTGGAATTATGACATGCCACTCGTATTCTAAGAGACAGCAGCAAAGAGAAACACACATGTGTTTGGAAGTCAGACCTGGGTTTCAGTCCAACGTCTGAGGCTCACTAGATGTGTGACTTTGTTAACTTCACGTAATCTTGACAATCCTAGTTTTCTTCAGTAAAATGAGAATGATAACCCAATTCTACAGAGTTATTATTGAGGAGTAAGAGAGACAGTCTACATACAATGTTCTGCGCCCATTTCAAAGAGTAATTGATATTATTATTATTATTAGTAGTAGTAGTTGTTTTAGTATTAGTGTTGCTATTAGCATTTAATAACCATTATCATACCCCAGACAGCCTCAAGAAGGATGGAACCTAATCATTAAAAATTAACAACAGTAGAAATGTTGTTTACAGCGAATGATTTTTAAGTAGTATAGTGCTGAATTGTCCAAATTAAAAGCTTCCAATTTGGCTATATTTTTTTTCAATACATATAGACTTTTGACCATATTTTCTGCTAATTAATTTTCTATCTACTTAAGAGTGTGTGTGTGTGTGTGTGTGTGTGTGTGTGTGTGTACACAAATATAAATGAAAAACTGTTCTTGGAGTTTCTCCAGGATAAGGGTTTTTTAAAATGCAAATCTGAAAAGGGGTTCTAGGATAAAACCCTACAGAAGTAAAAATATGCAGGTATATTTATCAATACAAGTATACATATAAATAGATACCTAAGTATGTTCATAGAAATGTGTTTTTTGTGAATCCATTCCATCTACTTCCTGGTGTTCAGTACGCCGTTTACTGTGCCACCATACCTACATCACCAAACAGGCTGACATGTGCTTTTAGGCAAAGTTGTTTCCTTCTCAGAAATAGAAGGAAATTAATGCTTAGTTGATCTACTATTTTCTGCATGCATTTTTTATGACACTTCTGACATAGATATTATCTCCATACTATAGTTGGAAATGCAGAGCTTTAGAAAAGCTCAGTGATTCTCAAAGTCACACAGCTGGTAATGGAGTGGCTTGGATTTGAACCCAGGTCTGTCTGCACCGGAAGCCTCTTCCTACATCACACTGAATACCACAGCAATCCGCCGCCATCCACTGCCCCTCCTCTCAATCGATCATTTGCTCTGAAATCACAAGGACAGAGCTGGTGCATACATTCTGGTTCCCCCTTATCTTGGGGTGATCCCCCTCCTTCCTCTCCTCTTGTCCCAGCATCTCTTCTATTGAAAAGTCAAAGTGAAACCTACCTTGTTGTCAATGAGCCTTTGATACCTCGTCCATGTATTCTCAAAGTGCTTCACAGTATTCACTCAACCAACTATTTAGAAATGGAGGTGGGCCAAGATCAAGAATCTCTGCATAGTATTTGTCAGAATCAAAACCCATTGCCTCCTGGTTTTTAAAGACCTCTCTCTTACTTGCAGAGCATAAAGGATTACCTCCGAGTATTTAAAATAGGAACTCTTTTTGCTTGGCAATAAGCCTTTGTCTTGAAAGGCTTAATGGATCACCTAAACTCCCCTCCACTTTAAAAACAGGAAATATCACGAACAGTTGAATCTGCCTCATTCTGTATGAAACTGGTCAAACTAGTTCTGGAAAACAAATTCTGGAAGTCTTATTTTTAATCTGCAGTTACTCTTACCACCATAGTGTTAATAAAATTAGCAATTGGAAATTCTATCCTTTTAATGTCTGGATAATTTTTTAATGCCCATCTTCTTTGTGGTCATTTGCAGAGGTGACCAGAGGATACTCAGGGTTGCAGATATGCCATGTAGCATATCAAATCTGACATTTAATCCTGAATCCCACCTCTAATATTTATTCTTTCATGGAATGAAGGACTCTTCTACAGTGGCGTGGAAGATGTGTTTCCTGCATGGGGATGCCATTAGCATGGTACTGTCTGAGCCTGTGTACTTGGAGAAAAGTTTGCCAATGTGTTTTTGTTTCTAGGAGACTTACTTAGTAAAGAGTCACAACTTTCTCCACACTCATGTTCCAGTAGAAAGAAGTTATGCTTCCAAAAGTATTAAATATTCCAATTCCATTCCTACTGCTAGAGTTCAATCAGGTGTTGAAGTTTCTTTAACAGGAAGTTGTTTCCCTAACAGGAAGGGAACAGCAAAGATGGCCCACAACCTGACAGCTGTGTTATTGTCAATCTGAGGGTTTGGTACCAAAGGTCAAGAAGCAAGGGGTGGGGGAGTTTTCACACATCTGAAACAACGCCTCTAAAAGCGTCTTTCCACGGGAGAAAAAAAAAAATGGTGGCAAGAATAAGTCAACACTCTTAAAAGCAAAAGTTAGCATTCATCAAGGCAACCCAAGCAATAAGACAAGAATGGTGACAGTATTTCTTCAAAGAAAGGCAAAGACACCACGCTTCCTAGAGCTTCCTGCTGCAGGACTGGGAGATGAAAGGAAAGGAAGATTACTTACTGTTTGGGTCTACGTTCTCACAGAGTTCTGTCTTTGCCTCACCGTTGGGTCTGTCACTAGGTTTGTGTGACAGCCGTGATGACATGGTGGCTGCTGTGACTACTGCCTTGAAGCTTCGCTTCCGTTTCTGGACATTGAGTTCAGGGTGGAAAATGATGATGTACACTTTCGGCATGTATAGCATCCCCAGCGCCACCGATGCACTTAGGTTCATGGAGATTGTGAGCGTGGTAGTTTGTATGTAGAGCTAGGAGACACAACACACAAGACACTATTACAAATAAAATGACCGCAGAGGGAGTCAACATCTAATGTGATATGAAGAATGACTATGGCTAGGAGAGAAAGCAAAGCAATCCCCAAGGGCTTCTGATTAAAAACAAACAAACAAACAAAAAACACTCTGGACATATAGTGTAGGCATATACTTATTGATTGAATGCCATGGGGAGGATCCATGTGCATGTTTGCCCTGGGGAAGCGTCCTACATAGAAGTTCAGGGTAGACCTATAATCAAATTTGAAATTCCTTTAATCAGAATGGCAGTTGAATATGAAGACATGAAGATCATAGAAATCTGTAATCTGGAGTAAGCGGTAGTTATTTTTGTATTCCCCCTACCTACGCAAAATGATGAATACTGCATGATCTCTTGCTACACAGAGTCTGGCACCTTATTTGAAAAGTCATTATGTCGATATATGTCTCTTTTTGTATTGCTTTTTAAGACAGTTCACCTTCACTATACCTATAAAGTAGTGAGTTCAATTTCACTGGCAAGTCAGCCCTTTTTGCTTAATTCTATTTAAAAACAAACAAACAAAAAAACAACACCAATGGCAAGGGACCAAAATCTAGTGATGTTGTCCTGTCCTCTCTCTTTGCATTGATGGAGTGCTAGTAGGATGTAGTCTCCTTCTGACACTGGGTCATTTGTAGTTTGGATGGTGCCATAGCTGTCCTCATCTCCTTTTGCTTCTTTGAGAAATCAGTAGAGTAACCACTCTAACACATTATTGCTCAACGTGTTAAATCACTGTCTTGCCTAAACTTGAACAGATGAAGGTTGAAGGGTGTGGAGAATTGCCATATCAGCGAGGGGAAAGCTACAAACAACTTGCCTTGGTCCCGTTGCATTTACAAAGTGCCCTGTCATGATCCAGACATGCACCGCGTCCCACATACATTTAAATATATTTGCGTTTTACATGACTTACAAAGGCTGGATTAAATGTGAGGTGATGGGTGTGTTAATGAACTTAATTGTGGTAATTATTTTACACTGTACTCGTATGTTAAATCATATTGCACACCTTAAAAATCATGTTTTATAACCTAAAATACACAATTTGTATTGGCTAATCAAACTTAATAAGGCTAGAAATAAATAAACAGATAGGTAGGTAACTACATTTCAATTACATTTTTTAAAAAAGTGACTAGATAGTATGGCCTTTTATGTCAATGGAAATCCTAGTTCCTGGAGAACATATTGGTCATGGTTTTCCGCAACTCTGCCTTAATATTGATCTGAGGATAAATTCCCCATCTTTAATGGATTCTGCAAGACCCCTCGTGTCTGCCCCCTGCTACTTTTTAGACTAGTTTTCCACCAGTTCCTCTCTCCCTCCTTCCCTCCCCAGGGCACCGTCTATATGGGCACTCTTTTAGGTCTTGATGCTGAAATCATTCAACCACAGAAACTTCATACATTCACACATGTGGGTTTTCTTTATTCTTGTTTTCCTCTGTTTGGACGGTTCCTCCTCTGCTTCTTAGAACATCCATCCAGGCTGCCTCAAGTGTAGGCCAGCTCCTTAACTTAAATGCCCAAAAAAAAAAAAAAAAAAAGACTGTTTTCTTTAGATCGTTGGTCCCCATTTATAATCGTACACCCACTGCCCTGATCATCTGACCGTGTGTCTCTCCTACTAGGCCCTAGATCCCACAAAGGCAGGGACCGGTCTGTAGTGCATCTTTGTGTCTGCAGCTCTGGCAAACAGTAGGCACTTAATAAACGTGTGATGAGTGAACTCATGTGTTTGTATAATGGACATAGTTCCCTACCTATGACTCAGTGGTCAAACAGCCTTTCTCCAAATATCCTATAAGAATTTCCATCAGACCTATTGTCTGCCTGGCCATTTCTTATCTCATTCCTTCAAACCGAGACCCCCAGAGAAACAATTAAAAGAGCTTTGCCATCTCATCTGGAAGGAATGCAGTTTTCCAGCAAACAGTAATTTGACTGTGTATGTCTCTAAATGGTTTAAAGGAGCAGCCAGCTGCTAACTATAAAATACATAATATAAACTTGAAAGACAAACCAATATTGAATTAATGATCCTTTCGGTTGAGAATTAGACCACATTATCAAAGCTCATCTTTTCCTATTAGAATACCATTAGACTTTCAATTTCATTCTACTCTGCCTGCCTCTATGTTCAAGAAAGGCTTACCACGGCCACAGGCCTCTATGAATCTAGGCAATGTCACTTCCTTCCCTCATGACCACTGTTGCCACCCAAGTAATGAGAGCTTTGCCAACTGTGGGTTAGCCTGTCCCAGAAAGAAAGAGGTATAACCTAACACCTGGGTTCTTAGGTCTGTTTCTGTTCCTCTGCTCATAAGCAAATTGGGCAGTCGAAGAAATCATTCACAGTTTATTTTGGTTTTATTTATGATTTATATATAACTGTAGATTACATACCCTGTTTCCCTGAAAATAAGACCTAGCCGGACAATCAGCTCTAATGCATCTTTTGGAGCAAGAATTAATATAAGACCTGGTATTATATATTATATTATATTATATTATATTATATTATATTATATTATATTATATTATATTATTATATTATATATTATATAAGACCAGGTCTTATATTATAGTAAAATAATAGCGGGTCATATATTAATTTTTGCTCCAAAAGACGCATTAGAGCTGGTTGTCCAGCTAAGTCTTATTTTCGGGGAAACACAGTATGTATACATGCTTATGTATATATGTGTATGTATGCATGTGCATACATTTCTTAACAAAGTTTGCTTAGTGACTTAAGACTCCAAAAGCCATGATGTTTATTTTACGGAGTGTTACATTTCATTATTCTCAAACGAGAACCAACTGAGACTTTGATATTTTGTTTTGAAAATTTTGCAGTCTCTGGTGACACTTCAGAAGTATGTGGAAACCCACATGAATGACATTGATCAAATTCCTACTCCCCCAAATCCTCTTTACATAGCATCCTGGTTAAAACTGAGGAATTGAGAGCTAGTCTATCTAAGTTCAATTCCCATTTACCAGTTCCATGACCCGGGACAAATTATTTCACCTCTCTGTGCCTCAGCTTCGGCATCTGTAAAAAGGGATGATCGTGTTTGTACCTACCTTGTAATGTTGTCTTGATGATTAAATGAATTGGTATTTGTAAAGAGCTTAGCATAGAACGGAGCACATAGCAAGTACAGTAAGTCCTCAATGTCATTGATAGGTTCTGGGACTAATTGAAACGAAATATAGTGGCACCAATTTTACCATAGGCTAACTGATATAAACAAGAGTTAAGTTCTTATGGCATTTCATCAATGTTACAACAAAATGATGTTGAACGAAACACCATTATATTGTATTATAAAATAAGTATTGTAAAATAAGTATACAGATATAGAGATGTGAAGGCTTCGGCCTACAGAGATCCCAGAGGTGTTGGTCCACAGGGATCCAACCCCACTAAGCCCCAGGAGGGGAATTAGGTCCCTGGTTTTTTTGCTCTTCAGTGGGAGGCTCGCCTTTGGGCTCTGAGTTGTCACCCCAGCATCTCCCTTAGCACATTCTTTTAGCAAATTGCAGCATATTTATTTTTAGTCTCCTAGCTATTCTTGCGAAATGCATCACCCTGTTTAATCTTGGGTATTTCACACCATTTTATTTTAGCTTATAATTGCTCTAGGATGTAAAGGTGTTGGTGATCATTACTGGTCCCTTTCATCAAAGCACAGGAGTCTTACATACATAGATTTGACGAGATCAAGCCTCTTCCCAGCGCTGGCCTTCAGCTGAACCTCATCCCTTTCTAGTAGCTGTCACTCCAGGGAGAGGAGTCTCCTCTCCTTGGTCATCCCCAATGGCTCAGGCCCATGGGAAGGATGCAGACGGCCTTGTAATTTCTGTGTGTTTGGATAATTAAGCTTTAATTTTATCATCAACCTAAATGAATTTCCAGAATCCAGTTTCTGCTGCTTGGTTGAACGTGGCTTTTCTAACACCTGTCATGTATAATCCAGCTTATATAAACAACGAGCATTTAGGGAAGGGATACAGAGTCAACTCAACAAAGAGCTTTGCACAATATTCTAGAACAGTAGTTTTCCTAAAGTCTGATGCATAGACTCCTTGGCTATACATATTTTCTCTGTCTCTCAGTTTTCTTATTAAAGGAAGATAATAATAGTTCCTACCTCATATGGTAATTCTGAAGATCTAATTAATATATAAAAAGTGCTTAGCAGAATGCCTGAGAAGTAAGTACCTATGAAATGTTAGCTGCTAATATTTATATTCTGCTTAATATTATATTAGGTTGTTGGATGTAGCTCTCCAGGCAAGGCTTCCTCTGTAACTATTTTCATATATTTTAAACTTTTTACATATGTCTTATTGATTAACGAAGCTATAGTGTCTGGAAGGCCATGCCTATTCATGTCTTGTCTGATTGAAATGTACCAGCATGTATACTATTACACATGTTCCATACACAGGTACATACTTAATTCAATGCCAGGCAAAGCCCCGCTGAATCTGTTCCATGTATTTTCTCATCTTGGCCCAAAAGTTCATTGTCAGATAAAATGTGAATTCATATCATGAGATTCCACTGTTGCTTTGTAAGTGGGTATAGCACTTAGGGTTAGTGGAATTCTACTTGTCTAATTCTCTGTAAATTTCAGAATCAGTTTAGTTGAAGATTATTTTGAAACATTTCGAGGCAAGCCATTAATAGTTGTAATAGTGACCAGTTTTAAACTTTGCAAATCAGAGTATTCTTAATACTGTCCAAAGAATACAATGAAAAAGAAAATTAAAAAAAAATAAATATTCACGAGGCACATAGATAGATGTAAAACTAGAACTATCAGGAAAAACCCAATTTCAGATTTGGAGGTTCATCAAAATAGTCTCATCATTAGTAATGACGTCTTTAATAAGAAGTATATACTAAAAAATGAACTAACAATATACTTATACTAATGAATCACCTTTATCTGTATAAAAATTCAATTAGAAAAAGAATTCTGGAGTTATTTGGTGGCATCAAACCATTGATATAAGAGATAATTAACTCATGATCACCTGCAGGAAGTCCCTTGTTAGTTGTATGTTCAGGTAGACTATGTGAACGACACCATACTTCCCCACTATTCGTGCAGTCATCCATTTAGCCATTCATCATATTTAATGAGATACTACCAAGTGCCTTCACTGGCCCAGTCTTCGTGTACACCATTGTAAAAATGGCAGGCATGATTTGAATGCAACAAATGAACAAAACAAACAAACAAACAAACAAACAAAAACTCATAGACACAGACAACAGTTCAGTGGTTACCAGAGGGTAAGGGGGGAGGAGGAATGGTAGAAGAGAGAATAGGGGGTCAAATACATGGTGATGGAAAGAGAACTGACTCTGGGTGGTGAACACACAATGCAATATATAGATGATGTGTTATAGAAATGTACACTTGAAACCTATGTAATTTTACAAACCAATGTCACCCCAATAAATTTAACAAAATTTTTTAAAAAATGCAAATCCATCCCAACAAGATTGGTACATTATATTAGAACAATCTGAGTGTAACACAAAGTTCATGCTTGCAAACGTGTGATTTCTTCCACAAGAAACACTAGATGCATACAGTAAACTTCACCTTCCTGAACCAAGCTGTGTGGGAACACGCAAAATGCACACACACGCCCAGACCTCAAATATCTGCCAGCTTCCCTCTTCCTCAATTTCAACAATGAATCAGAAGTAAGCAGCAATGCTTTTGGCATCTGCTTCCTTGAGCAAAATTCTGGTCTTTTTTTTAAGGTATGAGTGCCACATTTTTTGTGTGTGTGATATTTATACATTTTTACCCATTTAACATGTATAAACCGTGCCACCATTTTTATTAGATTCCTACCCTTTTTTTTTAAATGTCACTGTTGCTGTTTTTGAGTGTTTTGTCCCTAACCCAATTTTTCCCATAAGGCCTGTGTTTATTGCACAATATTGCATAGCATAGTGATTCTTAAAAACACACATGTCAACATTATAGCATAACTGACTGGATAATAAACATGATATCTGCCACAAAGTATATACTGATTAAACTCTGGTTGAACAAAGAGTTCTGCACTTGAAACAAGAATTAGGGATGATAAATATCCTTGGCATTCAACACTGTTTTTAAAAAAGCCATTATTTGTAGTCATCTGTTGTTTTTGTTGTTGTTAGCTATTATTAGTGTGCCTCTGTTTCCTCATTTCTAGAGTGGACAGAATAACAGTATTAGAAGGTTGTTGTCGGGATCGAGTGGGCTGACCATTGCGAAATACACCAAACAGTGCCCAGCATTTAGCAACCACTCAATCAGCCATGTTAGTGTCATTTATTTATTTATTGGCTCGATCATAAAATAATTTGTTTTTATGCTGTTGTTTTTCGTACAATCTTAATACATTTTAAAATGATAATCTTTTTTTTTATGGAATCCACTGACTAACAGCCTGTTTTAGGAAACAGCATCTCTTTAAGTTTGCTTCTATTTTGTTCAAAAGTTGTGCTCAAAACCTTATTTTATGTCATTAACTATTCTATGAGAACTAACAAATTTTGTGTGTTCCCAAGTGACAGTTGAGAATTGGGACAAGAAGGCTTGAATGAAATCTTTCGGTGGGATGGGAGATGTTTCATAACTCTCATGACATCCCAAAATCTGAATAATAAAAATGAAAAATTGTCTGATGCCCTCACAGTAAAGAGGGAAGAAGATACATTATTATTTGACAAATGTGTTGAAGGTTCACACGACTAAATTGAAATGAAAGTTTCTGGCGGTTAAGACCGATGTTTTCTACCCACACCACCTGTACCCTTTGCTTCCTAATTCGAGTAACCATAGTTTGAGAAATAAATAATGATACATGGCTGGGAATGGGATAGGATGTTTGCAACTGGGACTTTCTCAGTCATCCAGGGGGCAACAAACTGAAGACTTTTGCTTAGTTATGATATAATGCATGATGATGAAAGAATTCAGCAAGCTGATGGAAAAAAAAAACAAACATTAGTTTTTCAAGGAAGGGAGATGTGTATCTTCTAGAAGGATGATGTAATGAAAAGAACAAGATTTTTATTGTTAGTACTGATTTCAGATCTTGGTTTGGGATTGTTGGTTGGTGACTTTGGGCAAGCTACTTCACCACTGACAAGTGATAAAGTCAAAATTCAAACCCTAACAATTTGTTCTTCAAGTGTTTGATATAAAAAACCCTACTTCATTCTACGACTACCATGGAAACCTCACCATTTTGAAAATTAAGGGAAATCATGTGTGAAAAGTAGTTTGCACAGTGGTTGGCATATGGTGGGTGCTTAGGAAATGCAAGTGTCTTTATCAAGGTAGATGTCCCCATCTTCTGCAGATAATTTTCAAGCTATTCTGTTTAGACCTGCTATCTTTGAATAAGTGGTAGATAGATAGATATAATAGATATTAGGTTGGTGCAAAAGTAATTGTGGTTTTTGCAATTTTTAACCTTTTAAACCACAATTACTTTTGCACGAACCTAATAGATTGATAGATATAAACAGACACACACACACACACACACACACACACACACACACACACACACACACCAAATAGTATGGGACATACTCTGTGGATAGATGTCTGCCATAAAAATATAGATAATGAAGAAAACTAGATGATTATTGACAAAACTAGTTACACTGTTTTGTTTTTCTCATTTAGTTTCTCCTGGCAGACATGATACTAAGTCTGCACACAATTACCTTATTTATTTGGATGGAGCTAAGATAAGTGCTCCAGGTGAATGCAAATCAGTGTCTGCAACATAAGTGATTATGTCATGCTTGGAATCACCTACATCTCAGTTCTTTGCTCTCCTGACCAGAGCCTGATGCCGGGTCTATTCCCACATCGTGTAATCAGAGATGCTGCGATTCCAACTGACCACATCCTGGGGAAGTCCAGGGTTTCCTCCCCATGGTACCCTGGTGAGCTGCAGCCCAGCCTGATAGGCAGTTCCTCCAGACAAGTCACTTCTGATTTTTTTGGGCACTTACAATCCCAGCCTACACATTCTACCTCCAGCTCAGAATTCCCTCCACCAGCCCTCTGACCCCTCAGTTTTGATTTCAAGTTCCCCCCACTCCCACCAACTGAAAGGTAGGAGCTTTATTCTTTTATATATCCAACTTCTGGCACTATTTGTTCTGTTGTGTTAATCTGAAAGATTATTTACCATTCCTGCTGGTTTGAGAGCCCCACAACTCTTAGGTCTCTACCTTTCAGTGATTTAACATACAACGGCAAAGCATTTTCCCCACAGTCAGCCTGGAGAGACACACTTCTGCCAGATTCCACTGGCTCTCTTTGAATCCTCGGCCATACTCATCAAGACTGCACCTAACAGTCTTGCTGTAGGAGGCCATATCAGATTCTGTCTTGTACTGTGAAAATACTGGCTTGTTCCTCACTGGGGAATAGATCAGGCCATGTGCAATGATCTTCTGTATTACTCTGCAAGTAAACCACTGGATTAAAAAAAAAAATAGTCGGAACTTACTCTGTTTTTAAAGTTGTCACTTGAAATATTCCATTTATATAAGAGCAAAGCTGTCTAATTTTACCAACTTTTAAAGTCATCTTTATCGTTCAAGTCGACATAAAAAGACAATAATCAAATGAAAATATTGATGTCAACTCATGGCTAAAAGGAGAGAATCTTGGCATCTCTTGGGCATATTCAATACGTTTTAATTTGGACTTATAAATTGTTTATTGAAACTGGACCCCAGAGTGTCATTGACTAGAAGACAATGTCAGACTTTTATAAAAAGGAGATGTGTTATTAGCTTTCAAAACCATTGACCATGGCTTTCTGATGAACTTTGACAGGTTTTGATGATCATAGTCATCCAGCATTGTCTTTGCTCTTATTAGCTTGGCTATTATTTTCCCTGATCTTTCTCTGTTCCTTTTATCCTACGTCTTTCCTATCTTGCCGCTGAGCTATGGTAGCACCCTCCCTACCCTTCAAATATTCCCTTCCCTGCTTTAGCTCCTACTTTTCCCTGTATCATCTTTGCTTCCCTGCTTTTCTATTGCCACTGGTGAAGCCATATGTGTGTGGATAGAGGCAGTCCCCTAACCTCTGCCCTGACCGCACAGTGTGCTGTTGCACCCGTTCGTCAATGTGCCATGCGGTACCCCTGGCTGAAGGGCAAAGCACATCAATGGCTGGAAAGTCGGCTAGCTGAACTGTCCACCCAGGGGTGACTGTGTGCTCTGACTCCCCATAGAGACCCTCAGCTGTGTAATGGTTTAGGCCCCAAAGGAGAAAATCATGGCAAAGAGAATTTCCAGAAAATTGTAGACAAACCGTTGTTCAGCCTATGCCCCTAAGTAGAGTAATGACGAGTCTGAGGTCGAGTGGGGCAATCGCACCCATCCTGCCATGCGAGATCAAGAGAGGGAGTGAGCCTGGCCAAGGAGTCGGCGCTGAGTGGGTCATGGTTTTGCATCCATCATAAGAAACCATTTTCTTTTTATTTTGCATCCTAGGTCTTGGGTCAGGGCTCTTTAATGTACCATTTCCTACCCACTTACTCTCAAGGGCCTTTAGCCTGGCTTCCATTTTATTTCCTCTGAGTCTGCCCTCTAAACCTTCCGAGTCTCTTTGCCATGCCTGAGAGATATTTTCCAGGACTCATTTCTCTTTAAAACTCAATCCTGAGGACAGGAGCACTGGGGGGGTTCCAGCCGCCTTGCTGCATTAGCTCAGCTTCCCATCACACTTTGCATGAAACCCTTAACATGGACCAAGGAACTGTGCAGGGTCCTCTTTCTGCCTTCCCTCACCTTTTCTAAGTCCTTTAAATGCACAGTGTTTTGTCCATCTGGAAGGCGTTTGCACACCTGTTCCACACTCTGCCTTAGATACTCATCTTTACCTGGTTCCCTCCTACCCGTCTGTCACGTTTCAGTCTCACAGATCCTCAAGTGTAAATAATGCCTATACTCTCTTATTTACTCATAGAACAAAATATTTTCTTTCATTGCATTCATTACAATTTATGATTATTCATTCGAGTGTTTATTTAATAAGCATCCCCTCACTAGACTGTCCCCATGAGGGCGTGAACCATATCTTTTGATTTAAGGTTGATAGCTCCCAGAATACAGTGAGGGCTCGGTTCTTAGCATGTGTGAATGAAAACAGTCTAGGAAATATATACTCCTTTGCGCAGCCAGGAGCAGTAGCATGTATGACAAGCACACTAGAATCAGAGCTAGGAGTCCTGGCTTTGGATGCAGACTGTGTCTCTAGCTAACAGCTGTGAGATCTTGTACACCTCAGATATTCTTTCTAAGCCTGGATATTGATACTTAGACAATGAGGCGACTAATGGCGTCTACCTTACAGAGCTCTGGCAAAGAAGACACTACTTGAAGTGGGCCATGCTTCTTCCAATCTAAAGCCCTAGTCAAAATGCTGTGCTGTTTACATTTATGTCTGGGCAGCACCTGACAATGTAACCACGTCCAGAGGCGCTTTGCCTCTGAATAATCATAATTTCTTTCTGTTTTTCCAGTTTGTTTTTCCTCTAACAATTTCACTGGCTTCCCTTCTTTCTCTAACCCTGTGACTGGGACACTCCTCAGGCCCAGTCATGGCACTCAGAGCTAATAAACGAAGGAGATAAAACACAAAGATAAATTGTTCCGTATAATAGGTACAGACCAGAATATTTTGTGGAAATCAGGAAGGGAGAGACTATTTAGAAGTGATCAAACCAAAGGCAGGGGCCACGTTTAATATATGTTTTCATCCTTTTGCCCGGCACTTGGAATATGTTCGGTATATGTTGGGTGAGTGAAACGGTCTTCACTTATTTGATAAACCCAACCCACATTCAAAGCCATTTACTCATTATTATCTCAGAATTCATCACCATCACCATCACCCCCGCACCCTCCACCCTGCCCCAGACACACTGGCCTCTTCCATGTCCCATGCATATGCCATGCTCTCTGCTGCCACTGGGTCTTTGCATATGATTTCCCCTTTCCCTGGAATGTTCCCCTACCCTGTCTACCTTGTTCTAGTCCTTCAGATTTCCACTCAAGCACCACTTCTTCAGCCAAGACTTTTCTAACCACGACTAGGTAATACCATCCTGTTGTGAGCTCTCAGAGCAATCATAATGATTCCTATTTAAACATCTCGTGTGTCTGTGATTTGCATGCCCCCACCAGGAAACCTGTCTATTTAGCTCACTGTTTTATCCCAGAGGCTAGCGCTGTGTGTGGCAAAAACAGGTGACTTAAATGATACTGTTAAAGAAGGAAGTCTTGGGCACACAGAGATTCCTTTTGCATCCTTGCCATTATTCCAGGGGACAGAGTCAGAAGGGTTACCTGACTTGAAGGAGAAAGCGTGATGTTCCCATGGATTTACATTCCCTGTAAGGAATACTTCCAGAACTGGCCCAAGGGAGGAATGGACTGTGTTGTGTGGGGGGATGCCACCTGCATTTCCTAATCCCTCTTTCACCTGTTCATTTAACATACAGCAGAAGTATCAGTAAGGACTCCTTCAGAGCCTGCAGCAGCAGTGAAAATCAACAGCCCTTTCCCTTTGGAAGGACTGGAGCTTTTCTTTCAAAAACCTTGGAACAACACCCAGGTTAGCACCTAATTGTCTCCTCATGGTGGAAAAATGAAATGGTTGCCATGACAACTCAGTGAAGAGTTCAGGCGTTTAATTCTTTTTTTTTTCTTTTTCTTTCTTTCTTTCTTTTTTTTTTTTTTTAACAAAAGGCTGCCGACTTTGATTTAACTGACACCATATGTACATTTTGTTTTGCAATTCTGTTCCCTCCAGGAATTTTTCAGAATCATCAATAAATATCACTTAAAAAAATCCACCTCTTTAGAAAGGGTGATGGCTCAGGCTAGAGTAATGGCATTGAAAAGGGCAGCAGGGGACAGATGAGAGAGACATAAGGTGGAAATGACAAGTGGATGGATTGGATGGGAAGGAGTCAGGGTAAAAGAGGAACCAAGGGATCATTTAGTGCATTCTACCTCCTTTCATGCAAACCCTAGGATGTTATCCTAAATCATATCAACATGGTACAGATCTGAGTGCGTTTGACCTCTCCTAAAGAAATGTTTCCATCCCTCCAAGGGTGGACTGGCTAAAAACCTTTGCAAGCAATATAAACTGGTATTAGCACAGATGCATTCTGGCCTTCCTTCTAGCATGCTAGACCCAGAAATTTATACCAGCTTCAGTGAGCCTAGATCCTAATCCACTCATGGCCACACAACTGGTCCTTCACCATCCCTCACTTTAATGGCTAAGGTTTTTCTCTCTGCAGGCCTCCACTTTGCATTTATTCCTATTTGGAATTCCTAACCCACAGATCTTAAAACAAGAAAGGAAGAAAGAAAGAAAGAGACAGAGAGACAGAGAGACAGAGAGACAGAGAGACAGAGAGAGAGAGAGAGACAGAGACAGAGACAGAGAGACAGAGAGAGAGAGAGAGAGAGAGAAAGAGAAATCCACTTTCTTAAAAAGTGCAAAAGAAATCCATAAAATGATAATGAACATTTGAATAGATTGCTGTCTGTCCACAAAAAATCTGAGATAAAAGTCTATTGTTTCTTCTGACTCTTGAAATGAAACTACATCAAACTTTGATAGAATTCTAAAAAATATGGATGAGTGAGTCTTAAAATATAATTTTAAAGGTAAATTCTCTATTCAATTTTTTTATGGGGAGGAAGATACAACACAAAAGTAAAGTTCTTCTCCATGGTGGACTCAGTGATATCGACAGAGATTTCAGTGAGGTTCACACATCAGAGTATCCTGCAGAAGAAGGTTCTAGAAGGTTATTCTCATTTACATGCAAGTAGATGTTTATTTAACATAGGGATCATCACCTTTGCCAACCTCTAAAAACTGCTGAGACAAACAGGCATCTCACGTGTTATTGTAAATGGAGTTTTCCCTCTAAAACCTGCCCATCCACTAATTTTCTTTTTCTCAGGAACTGTTACCTCCATCTAACTGGTTGCACAAATTAGAACATTAAGGGTTATTCTTTAATACTTGCAGTTTCCTCACACTTTTCCCTTTACATCCAGTGTGTTATCGAGTTAGCTAATATTATCTGTAAAATATCTCTGGAATCTTTTCCCTTCTCTTTCCACAGCCTGCACCCTAGTCTTAAATGTGTTTAACCAGTTAACACACATAGAACAGAGAAGTCGCTACCACGTGTAAGTTCCAAATGTTTGCCTGTTATTATTATTGTTTATTACTATTATCATTCACTTTCACATTGTTCCTGGGTAGCTGTAGTGGCATCCGAACTGTTTCATACATCCATTTCTGCCTCCTTCTAAGCAGTTCTGCACAGAGCAACCAGAATGATCTTTATAAAAATGCAAATCGGATCATGCAGTGCCCTGTAAAACATTTTCCCATGACTTCCTATTGCCCTGTAGTATCCGGCCTGGCAACGTTTCCAACTTCCTAGAAAGTTCCTTTTGAATATGGTACATCTACACTGGCATTCTTGAGTTCTAAGCTCCTATCCAGCAAAGGGTCCTGGCACACACCATTCTCTCTGACCAGATTTTTTTTTTTTTTTTTTTTTGCCTGAGTTCTTCACCCAGCTAACTCCTAACTCTCTAGGTTCAACCTCCATGCATTTCCTCCGACAGACTTCACATGACCACATGGCTCCACCAACTTGAATTTTCTCCTTTCATGATGCTGTCTCATAGCAGTCTGTCCTTTTCATTCACAGAACATGTTACCATCAGTAATGATTAACATAGCCATGGGTTCATTTACCTCAACTCTTACTCTCCTACTAGAATTCAAGCTCTAGAATGACAGGGATATACCACCTGTCACAAAGGAGGACTTCACAAAGTATTTTTTAAATGAATGAAAAGGAAAGTAGTTCTAAAATAAGCATCCTGATGTGTCAAGTTGACTTTCTTTCAGAGATGTAAATACGTTGTGGGTATTTCGTGATTATCAGATTGAATACACTTAAAGACTATTAACTTAAAATTCTGAGTTTCCAGAAAGGTCACATGACTTGTATAGGGTCACAGGAATGAGGGACAAAGCTAAGATGTAAGTTAAAATGTTTTAACTCTAAAGTTCTTTTCACTACTGCACTGAAATTCAAAATTAACCTGGGGAACGTAATTTGGTGGTTACCAGAGGGTAAGGGGGTTGGGGGGAGGGGGATGAGGGTGAGGGGGATCAAATGTATGGTGATAGAAGGGGAGCTGACTCTGGGGGGTGAACACACAGTGTGATATATGGATGATGTGATACAGAATTGCACACCTGAAATCTATGTAATTTTACTAACAATTGTCACCCCAATAAATTAAAAAATAAAATTAAAAAAAAAAAAATATATATATATATATATATATATATATATATAATGCTGGGACAACTAGATATTTACATGCAAAAGAAAAAAATCTATTTAATAAAATAACAAATCATGGAGCTGTTTAATTTTTCATTCTCCAAGGCTTTAATTGCCAACACTTAGAAAAACAAACAGCTCTAGGGATTTGTAAAGTTAACCGACAGAAAATGCCCCTTCTTTACGACAAATTACCTATTTGTATGTTTTATATTCAAGTCCATATTTCCTACTAAGAATAATGAGCAAACATCGTTTGCACACAATTCAAAAGGTGTCCAATTTCCTTGCCAAATCAAGCTTCTTGTCAAGAGGATAGAACATTCCTGTCTTTTTCACCCAACTGTACACACACTTACATCCAGACAGATGCCCCAAATAATAAAAGGTGTGCTGGAGCAGGCAGAAAAAAACGGGGGGGGCGGTGGCGGATGGAAAATAAGTAACGTGCAAGTAGAGTGTAAATATCTGAAGCATGAACAGGTTGCAGTGTTTCACGTTTCTGCTGATATGTGTTTAGGAAACGATGACCGACTGATAGGAGAAGGTCAAGAGTAGATCCAGGGAACCAGGCATAGAGGAGGAGAGGGGAATGAGGCGACATCAGGAAGGTAAATTAGAATTCTTTGATTCTCAAGTAAACATTGTATGCCTTAGTGTCTTTGTTGTTTCTTTGTGTGGCAGGGCTCCATTCACTTTCTACATGTTCAGATTATATATAAGATGGAATAAGTAAAGGGCATTTGGCAATTCCTCTCTTGGCAGAGACTCTTTGTGCCTAATAATGCATGAAGAGATATGCTGAAGAGACCGAGCCCTGCAATGGGAAAGGTGTGATCCCTTTGTGGACCTACGGAATGGATCTGAAATATGGACTATCCATACCAGAAGATGGGGAGCAAGAGTTGACACTCTGGGGAAAGAGAGCTAGGGATATTAGGAAGAAGACCGATGAACCACAAGAGAGAGGCACCTTGGAGGTGGCCTTAAATGGAAAGACCTCCACCCATCAAGGAGTTGAGGGGATCCGTTGACTAGGGGAGAGGAAACTGCTTGGGATGGGAAATGTGGCTATAATCTTAAGAAACTGACCATTTCTACATCTTCCTGGACTCTAGGAGCCTTCTTGGCTGGCTGATTACAGGGCTTACACCCATTAGTGATGTTTCAGGACAAGCTTCCTTGCCCTTGTGGTCAGAAAAGCAAAACTCTTCTGTGTTAAGATTTAGAACTAACAGCATAGATATATTAATGGTGTAAGGATGAGGTCACGGGACTTGGGTGTCAGAAAACCTGAATTGTAGTTTCTGCTCCTCCACTTCATGGTTGTGGGATGTGAACAAGGCCATTTATAAATATATTTGTGACACTGTTTGCTATCTTCGTCTTTGAACCCAAGGAACATGTGTGTACTTTTTTAAGCGAACAACATTTTTTTGTAAAACCCACAGTCTCTATATCATGCCATGAATTGAAGAAAGTTAAGCCATAATCTGAAGAAAATTAGAATTTTGAAATAATTGGCATACTCACAATATGTAAAAGTAATGAATGGTTATACACCAATTATTTAATAAGCATTATAAACAACATTATAGTCAGGTATCACTTGAACAAGAAATATTTAAAATGTGTAGAAGAACCATGAGAATCAGGGTTTTCTGGGTGTCATCCTGCATCACCCAGTGGGATTCCCCTGCAGTCCTGAGGGATTTCATTCACCCTGGTGCTGGTGAGGTCATTACACAGCTCTCAGGTGGCGGTCCTCTTTGGGAACTGCTTTAGCTGAAGAGACTCATTACCTAAGGTTCTGCCCCCTCCCTGGGGCGATCCATAGACAATCCATGGGATATGCTTAGGTATGAAGGCTCCGCTGCTTGCCCCAGGAGGGGACAGCTGCGAAGGGCAACTTCAGAGCTCCACAGAGGGCATCAGCTGAGACCTTGTGGAGTATGCATCACAGCCCAACTTCTGTTTGGCCTAATCCTGTTCCTTTCCCTTCTACCTGTGGGTGGTGTTACCAAGGGTACCCCAAATAAACCTGCATCTGTGCTCCCAGGGAGGCCAACCTGAAACCTGGCATGTTACTTAGAACTCTTATGGGCATCTCCGTTCCAATCAAAATCAAGAACGTTCTCACTACAACTTGTTCTATAATTCCTCCATAGCCTGTACCTCAAAGATTGACCGAGCACCCTACAAGTTTTATAGCACGTCCTAGGCAGTCAGCAAATCTGAGACAAAACTTATCGCCTCCCCAGAATTTGTTTTCCATTTCTATTAGCTATAAACCATAACTTCCCCCTCTTTCACTTTTCATATCCAGATACATGTAGGTTCATACAATACATACTTTTCCCCCAAAATTGTATTTTAAAAACTTTTATATTTTCAGAAACTTTGACCCAGAACAAAGAACACCTGTACAGACCTCACTGAGACGCACCACTTGTTAATATCTCAGCACATTGTTTTCTCTATTTGTTAAACAATTTTAAAGTCATATACATTATGATATCCCATTGTTTGTAATTTCTGTATGCATTACCTAAGGAAATGGACATCTTACTATATCACCACAATACTGTTATCACACCTAAGAAATTTAACAATAATTTCATAGTATCATCTAATATATATGATACAAAGTTAAGTTCCCCCATTTTTCCCAAGTCTCATATGAGTTTTCATCAATCCAAAAATTCAGTCAAATTTTATGAATTACATTGGGCTACGTCTCTATATTCTTATAAACTAGAAAATCTCCCTGCCTTTGGTTTTTAAATAGCTTTATTGATAGAAACAATAAATCACACATATTTCAATAGTAAAATTTGATGTTTTGACACGTGTATGCCAGTGAAATCATCATTACAATCATGATAGTGAACTTATACAGAATCTCCAAGTGTCCTCATGCTCCTTTACAAGCTTTCTACTTCACTCCTCTCCACTCCCCATCCCAAAGCAATCACTAATCTGCTTTTTGTCATTAAATTAATTTGTATTTTCTAGAGTTCTATATAAATAGGACCAAATGCACTTTTTATCTGCTGGGCTTCTTTACGTCATCATAATTATTTTGAGATTCAACCCTATCGTTGAATGTATCAATAGCTCATGCCTTTTTGTTGCTAAGTAGTATCCCATGCTATGGATAGACCACATTTATTTAACCATTCATTTATCAACAGACACTTGAATTGTTTCCAGTTTGGGTTACGATGAATAAGACTATTATGCACATCATAAACAAGGCTTTGTATGGACACATTTTTCATTGCATTTTGGGTAAATATCTAGGAGAGGAATGGCTGGGGCATATAGTAGGTATATGATTAACTTTTAAAAAAACTGCCAAAATGTTTTACAGAATGCCAGTATCATTTTGCATTCTTATCAGAAATGGATGAGAGTTCCAATCCCTTGAAATCCTCTCCACTACTTGGTATAGTCAGTCATTTTTTTTTTTTTTTTAATTTTAGCTATTCTAATACGTGTGTAGTAAAATCTCATTGTCATTTTATTTTGCAATTTCCTAATAAGTAGTGATATTATCAGATTTCATGGGGTTACTTGCCATTTGTATGTCTTCTTTGGTGGCATGTCTGTTCAAATATTTTGCCCATTTGTTTCTATAGTGCTTTTTGTTGTGTTTTTTATTTATTTGTTTGTTTGTTTGTTTGTTTGTTGTTTGTTCCTATTGTTAAGATATGAGAATTGGAATCTAGATAGAGGACCTTTATCAGATATATGCTTTGTAAAGTTTTTTCTCATAGTCTGTGACTTGTCTTTTCATTTTCTTAATTCTGCTTTTTAAAGAGCAGATATTTTTAATTTTGGTGAAGTTCAGTTTTTTAACTTTTTCTTTTATATATCATGCTTTTGCTGTGATATTTAAGAAATCTTTTCCTGACCCAAGGCCAAAAAGATTTTCTCCTCTCTGTTCTAGAAGTTTTATAGTTTTAGATTTTATATTTAGATCTATAACCCATTTTGTGTTGATTTTTATAGTACTAGGTATTGATCTGAGTTAGTTTTATATATATGTATATATATATATATATATATATATATATATATATATATATATATGTATGTATAAATATCATTCCAGCACAATTTGTTGAAAAGGTATCCTTATCCACTGCATTACCTTTGAACCTTTGTCAAATATCAGTTGTTCATAAATGTACGGGTATATTCATGGACTCTCAGTTCAGTTCCATTCATCTAGTTATGTCTCTTTACACCAGTATCATGCTATAGCTTTACAATAGTTCTTAAAATCAGATGGTGTTCCCCCTCCAGCTTTGTTCTTGTTCAGAGTCGTTTTAGCTATTCTAGTTTCTTTGTATGTTCATATGAATTCTCTTGTCAATTTCTATAAGAAGCCTATTATCAATTTCTTTAAGAAGTCACTTGTCAATTTCTATAAGAAGTCTTTCAGGATTTTGATTGGCATTGGATTTAATTTATAGAATAAATTGGGAAGAACGGATATCTTAACAATATTGAGTTTTCCAAATCAACAACAATGCACATTTCTCCACTTATTTAGGTCCACTTTAATTCCTCTCAGCAGCAATATTTTGTAGGTTTCAAGCAATAGATCTGTCATATTTTGTTGTTTTTTCAACACATTGATTTTTTGGACAATCCCAAGCCTCTGCCAATATCCTATAAAATGCCCCACATTCTGCTTTGTATGTTTTCAAATAATTAAATTCAGGTCCTATGCCTTTGTCAGCAGTGCTTCAAAGTGGTGTCGTAGGCTGCTGAGTGCATCCTACAGGAGACCCCATGTCACGGTGTCCTGCTACTGATGATGCTATCGCATCACAAGGTCACTGTGGTGGCCACCGGATCTCATTATTATAAAGGCACAGTTTACTTCTCTAATTGGGAAATAATGGAGGAGTGATACATTGAGAGAAAAGTTTGTTTTCAAAAGTTAAATCATAAGATTGTATTTAATACTTCTGCTCTGACATGTGATTTTTTAATCTGCATTCTTTCTTGGTGAAGAGAATTCCAATTTCCTCTCTAGATTAGAAAGTATATGCTAATTCTTTCCTTACCCTTGTGCCCTGAAATAATACACCACGAGGCAGAATGCGCCACTGGGAAATGTTTCCCTGACAGTGATGGATTAGGGTTGGGGATTCATCTGGAGGAAACCTGAGATGAGCCCTCAAGATATCGGGGTGTGGGAAAAGAAACTCCTTCTTCTTTTTGAAAAGACCTTTAAAAGTGTTGACAAGGCAAGTTTGGATCCTATCTCAGTGAGATCTTGGCACTGTGGAGCCAGCCACGTTTGGATCAATTGTGTACTTTTATGCGCTGTGAACCAATCTGTGTCATAGACCCTCAGTCAGCATGAAACAAAACCAGGTGTCTCCCTTACATAAGGGTGTGCACGACCTGTGAACAGATGGGGCTTCCAATAGGTGCTGGCTTTACTTCCAGACAGGATGTATTTTATACGCTGTGAGGAGAATTCATGTTTATTGATATTCTACTTTGCATTAGGCTTAGTGCTATAGAACATTACATATGAGACTCCTTTAAGATCGTCACAAACCGGCTATTGTTGGAGTCACAGAAGATGCCTCTAAGTGGGCATTGGGCCTTCTGCTTTAATCCAATACACCTCTCTTCCTCCATCCTAGGATCTCATATCCCATAGCTATCAGAATATTTCTGTAAAATAATATCTCCTTCAAACTGTATGCTACACAGTGTTCTCCACCCTGCAATGTTTCCTCATTCCTTTGCATCCATGAAAACCTGAGTGAAAGGTGTACTGCAAATTATGGTGAAGAGCAATATTTATTTTTGTTCACGGGGAAAACTGCCAAGATTCAGCAAATTACAGTTAATGCTCACCTCATTTGGCTTGAATTAGAGCAGGTCTTGAAGGGAGACACTAGACAGAAATATGAGCAATTCAGGCAAAGGAGTATTCAATTATTGGGCTGGCGAAATTGAATCACTTTATTTAAAAAATTTTGGTTTGCAGAAATTTACAAATGTTTGCTAAACATACAAAGAACTATTTGACACCAAATGTCCTCAACATCATATTTATTTAAAATGTTAGTGTTAACCTTTTAAAAACTTCCATATCTTATTATCTTTTCATAAATTATAAAACAGCAAAAGGTTTGAAAAGCTGAAATGCTTGTAAACAAAAAAAAAAAATTGAGGGAAAATTGCTGGAAGAATTCAAAGACTCAAATTGAATCTAGGGCACATATTTAATAGTAACTATTTGATGATTTCATTTATTTGGTGTTTGCCATTCTGTGGACTGTATTATAAATAACAATATGGATTTTCCTAAGATGTTATTACTGTTTACAGAATCACTTTTTTCCCCAAAAAAATATTCCCCTTAAACTGTCTATGCAGTATTTATCACAGAGGGCATTGTTAATTTTCTTGACATCAGCTCTCTAAAAATTGACTGAGCCAGTTTCATTGAATTTCATGCATTCCTGGGAACTTTTGCTGTGGCCAGCTTTTATTGAATGGCACAGATTTCATGAGTTGACAAGATAAAGTGAAGCAAGTCAAAAGTACTGCCAACGTCTATCCTGGCAAAAGGCTACGAAATAACGCTAATGGAGCCAATCTTCATTTCTCAAAACCAAATAGTTGAAGTTCCACACAATCTAACGTTTTCCTCTCCTACTTTTTCGAATATTCTCTATTCAAAAGATGAATAGTGAGCATTTGTTCCATACTGTCTAAATTTATTAGGAATTTATTGGACGAAGTTTATCAAATACACCATGAGTCCCAGCCAGGATGAACAGTTTGAAGATTCATTTAAATTTTAGGATGTGTTTCTGGAGATGTGTACACACATACTCATTCTTCATTCATGCAGCCCTAAAGAATGCCTTTTGATGCACGTGAACTTGGGATTATAGAGAAATATATCATAAGTAGTGTTTTTCATCCTTGACAATCCTGGCTCGGTCATTATTCTATGGTTAAAGTCTTTGGTGGTCTAGACGGTGTGGAGAGACATACCTGGGAGCAGAATGGTTTCCCCAGCCTCACTTAGTTTACGTGGACTGATGTCTGGAGAAATGAGTGTTTGCTGTAACCACCAGCTTCGTTGATATGTTGAGACCAGGACTCCTATTCTCTTGGGTCAGGAGCGTCCCTCAAGGACCAGCTCCTGTCAAGTGTTCCTGACTTTCCCAAACATAGTGAGGTGTTTCCTCTACTACAATCACTGTAATTAATAGTTTATGTCTCTCTCTCTCTCTCTCTTCTCTTCTCCCACCCACCACCACCCTGGACTTTTAGCCTTAATGTTAATAACTAGAAAAGAGATAGACACTCGCTAAATATTTATTTGAAGAAAACAAATGGAGGAATTCTTATCTTCTTTTTTCATTGACTTGAGGTTTCACAACTCCTCCTTTCCTCGACGGAAATCAACATCAAGTGAAACCCTTTCTCCTCTTCCAAAAGCACGTTCTAACTGCCTTCTACCTTTCATCTTCTGTGGATGGATGAAAAGCGACACGTGCTCATCACAAATGGACCTGTCCACATATTTACATCTGGTTTATACCGGATAATAGATTTATCGTTTCCAATGGTTTTTAGTCGAGGTGTTCTAACACCACAAAGGCAAAACCCAAGTAATTACGATTCCTTGATTACCTTATTCCCCCCAATTCTAGCTATTTTCATTTCTGTTTTCTTAACATTTTTCTCATTTAGGGAACTCTAGTGATATTGGAATGGGAGAACTCCAGAATAACCAGTAACAGGCAGTGGTGGACTGCGCAAAGTATTCTGCTCATTATTTCTGTGATGTAGGAAGCATAGGAAGTATGTAGGAAGCATACAAAACAGGCTTTCCTTTCCAGCACATACACTTGCCATTCCCTTGGCATTTGTTACCTGGTCAGACACATTAGTTCATATACAAACACTGTAGATGTTCCCTGTCAATTTCAAAGTATCTCTGTAGTTCGCCCAAAGTAAATACTTATTATGTCCTTAGTAGCATAGTGCTCAAGTGGCATTAGTCAATGTGAATTCACTTCCCAGCTCAATCGCTAGGAAATTATGCCCATTGTTGGTGGCCTTATACTTCAGTTGGTAGGGATATCCTGATATTTTAAGGCAGAGTCTGAAAGCCCCAATTACTTCACTTGTTTTTCTAGGACCTCTTCTTGACATTTTGGGTTTTTTTTTTTTTTAATGCTTCACTTTTCAAACGACATTCCTTAAGTAGGTGGTAATTTACACTTTTAAATGGAGGCATTAAGTAGCTTGACTCAAATATAAATAAATGAATGCTGATGTTTAGAGAAACGGGGTTTGACCTGCCTGCCACACGGTACATAAAACACTACCTGCTTTTTCTTTGTCACCACACACTTTCTACATATCATTTTTTAAGTTCTAAGAACCACAACTTAATAACACACACACACGTTAATTTTTGGACAGGATAAAAATAAAAATCTAACATTAAGACACACACCCATGCACTGGAGAACCATCCAACAATCTCTTTTCGAGTCATTGTCATATGCCAAGGACCCTGCTAGTAGTGGCTTTTCCATTATTATCACTTTAACCATCTCAAATCATGTTGTCATTCTCATATTTTGGGTTGTAAGTTGAGGTGCTTTATGTAACATGGATATGGTTGCATAGCATATGGTTGCATAAGTGGTGTAACCCAGATCTGTCTTACACATGGTTCCTTTATAAAGAAACCTTGAAAATGGATACATTTATTTTTGTAATTTTTCTCATGTCCAAAATTTCTGAAGAGGGCAAGGATGAACAGATTTCCATTCACAATGAGAAGTTGTTCCTCCAGTTAGAACCCATATGGCACTTTTGGAAAGCAGAAGTTCATTCTTCATCTCTTTCCTGTTATGAAATCTTCTGTATCTAACTGCCATGACAATTGGCAAGCCTAAACTGAAGTGGTGACAAGGGAGAAGTCTCAACCCCAAATCACACTTAATGGGCATTGCCCTTTTTCAAAGACGCCCCGAGGCATACAGGTGCTTTCTCTCACCGGGAAGAAGCCATTTCATAGCTGGTCAGTTCAGTGGATCTAACTGGCCCCACCCAGAATAAATAAACATTTGAAACCTGTGAATGTGACCCTATTTGGAAAAAGGGTCTTTGCAGGTGCTTACATTAAGGATCTCAAGATGTGGACGTTTTGGATTAGGCTGGGCCCTAAATCCAATGACAAGTGTCCTTAGAAGAGAATAGGAGAAAACACAAGAAGTGCTATGAATACAAAAGCAGAGATTGGAGTGATATTCTACCACCCAAGGAAGCCAAGGATTGCTGGAAGCCACTGGAAGCTAGGGCATGGAACAGACTCTCCCCAGATCCTCTAGAAGGAGCCAACCTTGATTTAGGACTTCTGGTCTCCAAAACTGTGAGGGAATACATTCTTGATGTTTTTAAACCACCAAGTTTCTGATAATTTGGCAGTCCTAAGAAATGAGTACAGCCAGTCCGGTGGCTTAAACAAACCAAAAGGTCTTCAGCATTACTGAGATTGCTTTCTCTTTTGTCCTTTCCCTTCCATTCTTTTCCTTTCCTCTTCTCTCTCCTCTCCTCTTTTCTCCTCTCCCCTATTCTCCTCTCCTCTTCTCTCCCCTTCCTTCCTTCCTTCCTTCCTTCCTTCCTTCCTTCCTTCCTTCCTTCCTTCCTTCCTTCCTTCCTTCCTTTCTTCCTTCCTAACTTCCTTCCCAGATCAGGATGATATTACAAAATATCATATCTTGGGTGGTGTTTGAACAACAGAAATGTATTTTTCACAGTTCTGGAGGCTGGGGAAGTCCAAAATCAAGGTGCTGGCATGTAGGTTTTATTCCTAGACCTCTTCTCTTGGCTTGTAGGTCCCACCATCTCACTGTGTGCTCACATGACCTCCTCTGTGCGTGAGCAGAGAGTGAGTAAGCTCTCTGGTATCTCTTCTCATAGGATACTAATCCTATCATGCGGACGCTACCCTCATGACCTGATCTAACCCCAGCTATCCCCAAAGGTTTCATCTCCAAATACCATCACACTGGTGATTATGGCTTCAATGTACGGATTTGCGGGGAGGGCACCAACATTCAGTCTATAACCTCCCTTCCCTTCACTTCCTCCTTTGGGTTAACTTTATTGGGGGTATAATTACATATAATAGAATTCACCATTATTAAACACACAATTGGATGAGTTTTGGCAAATGTATACAGTCATATAACTACCACTACAATCATGATAGAGAATCATATTTCCTTCATGCCTCTTTGTAACCAGTTCTCTCTCCCTACACCCTGCCAAATACTGATTTGCTTTTGTATCACTGCAAAGTTTTGCCTTTTCATTAATTTTATATAAATGGAATCATGCAGTGTATGGTTTTTGGTGCCTGGCTCCTTTACTTAGCATAACATTTTTGAGATTCATCTATGTACTTGTACGTATCAATACTTTGTTCCTTTTATTGCAGATTAATATCTCATTGTATGAATATATTACCATTCACCAGTTGATGGACATTTGGGTTATTTACAGTGTGGGGTGCTTATACATAAAGCTGCTATGAACATCTATGTACAACTTTATGTGGACATATGTTTTCATTCCTTGTGAGTAAATATCTAGGGGAAGAATTGCTGGCTCATATTATTTAATTTTATAAAAAACTGCCGAACAGTTTACTAAAGTGGCTGTGCAATTCTGCACACTTATTAGCAATGCATGAATGTTCTACTTGTTCCACATTCCTGCCACGATTTGGGATTGTCCTTCTTTTAAATTTTAGCCATTCTAGTGGGTGTGGCTAATAGCATCTCATTGTGGTTTCAATTTGCATTTTTAGGACTGATTTCATACTTCTAATCCTGCACGAATACTCCTTCCAGTCACCCCAAAGAACAGAGCTGCATGTTTGACTTCAGTCTTCGGTTAAGAGTTGATACCTTTAGAGCTTGAACAAATACAGTGCAGAAAAATAAATGACCCAGTCGTTGCACATAATGTCCATGTGCTTATTATTATTACTTGTCCACAATCATCCTGAGAACAATTCCATCACGTTGGTTAAAGTATGCTTCTGATTTGTGTGGACAGGGGATGTTCGGTGGCATGTCTTTGTCCTTACTAGACCTTAGTGTCCCTATCTGTAACATGAAAGCATCGGTCCACAATAGAGGTTCTTCAATCTGCATGCATACAAGTTACCCAGGAACTAAAATCAAAATGAAGGTTCACTTCTTGTTTCCCTTTATTTGAGTGGGTCTGGAATGAGCCCAGAAACTGTGCACTTTTAGTGGTCCCTGTCATTTCTAGACTAGTGGCTCTTTGACTGTCTTTGGAAAGTAGCTTGCCTAGAGACTCTCAGGTTTCTTCTAATTTTCAGAACATGAGATAATCTTGATCTGTAACTCAGGCCTTTCCTCAATCTTATAAAGAAACGACTTTGCAAATAGCGCTGCTTAATAAATATAAGCTGATAGATGATTGGCAAGAAATCAATTTAAGTAATTAAATCATTTATTCCCTTGGACTGGAGCAGCCATCTCTAGGAAACTGTCTGCAAAGTGTCCAGAAAAGAGAAGAGGTCATTCCTGTTCAGTTCGCTCTCTGGTTTCCATTAAGTGTAACCTGATACCCTTCACCCTGATCTATCGCTCTACGTCTATTGGGCCATGGACAAGTGACGGAATTTCTCTGAGCTGGTTTCCTCATTGTAACTGGCTGTGAGGGTAACCCTCATCAGATTGATTGCTGGGTGTGAAATCAATGAAACAATTGAGCTAATACAGACGAAAGGCCGAAGACAGCCCTTGGCACTTGGCAAATGGTCAGTAAAGAATAGCTGTTGTTGACACTATTAGGGGTAATGACAATCCCTCTCCCCTTAGCTATTACAGCTTGCTTCCCCACTTCTCATTCCCTCCTACAAGGATTACAAACAGAAAAAAGAGATGAGCCAGTGTAGCCTGCAGATGGCCCAGGCTTGGAACGTGCAGAGGTGGACGATGCTAAGGTGACTGGGGCTTAACTGGTGATGCTACAGACGTGAGTCTGGGAGATGTGCTCTTCAGAGGCTTGAGGATGAGACTTTCGCAGATGTGGGAGTGAGTCATTAGAGACGCTGAGGGACTAGGCTTGGTCTTCACATCTTTGGGGATTTTGAATAAAATTTTCTGCTCTTGTGCATCACGTTGAACTATATACCTCCTTTAGGTCTTTACCAACAAGCCAAAGCAAAGCTGCTGTATTTTTGTGTGTGAAATTTTAGCATCGATCTACCGGTTTTTCTACTTTACTTTGAAATAACCTACCCTGGATGTCCTTGTGGTTGGAGAGTTGCAAGCTGTGCTTGTCTTTAGCCCACTTATTTTTGTTTAAATGGGTTAATTCACAGAAGTAGAACTAGAGACGATTGAGGCAACTGGTAAGGGGTCCCTATATAAGTTCATTGACTTCCTATTACATTGTAAGAGGGAAGGAGAATAATAAAGGTGGGAAAAGGAGGTACGTTTCTAGTCTTCTTAAGAGAAGAGGTGGCCAGAAAATAGAATATAAATGTGGACAACACTGTGGCATTATTTGCTAATACAGAATGGGGAGTAAAGTAATGGACAGTGTTTCACAGAAACAATAAATAATTCATGCCTAGAATGTTTGAGCATTTACTATGAGCCAGGTATCGTGCTCTGTATAATGTGATTTATACATTAGCTCGGTTCAGTGCCATGATATCAGTTCTCAGATAATTCTCATTCCCTGGGATGAGACCTGTGGACTCAGAAGGTGGGACCAAGCTCGCCTAGCTGATTGGTGGAAGCGCTGAGCTTCAAACCCAGGGCTTCCCAGTTCTAAAGCCAAGGTCTCAACCTCTTCACTGCACTGGAAACAAACCAAAGTAATGAAACAAGTGTTCTTGACAAACCTGCCACACCAGTAACTTATCCGAGAAAGACAGCTTCTGGTTCCCTCTTTTGAATACCGTATTAATTTAAGACCCCCAAAAATAGTTTCTGGGGCCATCCATTCACAAGCGAAAGACAGAGTGAGGTAGAAATGGCAATTAGAGTTGGTGATGCTTTAACTGTAGAGACTGCACAAGGCCTAAAGATGTCACCCAGCAAATGAGAGAGTGATAGATGAAGCTAGGTACACCTCCCTTTGTCATTATTGTGTTGAGTAGGAAAGTTTATTGAAAGGACACAGTGGTGTGCGGGTTCTGTGTTGTTCTCACAGTAGTAATTACTTTGCAACTTATTTACATGTCCCGTGTACTCCACAAAGGTCTTTATCAAAGATGTTTTCAAGAGGCTTACCATAAAACTGTATGAGCTCAGAGAATAAGGCCAGAAAAGAGCAAAATAGGAAGGGAAGAGATGGTTTGAAGAGGAACCCAAGGAAGGACAGCTATTAGCTATGAACATTAGAGTGTGATTCTGAGTTTCCTGGCAGAGAATGCAAGACAACAACGTTCTATCAGGGTGATTTAAGGAAGTGGATGGGGGAGCAGTGTCTGAGCCAGGAGTGTGTGGGAGCAGCATTGGTTTTGGGGCCCTGGCCACATCTACTAGGTGAGTCATTTGTATATATTCAGAACAAATCAGCTGACTTGCTACCCTGACCTAGATTTCCCCTGGCTCGGGTAAATGCATTGACCTTCAGGATTTTCTATTCTATTCTTTTTCCAAACATTGGTCAAAATGTCCTATTAAGATCTTGTCCAGTTCCAAAGGGATGTGAAGCAGAAGGCAGACAAGATTTTCAAAATATTTACCAACATAGGCAGGAGGTCTTAGGCTGAACCATATGCCATGCAGGTGTGCGTAGTCAGAGGAAGGGGATTCCTCTCCCCACGGCCCCTCTTCTACTAGCTGGAGCTTTTCTTCCTCAGTGAACTTGCCATACTGGCCACTTCCTGTCTCTGATTTGCTGGTTTTTCTGTGAAATAAAAGGTTGGGATCTATGATTACAAAACCCCATGGCCCAGCATATTCACAAATGTGGCCCCACGGAGTGAGCAACTCTTTGGACCAAACGTCCTTGGTTGAAATTCCCTCCATGGAACCAAACAGCAATTCTTTGCCAGAGCCAGGACTGGTGGGGACTTTCCCCAGGAGGAGCTCTAATGAGGTGCATGGAAATAGCTGTCCCCGTCCTGCTTTCCCTGCCACCAGCCTCCTCAATTACAGAACAGGAGCTTTACCGGTTCACCTGACTTCTAGAAACTCACCTCTCTGGTCCAGCAAAACAGGCATTATGAAACCTGTAAATAATCATCTTATTCCCATATCTCTGCAATAGCCGAGAGGCTGGAGCTGCAAACAAATAAATTGGCAGTTCATAGACAATGTAAATGAATATTGAAGGGCAATGCCTGCAGGATGCATTTGGACTTGAAAGCAGCATGGGGGGTTTGTTGTTGTTTTTAAAGGACCAAAAGACAAACCCCCTTCCTTCTCTGCCTCCATTTTTAATCTGCAGCTTTAATTGCTTTCCTAGCACAAGGTCTGTGGCTAGGTTTCTCTTTTTCAGATGCTGAAGCTAAATTCTAGGAAGGAGAAAGAAACCCTGTGGGTCCCTGAACGGTGAGATCCTGTCATTTAACAGGAGCAGATGCAAGTTGTATAAATACCGTGTGCTATTTACGTTTCATGTGTTAAATGAAAAAGAAGGTACCTTCTTTTCCCATTTTCTCTAACAAAACAAAATGGAACTTCAGCCAGAATGGGGGGTTGGGATGGGATGGGATCAGAAGACCCTCTTCATGAATTTTCATTTGCATCCTCATTATAATGTTTTGAGAAATCTCTATTTTTTTGATGAGGATAAATATTACCCGTGGACATTGAATTTTCTCAGTCTATTCTTAGAAAATGATCTCTGCTTACGCTCTTTAAGACAGAAATAAATGCCACACTTCACAGACAGTGCTATAGTAATTAATCATTTTACACATCTGAAACTGAATTAGGGCCAGTGTCTCAACAGGTGACAAAGAGAATGTCTTCTGCAAGGTGAAAGAGATCCTCTCCTTACTAGTAGAAAGAACTATGTAAAAATGTCCATATGGCCTGATGTGAAGAATTGTTACCTTCATGGTATAATAACTAGCAGTAAGCTCTGGCTCAGTGCTGTGTACACAGGGTCTTACTTACTCCCCACACATCATAGAAGATGGGCAGATGGGTATTGTTATTGCTACCAGAGGTCAGATGAGAAAGGGAGGCTCAGAGAAGGTACACCTTTATTGAAGGTCACACAGCCCGGGAATGGCAGAACCAGAATCCATACCTGGGAGTGTCTTCCTTCCAGAGCTCATGTGCTTATAACAAGCAAAGTCTTGAGAAACACTAATGTTACTTAATGTCTTTTGCTTCAAAATATCATTAGATCACTTTTCAAATTACCATATTTTCCTTATGCAGGATATAGGTTTCCTCCCTTTATTGAGTAAGCTGGAAATTAAGACATAAGCATTCAAATCAAAATAATGTAGGAAAGAACATAAAAACAAATAACTCACCCTATAATTAAGTCCTCAGATTTTCCATTTGAAGCCTAGATAACGATGTGCTACAATTGTTATAGAAATAACAATCTATTATCACCGCTATGAAATTAACAATTATTACAGAATTCATATTGACTGGGAACATCTCTCCTTCTTAAAGTAGCATCTACCCTCTTTTTTGAACCAGTAGTAGAAACAAGTTTGTGTGGAAACTTCCATAGGCCATATTATCTAATTAGGGATAGTTTTGGGAAGGAGGATGATAAACAATTGGATTCAGTCAACAATCTTTCTTTTTTTCCTGCCTAAATACCAATGCTGCTGCTCTCCCTAAAAGAAGGCAAAACTGAGTCTGTTAAAAATATGATGGTGTAAAAATAGTAATTTCATTCAAATAAGCGAGGTGGTGGTGGGTGGGGCGTGGTACTGCAGTGACTGTACCCCTCTTTGTTCATCTATGTCTGCTACCTTGAACCACTTAGCAAAACAAAACTCCACCATCAACAGGAAGGTAGAAAATGGGTCTTGTTTCAAAGCTGTACCAAAAAGATTCAACACCCAGTCAAATGAAACACATGGTAACTTGAAAAGAAATCTTTCATCTGAGGCAGTTATTTTCCTGTGGAGTGAACTTGACACTAACGGGCAGGCACAAACGCCAAGTGGTCAGGGTGACAATAATGAATTCCTCCTTTGGTTTGTTCCATTACCCAAAGACCAAGCAGCTCTGACTTGGAATTACAATTCACAATGCTAGCAACCAATAAACTCTTCTCGGGCGTGAGCCTGCGCAAGCGCTGCTGGACTGAATCCGCTTGTCTGTGAACTCCACACTCTGATTTTCACCAACTCCCAGGACACCTATTTTCTGTAGTGTCACTAAGCCTGTCACCTTGGACAAAAGCACCCTTTGTAGAAAGCTTGCCTTAGCTGCCTCTGAAGACCTGATAGCTGCCTCTGATAGCTGCAGAGTATGAGATGCCTCTGTCCTGGCTACTAGGGGAAATGTACCTCTTTTAATCCTTACTGTGCTCCACATCTCTAAGTGTTTCTTTTCTCTAACTAGTAAATGTTTTACCCCTTTCTACCCACCTCTAACAACAAAATAACTATTTTTTTCCTACTACAAAGATCAGAAATAAAGAAAACTGTACATAGTTAATAATTTAAAATCATGACCACATTTTAAAAATACAAGTAGTTAAAGAATTCTCTAATTTCTTCCTGAGAAACTGCTTTGTGAGGTCCAAAAACACTTATACTCAAAGGATAGAGAAAGATTATATGTTGCTTTGGAGATCCTGCCATACAAATAAGCTCTGTCCTAGTTTATTTCTAGGTTGGCTATTGAGCAATTGGGATATTGTTATAAAATGGTGGTTAGGCAGAGAGCTTCAAAACCTACATAAATAACTCCCCTCGTGATGAAATTCTCTATTTGTAGGGCTAAATAAATAAAAAAGCGATGTATATAATATTTTGTCATGTTTCCATTTATGTATTTATTTTAAATTGAGATATAATTGACATATAACAGTTTCAGGTGTACAATTTAATGGTTCAGTTTTCATGTACACTGTAAAGTGAACACCACAATAAGTCTGATTAACACCCATGACTAAACACAGTTACAAAACTTATTTTTTTCTTGGGATGAGTACTTTAACACCTACTCTCTTAGCAACTTTCAAATATGCAATATAATGTTATTAACTATAGTCACCATGCTGTACATCCCATGGCTTTATTTTATGACTGGAAGTTTGTACCTTTTGACACCTTTCACCTATTTCACCCACTTCCCATCTCTAGCAACCTCCAAACTCTTCCATCTATGAGCTTTTTTATTATTATTATCATTCCACATGTAAGTGCAATCATACAGCATTTGTCTTTCTCAGACTATTTCACATAGTATGATACCCACAAGGTCCATCCATGTTGTTGCAAATGGCAAGATTTCATTCTAATATTCCATTGTGTGTGTGTGTGTGTGTGTGTGTGTGTGTGTGTAATTTTCTTTATCCATTTGTTGGTGGAGACTTAAATTATTTCTATATCTTGGCTATTGTAAATAATGTTTTGATTAACTTGAGTGAGCAGATATCTTTTTGACTTAGTGTTTTTGTTTTGTTCAGATAAATACCCAGGAGTGAAATCGATGGATCATATGGCAGTTCTATTTTTAATTTATTGAGGAGCCTCCTTACTGATTTCCACAGTGGCTGCACCAATTTACATTCCCACCAACAGTGCACAAGGGTTTCCTTCAAATTCTTGCCAACATTTGTTATTTCTTGCGTTTTTGATAAATAGCCATTCTAACAGGTGTGAGGTGATATCTCATCGGGGTTTTGATTTGTATCTCCCTGCTGATTAGTAATTTTGAGGACCTTTTCATGTATTTGTATGTCTTCTTTGGAAAGATGTCTATTCAGATCTTCTGCCCATTTTTAAATCGAAACTGTTTTTTTGCTATTGAGTTGTATGAGTTCTTTATATATTTTGGATATTGATACCTTATCAGACATATGATTTGCAAATATTTTTCTCAAATTATTTAGCTTGCTTTATCATTTTATTGATGGTCTCCTTGGTTGTGCAGAAGGTTTTTGGTATTATGTACTCCTACTCGTTTAGTTTTGCTTTTGTTTCCTTTGCTTTTTGTTGCCAGATTCAAAAAATTATTGCTGAGATTTATGTCAAGATTACTGCCTATGTGTTTTTTTTGTGTGTTTTTTTTCTAAGAGTTTTATGGTTTCTGGTCTTACGTTCAAGTTTTTAACCCATTGTGAGTTAATTCTTGTGAGTGGTGTAAGATCGTGGTCCAGTTTCATTCTTTTGCATGTGGCTGTCTTGTTTTCTCAACACAATTTATTGAATAGACCTCCTTTCTCTATTGTATATTCTTGGCTCCTTCGTTGTAAAACAGTTAACCCTATATGGATGTGTTTATTTCTGAACTCTCTATTCTGTTCCATTGATCTATGTGTCTGTTTTCGTGCTATTATCAAACCGTTTTGATTGCTATAGCTTCATAATAGTTTGAATTCAGGGTGCATGTTGCCTCCAGCTTTGTTCTTCTTTCTGAAGATTGCTTTGGTTAATTGGGATCTTTTGCGGTTCCATACAAATTTTAGAATTATTTATTCTATTTCTATAAAAACTTTCATTGGAATTTTGATAGGGATTGCACCAAATCTATAGATCTCTTTGAACAGTATGGATATTTTAACAATACTGAGTCTTTCAATCCATAAGCATAGAGTATCTTTCCATCTATTTGTGTCTTCTACAATTTATTTTATTAATGTCTTATAATTTTCAGCATATAATTCTATCACCTCTCTGATTAAATTTATTCCTAGGTATTTTATTATTTTTGATGCAGTTGTAAATGGGTTTTTTTTAAATTTATCTTTCTGATAGTTTGTTATTGGTGTATATAAATATAACAGATTTCTGTACATTGATTTTATGTCCTGAAAAATTTACTGAATTAATTTATTAGTGCTAACTTTTTTTTTTCTTTTGTGGAGTGTTTAGGGTTTTCTGTATATAATATTATGTCACCTGCAAATAGTGACAATTTTACTTCTTCATTTCCAATTTGACTGCTTTTTATTTTTTATTCTTGTCTAATTGCTCTGGACAGGATTTGCAATACTACATTGAATGAAAGTGGTGAGAGTGGGTATCCTTGTCTTGTTCTTGATCTCAGAAAAAAAAAAAAACTTTAAGCTTTTCCTCATTGAGTATCATGTTAACTGTGAGCTTGTCACATAGGACCTTTAATATGTTGAGATTTGTTTCCTCTATACCCACTTTGTTGAGAGTTTTTATCATAAATGGACTTTGTCAAGTGCTTTTTCTGCATCTACTGAGATGATCATATAATTTTTATTTATAAGTAAATAAAAATGAACACATAGAATATTAATGATGGAAATTGTAAAATCTCAAATAAAATTGGGTAGTTTTGATTCATCCCCCTTTCTTGCTACCGCCAAACCCATTTCTTCCTTTTTCTACCCCAATTCTTTGAATAGCAAAGTAATCTGTTCAAGCCAATGATGGTCTTTCCATCCTCCCTTTCCCACTCTATCCTGTACCATGTCTTGTCATTTGATTCCCAATCCACATTTGTCTACTTCATTCTATCTCAACTGCCACCATCATTTCTCATCTAGAAGATTCTTCAGTGGTCTTTATTTAACTGTTGTTCCCTCTACACGGAAGAGAGAGTGATTTTTTTATAACTTTAAATTATGTAACACCATCCTTAAAATCCTCCTTTGCCTTTCCATGTATCTGCAATTGATTCCAGATCCCTCAATATAGTCCGCACTGCTTCTGTACAATCTGGCCCCAGCCTCTTCTGGTACCATTGCTCTCTTCACCAGCCTCCTTGTAGTTTCTCCAACAATTCAGTCTTTTTCCTGGTTGAGTTAGTTGGACAGGGAGGCACAGGTGGCTGTGTTGTGTAGATGTGTCTTGTCAGCAAGGTTAGCTAAAGTGAAAAAGGAAAGCTACTTTCTGAGAAAGAGGAAGGAATGAAGGAAAGTGAAGTGTATGTACCCATTCTTCCCAAGAGCAGTGATGGAGCTGGTTGAAAGCTGACCAAGTAGTAGGCCTTAATTAAGCATGGACCTTTTGAAATGGAAAGAAAAGAAAAAAATAAAAGGCTTTCTATGCTGATTATTACAGGACAGGTGTCCATACCCACCTCCTCCTACCTGTTTGAATTATTTCCTTCCATCTATATAATCATCCATACATACATTTAGCAAACTCTTATTGAGTGCTAAATATTGGAGGACAGAATGAAATGCCAAGGGGATATTAGGACAAAAAAAGGATGCAAATGGACTACCCTTTGGCTGTTGACCCAGCTCACCTATAAAATCATATGCTCGTAATGCCATGCTGGGACTCCGTCCCTTTCCCTGCCTCAGAAAATGAACCCCAGAATACAGACTTTACATGACTCCATGAGGAAATGCCACCTTGATTACTTAAACAGTGTAGCTGTGGAATTATACTTCTTTAGATTAGGAATGTGTCTTTTCTGACCAGAAAAAGTTTTTAATCCAGAACCATCCACTATCATTAAAGATTCTAAGCCCACACTCACTCTTCTGATACATGCATACATATATACTTTCCCTTCTCACCCCAAAACATCATCATGAAGCAGAAAGAGAGATACCGTGTTTCCCCAAAAATGAGACCTAACCAGAAAAAAAACCCTAGCATGATTTTTCAGGATGATATCCCCTGAACATAAGTCCTAATGCATCTTTTGGAGCAAAAATTAATATAAGACCCGGTCTTATTTTCGGGGAAACACGGTCTGTGGCTGGCTTTGTCAGGTATGGGAAACCAGGAAATGGCTGTTGACAAAAAAACTACAAGCATGTGTTTAGACCCATGTATATTGTATAACACTAACAGGGCCGCTCAAGAAGTTGGATATTGGATCTGACAGGACTAACTGCCCTGTGATGCCTTGAAAATCGACTGGGGCCCACCCAAGTAAACACATTTGAAGATGGGACAAAATAATCAGTGTGACAGCTGTGCCACATAGACCTCGCATTGACACAAAGACTTTTCTTCTGTCATTAGATTGGGAAACTACTCATTAGATTTAAGACTGAAACAAAGAGAGAAAGCAAAATAAAGATATGTCACATCCTGATAGATATTTAAACATGTTTATGACTGCTTAGCAAAAAGACCTTCTGATTTAAAACAACCAACCAGACCTCCCCAGACAATGATAGAATAAAATAGCTTATTTATGCAGGAACTGGGTGTGATAAATTCTGTCTCAATGTACTCCTAAATAGCAGGGGGCTTTGGATACCGAAAGGAAAATTAGGGTCAGATTGGGGAAGATTGCCACCTGCAGAGGCTAAATGTGAAAGCTGATAGCTCAGTCATAAGTAGGTTCACAAGTGCTCATTTTCAATTTTCCCTCCCAGCAGCACACAGAACTGCCACTGTTTCTTCCATCTTGCACTCCAGGAGCCAAGTTCAAATTTCATGTCTTATGACTCGGTGCCTTGTAGAGATTGGCCTGTGAATTGGGTTTCATGGGTCTAGGAGATAGAGAAAGTGGACGTTTTAATTTTTATTTCATTTTTCTAGAGATTGGAAGCGGGGAATTCAGTTTGGAGTTAGCTTTGTGTAGTCTCCTCGATCCATTTTTCTCAGTCAGGAAGGTGTGAGGTACAGGGAAGTCGTCGGTGATTCCTGAGGCAAGGTCTGAGTTATTCCTCATACGTAATGTTTTGCAAGGCTCATTTGGGGAAAATGGGCAGGGTGAGACTGAGTTGGGGAGGGCTCAGCCTTAGAGATATGGAACCTTGCTCCGTTTCCTCCCCCACTTCCTGGCTGAATGCACAGCTGAACAGGGCTTCTGCAGAAAGGTGTGCCTGGGGAGGCTGGCGCTATGAGAGCACCAATGTGAGTCTCTATGGAAATCCAGGCAGAAGGTTGATTGCTGGAGAGCTCAGCTAGGACCCAACAGAGGTTTCTACCCTCTGGACTTCACCCAGAAAGGAGAGTGAAGCCAACGTAAATTCCTCTGGGAAAAAAAGAAACAATTTTCCTTGTAAACCAACAAAAGTGTGTGGACTACTTATAGATTGGTAAAGTGTTGGGGGTAACTTTCCAGATTACATGGGTCTAAAAAATTACCTGAGTAAATTCAGATAACTGAGACCAAAGAACTTTCTATGGTAAATTATCAGGATAGATGGTTCAGACTCTCCTTTTCCCCGGCTGGCATTCCAACAAGTATCCTTTCAAAGATTGTGAACTAAGATACCATTTTACGGTATTCAACATGTTGAAGAGTAAGGACTTAGGAATAACGGTTTTTCCTGTTTCTCTATCTTTTAATATTCTGGGAACTTGTCTGGAAGGCAACTGAATCATGTAGATAACTCGACAGAAGAAATAAAAACCATGTTAATCTCTGACATAATAGATATCAAATGGCAAACAGGAGATAACTGAGAGATTAGGTCTGTACTAAATCTCTTGAAATTAAAACTATTAGAAGATCTGTAGTCATAGAAGCTTGTTCATGCATCTCTATAGTTTCATCTCAATTCTTTCTTGTGTGCTATTGGTATCTCGACCATTGAAATACTTAACTGTACTTTAGAACCACAACAAGTGCCATATATACATATACACACACACACATATGTGTATATGTACATATATACATACATATACATATATGTGTGTGTACATATATGTACATATATATACATATACCTATATATATATAGCACTTGTTGTGGTTCTAAATATATGGCATAGCTTTCTCCCTTACACGATGATAAGGGTGATAAGGGAAAGGACATACTGCACCTACTGTGAGTGGGTAAATGACTTTAAAAATAAATATCCCTATTTCTCTCCTCAACAGGGAAAACACTTAAGCACTGGGGTACAATTATGATGATGGTAATGATATTAAGAAGCTCTTTTATGTTTATGATTTATAAAGTGCTTTTCACTTACATTATCTCTGATCTCCGTCACACAACCCTGCATGGCTGGTGTTATTAGCCTCACTTTACAATTAGAGAGAAAACAAACAAACAACGGCTTTAGGACCCAGTCTACATCCTGGTAGCAGTGGCGAGCTCCTGACCCATACAGCAGCATGCACAGTGTTTGAAAATTCTCAATGAATTACTAACATTTGAGAATCCTAAGTTTTCATGTAAAACTGGATTTCCAACTTCTCTTTAAAAATGTCAAGGCCTGGCCACCATTCTTCTACAGTTAGGTAGGGGTGACCCTCCTAACTTAAGCGGGACATGAGTGCTTTCATTGTCATAGTCCCACCACACCCGTTACTGCCCTGTTCTCTTCCTTAGGCTCTCTGCCTGGTCCCTGGGGACACTAGGGTTTGCAAGCATTTCTCTAGAAGGACACAAACAGAAGATCAAACAGCCAATAAATGGCAGAAGCAAAAACTGAAAGCAGGGCACTGACGTCAAGGCCATCTCTGCTTCTGTCTCTGTGGAGTGGCTCTCAAACAGAATGACTTGATTTGGATCTTAGAAGCCCAGGGATGGGATCCAGGAATCTGCATTTTGAACAGCCACCCAGGATGGAGCGTGACTGAAACACTAGTCTGTGATAAAATGCAAGGAGCCGTGTCCTAGGGAGTCTCCTTGGTCCTTTGACTCAACTAGTCTGCCTCTTTGTCATTGAACCATCAAGTTTTGGGGCACACACAGAGTGCTGTGCTCTCTGACCTTAAATGATGTAACATGTTTGGGACCTTAGCTTCATTCATCATTTTGTAAAATGGATTGACAATGTTTGTTCTCTATTTGCCATTTGGGTATTTGACATTTTCCCCAATCATTCATTCACCAAATATTTGTTGAATGCCTGCCTTGTAATGTGCATTATATGAAACTAAGATTCTTCTCACAGTTAAGAAGTGGTTATTCTGTCGAGCTGTCCAACTAGGTATTGGATTCAAGTCAGACTGAGCTGTGGGTCTGGATTATCCGGGAAGTACTCTGATATTTAGTTTATGTCAAAAGCACAGTTGACTCAGAGTCCACATGAAACTCACACTGTTAATATAGTTCTGTGATCCCACAACTTTCGTGGTGACCATCAAATATTTAGATTCACTTGATTGGAGGTCTTCTTTTCCAAAACCAACTTGAAGATTTCATTTACCAGACAATGCATTATAAAAGTAGGCAACAGCTCACATGTCATATTTTAATCCTAAAATTTTATTTATTTGCATGAGATTGAGACCCACTGTAATACCTGCCCTTGTCCATGAAAGTATATGCGTGTGTATATCTAAGTTACATGTCCAACCAGTTTTTTGAGATCCTTAGGGAAACAAAAGACGAATGTTACCATTTCCCGAAAATAAGACGTAGCTGGACAATCAGCTCTAATGTGTCTTTTGGAGCAAACATCAATATAAGATCCGGTATCATATCATATCATATCATATCATATCATATCATATCATATCATATTATAAAGACCCAACGTTATGGTAAAATAAGACCAGATCTGATATTAACTTTTGCTCCAAAAGACGCATTCCAGCTAATTGTCCTGCTAGGTCTTATTTTTAGGGAAACACGGTAGCTCTAGCTTTCTTTAAAAGTTTGCAGGTTGGTTAAGTACTTGATCCTCAAAATGTGGTCTCAAGACAAATTGTATCAGTGCTTCCTGGGAGTTTGCTCAGAATGGAGTTTCTTAGGCCCAAATCTACATTTAACAGGATCCCCAAGTTACTCCTATGCACATTTAAGTCTGAAAAGCCCTGAGTGAGGTTCCTTGTGAACAGTTCTAACTAATTTTATTGTAGCAACCATTTGGATTACTCCAGATGGAGTAATGGCCACTCTAGGGTCCACAGGGACCAGGCAGAGAGCCTAAGGAAGAGAACAGGGCAGTAACGGGTGCAGTGGGATTGTGCCAATGAAAGTACTCATGTCCCACTTAAGGAGGGTCACCCCTACTTAACTGTAGAAAATAAATAGGTATATCAAATCATTACCTTGTATACCTTGAACTTACACAATGTCATATGCCAGTTATATCTCTGTACAGCCTGGCCGGGGAGGAAAGGGGGTGGAACAGTTCCCAAAATATGGCTATTTTGGTTTGTAAATTTATATTATAAGGACCTTTAGATGCAGAAAAGCTAGGCAATAAGAAGTAGAAAGTGTTAGGGGGTATTTATACACTAACCTGCCTGGAAAATGTTAATGTTTTTGATGACATTGTTCTCCATCTTGATTTCAAGTAAACATGGTGGAAGATTATGGGGCACATAGAAAATGAAAAAAAAAAAAGATTGTAAAATATACATATTCTTATAAATGTATAAAGATTCTGTATATATTAAGGACATGAACACCCTGTCTTTTATAGGTGTTGTTGATATCTTCTGGTTTTGTTTGTAACATTTAGCAGAATCTTCATGTTTTTATGTAATCGTATCGTTAGACAGAATTTTCTTTATTATTTCTTTATTAGTTGTATTATGTTGAGAGCAGTGATTCCCAGCTTTGGTTACACATTGGAATCACCTGGAGAGCTTTAAAAACTGTTGTTGATTAGATTCCCTCCACCTCTCTTCTCTCAGATATCCTAATTTGATTAGTCTGCCATCCTACTTGGCATCAAGAGTTTCAAAACATACCCAGGTGATTCTATTACGTAGTCAGGGTTCAGAATCACCGGCCGAGAAAGCTCTGTCCTATAGCAAGATCAGATTATAGTCAGCTCTAAGTGTCTCAAATTGTCTCATTCTTTACCTGTTTTTCTCTTTAGTTTATGATATGATATTTTGGGGGCTCAACCCAGGACATATTTGAACTCTTTGAATAATGTTCTAAGTTCTCTTTTCTGTCTATAATTCCTCTTCGATCTTTTCATTTTAGATCCAACAGATAATTGGTCTGACAGATTCCAGATAACTTATTATTACCGTGGTAAAGGGTCAGGAAGTAACACCACAGAAGTGATAAGTTCGAGAAAATTATGATCTAAAAGAGTTTAGGAAGAAGCAGAGAAGGAATTGGGCTTACTGCTTCATTTGCAAACAGTCACTACTGGAAACTTAGCTTTTTATTGACTAAATCGGTCATGATTAACTGAGTAAACTCTTCAGTTAGACAGACTCAGTCTTGACAATAGTCACCAGATAGACACAGTGGGGACTTTCTTCCCTGTCATTCCAGTGTTTCTAAAACTTAGCTGTTGAACAGTGGCTCTATCATCATGATTCCTCTCTCCCGAGCCTAAGGTGGTTTGTGAATGGGCAAAGGGGCTCTCGGAGGCAGACCCATCTTACGGGAGTCATTGTCACGGCGTAGTTGAAAACCAGAGGTCTAGACATTGCATTACATAGTCCTGACTTCACCTTGGAGATAAAATAATATACCCTTTCCTCCAAAAAGCAGATGGCATTAATGCAGATAGCTTTGTAGCGGTTCCCTCTGCCCCGTTACATTGTCACCCAGACTTTAGAAGCTTAAAGGACCAGGCTCTATTCATTGCTATAAATAACGTCTCTCAGCCACCATTTCTGTTCATTTTATACATAAACTAAAATGGCAAACAGAGTTCCTATTCCTTCTAAATCTTTACTGGACTGGCATTCACACTTTGAACTCTTCAACTTCTTCACATTCCACTATTCAAGAACAAGTAGAATTTTTGATATTTTCGTTTGAAATTTGTGTTCATAAAATCTATAGAATACAGGGCATGGTAACTTATCCCAGGCATATGGTCATGACAAAATGCAGAATTTCACTAAATAAGACATTGAGTCTTTGCTATCAATTCTCACAATCTAAAACTATAGCCATTGTTCTGCCTTCCTCTTTAAATCATGCCCAATAAGCCCATCATGTCTATTAGGTTGATGCAAAAGTACTTGCGGTTTTTGCAATTATTTTTAAGCTTTTAAACCGCACCAAACTAATGCACCAAACTAATATAAACTACCTATCCCAGTGGCATGTAGTTTAACACAGGATATATTATCCTAGTTACATTGGATCTTCCTGGCTGAAGTCATCAGGCAACTCAAGAAAAGAATTGACAATTTGCTCAATTTAATCCAACAAATATGCATTGTGCATCAACTATATGTAAAACCCTGTGTGGGACATTATGGTAGATAGAAGATAAATATAGGTTGCAAACTCTGCCCACAAGAGGTTATTTGCTAGAGGTAGGACAAAAATGATACAGACAAACAAGGATTTCTTAAAAGATGTGGAAACAAAGTGCTCTAGAAGTTCAGAACTAATACTCAATGACAAAATTGAATGTCAATTTTTTTTTGAATAAAACAATCCAGACACAAAAGAGTATATATTATAAAATTTTATTTATACAATGTTAAAGAACAAGGAGAACTAATCTATGATAATGGAGTCAGAATAATGGTTATCTGGAGATGGGTACAGACTGGAAAAGTACAAAGGGAACTTTCTGAACGATGGAAATCTATGTCTTGATGTGGATGATGGTTACACAAGTGTCCACATTTGTAAATTTATCCCAAATACACTTAAAACTTATGTATGTCACTTTGATTTATATACATATGTATTTGTATGTGTATATGTGTATGTGTACATCGTCATTATTTAAAAATAGAGTTGTAGCGCTTTAAAGGAAGGAGAGGTGGTCAAGTAAACTTGCAGAGACTTAGAAAGTGGTGACATTGACATGGGATTTGAAGGATGAATAGCACTTAATAAAGAACACTCACTTCTACAGGAAGGAAAAACACAAACTGCAGGGAATTTTCACTGAAGAGGCTGCAGTTCAGTGAGCCTTGCAGTTGTTGTCCTGATATAGATAGGCATATATCTCCTTATTACCTTCACTGAGACCTGACCCTTTGGATTGTTCTATTATGTTTCATGGAAAAGTTCACGACCCATTGTTCTCATAACTTTTCCAATGAATAAGTATTAATTTACGAAACATTTATGGTGTATTTTACTATGTCCATGCACCATTAGATCCTATGGAATAGGGCAGAGTCCCGGTCTTCATTTTATTGAAGTCCAGTGATGGAAAGAGAGAAAAACAGTCCCTCCTACATCTCTATGATCTTACCATGATTGAAGGAACATCTAGAACTTGGGAAGTGGGACAAGAAAAAGCATTGTAAAGTAATTGAGGCTCAAGATACATCTTGAAGCATGAATAGGACTTAGCCAAGTGGACAAGATAATGAAAGGTATTTCGGGCAAAAGTTAAATAAGCATCACGATGAACAACCTATTATTAAACTTTTCCATAAACTGATTTTGGAGAAGAAATCCCCAGTTTAAAATTTGCTGGTTGTGATAATGTAGCATAGATTCAGAATGATGAATACATTAGATGTCCTTTTTGTGGCAGAATGAATTAGCTTGTACAGGTTTGCAGCAAGTGTGATTTTGGATCAGGATGGTGTCACATAGAGGACTCTGGGCCTTACATCAGTGTGAATAACTCCCAAGGGTCAAAGTAATTACCTACTGAAGATGCTACATGCAAAAGCAGTAGGGTAGTCTAAGCTTTCCGCTGAGAAATAATGAATTTCATCTTAAACACTAGTGACAATATAACCTAGAAAAGTTCAAGATGCCATTTCATTAAAGAGTTAGGCTGGTGCGACAGCCCCACACCTCAAAGCTATTGATGAAATAGACAGTGTTCAACATCCCTCAAGCTCTACGTGACTTCAGCCAAAGTTTTCTTTAGTCATTAGGGAGATTCAATCCACGTACATCTGCTGAGTTCACTTTTCAGGATTTTCAAGGGCTCTCTATTCACTGCCAGTTGTTGTTTTAAGAGTTGTAAATTGCTGGCTTCTTCCTCTCACTTTTATTCCAGAAAACGATCTATACCTATGCTGATCTCGCTAGTAATCACTAGTCAGATGTGCTATTGGCATGCAAATTTCATTTAATTAAGTCTTTCAAGTGTTCAACAGTAACATGAGGCTGTGGCTACCATATTGGGCAATGTAGATATAGAGCATTTCCATCACAGAAAATTCTACTGGGTGGTGCTATCAATGAACACCCGTGATTAATCCCACTTAACCATGAGCTGAAGGGGAATTAGGTTATGGTGTTCAAGTGATTTTTTGTGTCTCTTATAAACTATTGATTTGGTGGATAGACTATTCACAATCTGGACAATTTACCAGTAACCTTGAAAGTTCTGAAAGATTTTTTTGGGGGGAAAAAAAAGTGCAAAATTGAATCCTAACCATTTCCACCTTTTGTAAAAATTGGATAATGTGTTTAATAGTACAGTATTTCAGTTTGCAAATGGGAGAAAGACTTGTCAATGTTTTTGTTGCTGTTTGTTTAGGAAATGTGTTTCTAATTGATCCAGGAAACAATAAGATGACAATTTAGTTGATTATACGCAATTTTTGGTGGTAGATGAGAAATCTGGGTAAACTGCCTAGTACAGAATAAGATTAGTTATATAGTTCTGAGCTGAAACCTACTGCTTTTTTTAGACTATTACTACATTATCAGCCAAGTCATATAAATGTCACTCTATAGGTAGAAGGAAGGGAATGAGGAAATGGATGTTTGGGTATGATACCATGTGCTAAGCACAATGTTGGAGTTTCCCCATATCTGACTTTATTCCCGATGAAATGAGATCTACAATGCTTTTTGAATACTGAGTTAATAGCAGCAACTTTGTGAACAAAAAGCAAGCATAATACGGAAGACAAATTAGGATATTTTCTCTTAGGCTGCTGGCAATGTCTATTGTTATACATGCACCCCAAGGTCAGAGAGTAGGACATTGCTAATTAAGAAAGAGACCTATTTATTGAAATGTAATTAAGTTGATAAGAATGAGCTTTAACAAAAGAAGCAAGAAAAATAATTAAGAAGAAACAGTCAGATCAAAAGGGTCTTGTTGGTAAATGTTGGGGTATACATGAGGAAATAAAATAATGGCCATGCCTCTCAGGTAAAAAATATCAGTGATCATTTTGGAAATTTTTGTTAGCATCTTCTAACAGGCTGGTGTGCATTCCACACAAGACGAAACCAGTTTGATCTGGTTTTGAGAAGCTGTCAGGAGTAGTGGAGGATCAGAAAGAGCTTCAGTGTTAAGGACCGTAATAATTCCAGTGTCACTCCTCCGTACTCCTAACCTTCTCTCCTTGGCCACATGCTCTGTACACTAATTTCACTGGTCTTTAAGTCCTTGTGTGTCCTTCTCTCTCCTGTTCTCTGCATCTGCAGCAGTATATTTTAATAGTAAAGACATAGACAGAAACAAAAGTGCTGATTTCAAATCTTGGCTCCATCACTTGCTAGCGGTATATCTTTTGACCACTTAGTAAACCTCTCTAAATCCTCAGTTTCCTCATCTATAAAATGAGAATAATAATAACACCTACTGTATCACATCGATCTGAATATTAAATGAGTGATAGAGTAATAGCCAGTAGTTCCGGGTGCATAGTAAGTGCCGCAGGAGTGGAAGCCATGATTAGCAACATGTCCTGTCTGTAGGAACACTTTGCATGGCATGTCCACTAATTCACATTTTGTTCATGTAATTATTATATAAACGCAAGTCTCCTCTATGCTTTCATTGCGTGGGACCAACCACTCTAGATTCTGATGCCCATTGTATCCCAGCACCTAGCATGTCCCTTCCTCATGTAGGCAACAATCCATATTTGTGGATAAGTAACTGCTTGATTCCACCTTTTCTGGGAGATCAATCAGGTCACTGTTCCATTTTGATCCTGTTTCTATCAAAGTATAATCTTATTTTCTATTTATAGTTCTTAGGGTCATTCTGTGAAACTCAGGATTGGCTATCAATGCTATCTATATATACGATTAAGAAGTAAAGTTGTTCGGTTGCAGGTTTTTCTTGCTCTATCGATTTTAAAAAGATTCACTATCTTTGTAAATAAGTTTAAAATGAGTTAAATGTGGAATTTTTCACTATTAAGTTCAGGCTCAGGAATAGACTGTAGAGTGATGGTGGTCAAGAAAAGCAGATGAATTTGAGAAATATGTGAGAGGGAAAACACAATATTTGCATGTAAGAAGTTGATAAAAACAAGGGAACAGGCCCCAAATGGAGTTGCTTATGCTAAGCCCATGCCACCAAACCGATTCATTACAGTTTTAGCTCTCGCTGAGATGGAAAATTTAACCAGACAATCAGCAATCGCCTGATCAGAATTAGTTACATTATCTACTTGATAGACTCCTGCCATCCCCTAAAGGAAAGTGACCTTGCGATAACCAACCTGCTTTTTTGTCTAGTATAACTTTCTTGCTCCTGCTCCCTTTTGCCTATACAAGTCTTTCATTTTGTACAACTCCTTTCTATCTGCTATTTGGATACTGCCTGATTCATGAATTATTGAATAAAGCCAGAAAGATCTTTAAAATTCACTCCGTTGAATTGTTTTAACAGTTTGGTGGCAGCGATGGGATCTGAAAGAGACTTCTGATAGCTTCAAGGACAAGAAGAAGCACAGATGTTGGCACCCATGAACCCCTGGAGGTTCTTTCCCAAGTTTCTATGGGTAAGTTCCTCTCAGATCTGAGCTCTATTCTCTTTGCATTTAGCTCCCAATCTAATTGGCTTTCCGGTCCAAGATTCATGGGTCAGTGCAGACTGACAGGAGGCTCTAACAGAGCGCCAGCTCTTCATTAGTCCACAGTCCCCATCGTCCGGGTCTGCTGGTTCTGTGTGCAAGTCCACTTTGGGGACTGCTCGTGGTGCAGATCTGAGGCCTTCTCTTGCCCAGTCCATAGTACCATCTCTTTGGTTACTACAAATGTACACGTGAGGTAAAGAAACAATAGATCTGTTAGTGTTCGTGGGCATGTCAGAGGCCAAGGCAGCAGAATTGATGGGTATGGGTCTAGCATTTAACAGCAGGCAGAGCGCTCACCGTGTTAGGATAAGCTGGTCACAGAATGGGTTCAATTGACATTGGGTCACCCACCAACCTCAGGAAAAGTTCCATGCAATGAGTTACAATGTAAAACACCACACAACCCTCAACCCATTGGCACGTCCCTCTCAGGTATGAATTTGGCTCCCAGAGACCCAAGGCTTCGCTAAAGAATTGGGTTCCTCAAGTTTCAAATAATTGAGTGCTTTACCTTTAGGCACAACAGTTAAGGATACCAATAAAAATGGTAAAATCTTACTAAGACAACCTAGAATTACAATGGCCATTAGAAAGAATGTTCCAGTTAGACAAGATTGTTCATTTAAGAAGTGCACTTAAAAACAAGGTGTCCACTGATGGTTGTTGATGCGAATTCAACACCAACAGGAATCACCAATTTGGGGTGCTGTCAAGAAGGAAACTGCTCCATGGGAACAGCTCAATAGTGTTACAGCTCAATTAAGAGACAGCGTGGCTGTAAGGCAGCCCTGGGGCGACGCCCCTCTCCTGCTAGGTAGCTCTGCTCTGCCCTGTTCCTGTGAAACATCGTCAGTGTTTCAGCTCTAGCTGGGGAAACAGTCTTCAGTCTACGGTGGAAAGGGAAAGTGCCCTCTAGAAGCAAAGGGGAGCTGATTTATATAGATGCAAGTCCTCACCCCTGGTCCCTCCTTACGCAGATAAGGACCCCAAAGCCTCACAGATGATTGGTCCAAAAGGCACTGTACTGACAAGTCAGAATGGAGCCACTATGATTGATCAGTGAAGATGCTGATGAGGACATAGCTGTGCAGCTCCAATTGGATGGGAGCCTCAGCTCTATTGGTTGAAAGTTCCAGGAACTCTTTTCTAAGGGCTGGCTCAGACCGCAGGAACACAGTGCAGACAGACAGTTCAGTGCAGGCTTTTCTCTGAAGTATGAGCAGCCCCTATTTAAACAGCTGCTAGGCTCTGCTTTTAAATTTGAGCCCAGTTATCTACCAGCAGCCCTTCTCTTTAGGTGTCTTCTTTCTCAGGTCAACAAAGGGATCCCAAATCAAACATACAGAATGGGATACCTATTTTGACATGCAGAAGCATCCAAAAGTCATCAAGATACTAAAAGAGCCTCTTTGAAAGATGAATTGCAAAGACTAATGAAAAATTAAAAACACAAGAGGTACCTAAAATGAAGATGATGCTACTGCCAGGACTCCTGCTTCTCCCTCATCCTCTTTTACCTGAGTCCTCACAGTCTGCTATTCCTCCATCTGAATTGCCTTTCCACTCTGAAGACACTACAAGACTGTAAACAAAAGTCTGCTAGTTAGTGACCTTAGAGACATCCCCATATCTACCCTCAATGAAGTACCCCAATGTGGGCCTGTCCCACGTGTGATGGGAGTCTGAAGGACACTCCAGTAAACTGCTACCAGTTATCCCCTTAAACAGTCAAGGGAAAACGAAAATTAAAGTTAATGGGAAACCTTGCCAACTTCTGGTAGATACCTGAGTTATATTCTCTAATTTAAACTCAACTCACTCATGCCAGAGCTTACTCCTGGGAAAAACTGTCAAAAGTCAGCAAAAGGTGAGAATCCTTACCAGTATCAGTTCTCCCAGACCTCTGTAGTGCCTGGTCATGAGAGGAAGGTAAAATTGCACATTGTCCCTTTCTTTCCAAATCCAGACCCATTGCTTATTGGTCCTTGCTCTCCCACGGACAGCTATTGCACCTTCTTGCTTGTTGCATGTTGTGTCCTGAGAATTTAGCTTGGCAACTGTCAGGAAGCAGGCAACAGAAATGTGGGTTGCACTCCATTTGCAGCTGGGGTCCTAACAACTGTTGCCACCTCTCAAGAGAATTGTCTAAGTCTGTCTTTCTTTGGGCTACCTTTGGGAATGGCTCTCAATCTTCTGAGGGTAGTCTCTTTTTGCACACTCTTTGGGGACACCTCTTATGTCCAAAGGGTTGTTCAATACTGCAAAGACTATTTACTATTTGTCCCAAATGAAACCTGACAAGATATTTGAAAGAAAACACACACATATACACATTTAAGTCTCTCTATGGTCAGAAGTTGGCCAAATTGGATGGTGATATTCAGAGCATGATAGAAACTTCTAAAGACCTCTCCTAAGCTAAAATGAAACTATGTATATAGCCAGAGGGAAAGAAAAACATTCAGAAGACAAATAATTTTAAATCTAGAACATGGGGATCTTTTGATTTTTATCTTAGTTGAAGATCTTCCTGATAAAAAAGAAGCAAATTGAAGATAATGTAGTTGGATGGGTATGTCAGCTCCTTGATGTCATTCAGTTTGCCACTTAGTTCTTTGAGGAATTAAAAACATCTGTTCTGTGCTATAAATTGAGTCTTTACAAGAACAGAAACGCAGCTCTTGAAGCAATTCAAAGCCCACCTATCATTTTTTACCAATCCCAAAACCTTTTGTATTCATCTCAAAAGGCTTCTAGATATTATTTTAAAAATCTGGACTTAGGGAACAAAGGTCCTTCTTTGCAGAACTTACATTCTTTCTCTGTGCCTTTTGAGATGTAAGTATTCTCCCTGGTTTTCTATAGAAACCAAATTAATTCTTATCAGAAAGGAAAAGAAAAAGTTTTTTGAAAACTAGGTTTATTAAAAATTTTAAATTCTTTGCCATAAATATTAGTGAAATGTTTAAGCCAGCTGAGCAGGTAACCTTCACTTACTCCATCTGCCAGAAACACAATTTGGATCCAACTCTTATTTCATAAACTAGTGAGTTTTCTTTATCATACCATCCCCTGGCTAAAATTTTAAAATGAAATCTGTAAGATCTCTATTTGTTTCTATATGTATGTTTGTCTACATATGTATATTACAGATGTGTAATATTTTTCTACCTCCAGATGTTATTGACAACATTAATTTGTAAAGAGCTCTGTGTAAAGAGGCATGTCTTTAGAGTTATCAGCATTAAATATAATACTTTTATTCTACCTAGATTTACTAAAAGTCAAATAAGCTCATGTTATCTCTGTTACAGAATTTGTCAGCAAGAAAGCTAAGATGATGATGGTTAGCAATTTAATGTCTCATTAAATTTTGGTGAGTAATTGAAACATAATTGTTAAGAACAAGTAAGTAAGTAGAGGTAAGGTATGATAAAAGTTTATAAATGAACTTTTCAACAATAATTATGATATGTCGAAAAATAGTTTCCAAGACTCTTTCTAGTAACTTGAAATCTTAATGTTTTATGGATATAAATTAATTATACATATTCATTGAATATCTAGGTCAATTCCAAATAAGATAAAATACTGAAACATTAATTACTGAACAAAGGTTAATCTACTATTCACTTCCTTTCACTGAGGAACTAACAATATTCGGGTCTATTAGTAAACATATTTTGTGTTATATTGAAAAATTTACTATGAAGAATATACTTCTATAAATTATGAACTGTATTTACAAATTTTTGCCAATCCACAGAATGCTAGAGTAACAGGCAATCCACAATTGCTTACTTCTTCGTTTTCACCAGGAATTAGGGTTCTAATTAACATATGTAACTAAAACTATTTAGAAATGATAAGGTTGAAAGAAAAAACTGTATATGAAAGTAGATAAGGAAAGTAAAATGACTGGTTGTAACAGACAAAAAGTACAGGACAAAATCTAAACGGATATAAAAATATTGTAGAAGGTTTTGTGAGTCTTGGGAAAAGAATTTTGTGTGGTCAAGCTGGCAAAGATTGGAATGGATTTATTTAAGGAGTTTTAATATCAAATGTATACTGGTACAAAATTAGAATTTGGTTTTCTCTCTGTGAAAAGGACCGTTTTCTTAGAGATTGTGAAAGTTTCTTTGCCTTTTAAGTAATCTGCCTAGACAGCAAAAATTTTTTGTGTTTTACAGAAATAATGTATTGTGTTTTACGTTGTCTTTATCAAGTCTTTGATTACTTAAGAAAACCCAGTCTTTTCAATATTAAAAGAGGTAAGTCTTGTTTACAACTATGTAACCTTCTGTTTTTGCCTTTAACATTTTCTATTGCCACTTTACTTAGCTAAATAATTAGTATTTCATAATGATCTGTGATCCTATTTAATTAAATATTCAAACCCTTTGACATTTTCCCAAAAATCAAATTCTAAACGTAGCCTTTTAAACTTCAAACTGAGATAGAAAAATTATAGCCAGTCAGGAAAATGGCCCTGGTAAAGGGGATTAAGGCAGAGACCACAACAAAGCCGGAGTAATTGGCTCAGGTGTAGAGGGGGCGGGCCATTCAACTTGTAACAAAGCCATTCAAGCTGAAAAGCACGCCAAAGGTCAGGTGTGGGGAACGGCCAATCAGCTTGTAGTTAACAATTTCAAACTGCAAAAAACCTGCGCAGTCTGAAGCCATGAGTTAGCAACCTCTTGTCAATCACAGGAGTGAATCAAGTGGTCCCACACCTGGAGAGGAGCCCCCCATCCCAGATGAAACCCTCAGGTCCCTGCAAGTCATGCCTTTTTTGAGCTTGCCCTTGCTGGGGGCCCACTCCAAACCCTTTGGAGTGTACTTTCTCTTCTAATAATGGCCTGGAGCCCCTGCTTTCTGCTTGGGCCCACATTTTTGAAGTGTACTTTTTCTTCTAATAAACTGCCTTTTCACCACTTCATCTCAGTATCTCGTTCAATTCTTTCTGGAGACTCCAAGAACCTGGATATTGCGCTGAGAAGTGCCTGGTAACATATTGTGGCGAGCCAGCCAGGAGTAGCCCGCTGCTTCTCTGCTGCCACCTGGCTCTGCGCCTCCCCGCCCCCACCCCAGCTGGGCACTGCAGCAGCCGCGAGATGAGGGGCTACAAGAGTGTGGCTCCAGAGCATCGGGCTTCCACCAGGCCACCAAAGCCACCTCCAGGCCTCCATGAGTGGCGCCCACGCTCCCGTAGCCACCTCTAAACCCACTTGTCTAGCTTACATTTCGACGTCATCTTTCTTTTGCCCAACATGACGGTCCTGGGGGGCATTTCGTTCAAATCCCCCTGAAGATCTGCAGATAGCTTTCCTCTTGCACTTTTTGTCTCATGCTTTTGCAATAAAACTGCTTCTGCTTAAACCTGGCCTCTCCACATCCGTTTCCATTCTTTGGTAATGGCAGGATCACGTTCCCGGGAAAATACATCAAGATCCTAATTTAAAACTAACCCCTGGAAACTCTCAAAGGATTTATCTCTCATCTGGTAAGATGTTAAAATAATTAGATTTATTTGATATATTAAATTATATGGGAAGCATTGTCAAATAGGAAGTGATGCTAAAACTTCTTAGGTTATATTTGTATGGATGCATGTTATAATTGTTCTAGAAATTGTATAAAAATTCCTAGAAATCTGATATGTCCTAGTATTATCAGTCATAATTCCAGTGATTATCTTAAAGTGTATTTCACAGAATAACCAAATTTCCTCGTCAAGTCCATCATAATGAACTCCCCTCATCTTTGTAACCAGAGCATTTTTAAGTCTTTTATCATTTACAGACAGTGTTTCACTCTGATACTTTTGCAAAAATGAGATTCAGGGAAAAGACTCTCCCAAATACTCTTGACCACTGACACGACTGCCAAATTACAAGGTGTTGAAACTTGGATGCCTATTTCACAACTGATGAAGGCTCCACCTGGTCCTGTACAAATGGTGGAGACCTCAAAATCAAGTTGACTAGGAGCCGACATCGAGGTCAACTGCTTCCTCCTAAGACATCAGGTCAAAACCATTTCTTTGCTAATGTGTACACTACGGATGTCTTTAATTCTTTTGTCCACCTTTTGCCTTGATCTGACCTGGAAATCTAATGCCATTGTTCACATATCTCAGACATTACAAAGGGGGATATCCAACCTCCGAAGGACTGTTGAATTTGCCACAATACCGCTTTGTCACAAACTTCTCCCTGATTTCCAGTACCTCAGTTTCTCTGGAACAAACTCAACCCCCTCTATTGTGTATCAGACTCCCTAACTCTGGGGGTCCATTTGGCTCTCTGGTTAATAACTCTGAACCTGGAGCACCTTATGCCCAGGCTCTGTATAGAGAAAGGGACATAAGGCCAGTGTAACCAGAGTAAAACCACCTGTGTGGTCTACGGACCCTTAAACTACTGGCCTCCGTGGCTGTCATGATTCTAGTGTCCAGCCACAGACTCAGATGGGAAGTACCAGGAGGCATTCATGATTCAAAATTAGCTTTCTCTGGCACATCCCTACTCATCCAGTTAGGGGTGAGTGAAAATGAAGCCATGATCAGCAACCTCTTCTTAACTCTTGAAGATATTGGAGAAGCTGTTGCTAAAGCAATAGCTGTCCAACAAAAGACTCCTTAGACTCTCTGGCTAAAGTTGTCCTTGATGATAGGATAGCCCTTGATTATCTTTGAGCTGAGGAGGGACGTGTCTGCTGTGGCCGCCACCACTTGCCGCACTTGATGGACACTTCTGGCGAAGTTGAGACTCTGCGACTAAATGAGATCACAGAATAAGCCAGTGGCTTCAAAAAGTGACTCCTCCTTTCTTTGACTTCCCTGATTCTGACTGGTTTGGATTTGGGGGAACATGACTCTGAAGTATATACTCTAGACATTGGGGATTATCCTGCTTACAGTAGTCTCCCTGGGATGGTGTATTCTCTGAAAAGTTTTAAATGCATATTCGCACCCACTAACTACCAAGCAAATGATCTCACTGACATTCGAATGTCATCAAAGGAATTAAGAGAATGACCAGCTTAGTGAACCTGCGATTTCCACAGTACAATGGTGAGAACCCCAGAGTGGTAGATGGGAGGAACCCTGATGTCTTTAATTTGGACCACATCTCTCAGGTTGAGATTCTGATCAAAAGGGGGGAATTGTTAAAAACAAGATAACAGACACAAAATAGAGTTGCTTATGCTAAGCCCCGCGTTATTAAACCAAGACTTGAGTCCAGTTTTGGCTCTCCCAGAAATCTTAAACCAGTCACTCAGGAATCACCTGATAGCACGAGTTAGGTGATCTGCCTGATAGACTTGTCATCTCCTAAGGAAAGTGACCTTGCAATAACCAATCCACTTTTTTGCCTCGTATCACTTCCTGGTTCCCACTCTCTTCTGCCTATAAAAGCCTTTCACTGTGTACAGCTCCTCAGAGCTGCTTTTTAGCTGCTACATTGGATGCTGCCTGATTCATGAATCATTGAATAAAGCTAATAAGATCTTTAAATTTTACTCAGTTGAATTTTTTTAACAAGGTTATTTTTTCTTAATAGTAATAATTATGTCCATAACTATCATTGAGAGATATGTTTCTGTCATTGGAATATGGCTTTACTTAAGTCTCTCGATCTTCATTAATGCATGTTCAATGCATTCTATTTTGAGCCCCATCTTACAAATTGGAAAATAATTCCCAAAGCAATATTCACATGGAATCTATCACTTAGCCATTTTGATTTTATACCATCATCATTTCTTTTTAAATAACGAAATCTAAGATTAGGTTTTGCTGCACGTTCATTTCCCCCTATTGATAAGGTCCTTCTATGTTGTCTTTGGTCCTCTGTTTCTTTCGTTTATATCCCTTATAATCACCTAGATCAGTCAAATAGAACCTTCACACAGTAGAATGAGAATAATGATTCTGGCTTACCCTCCACTCTACTCCATCCCTGCCAAATATATTTTCTACACTATAGGGGCAAATCTGTTGCTCTTAAAACATAAGCCAAGTCGTATCTTTTTCTTGCTTGAAATTCTCCAAAGTCTTCACACCACACTTAGGATAAAATCCACGCTCCCATCACAGCCCCAGAGTAGTCCCTAATGTGTCCTTTGGCTCCCTCTAGACACTCCACTCACACTGGCCTGCTTTAGTTCTATGAATGGATCAAGCTCTGACCTTGACTGTACTTTTTGCCCTTTCTGGAATACTCCTGTACTCAATGTCATTTTCTTTAGGTCTTATCATAAATACCACCTCTTTAAAGACACTGTCCATAACCATCTAACCTAAATCCATTCTATAAATTTCTCTCTCAGCGAGTGCCCCATTTGTTACCTTTGTGATACTTATTATAACATATATATTTGTGTTTTCTTATATTTTAGCCTAGCTCAACCAGAGGAAAGTTTTTTCCTACCCTGCGCCCCCGGGGTTATTTGGCAAAGCCTGGAGACAATTTGGTTGTCACAATCAGAATGGGTTACTACTGGCATCTAGTGGGTAGAAGCCAGGGATGTTGTTAAACATCCTATAGTTCACAGGACATTCTACCCCTCCCGACTCCAGGGCCGCATTATCCAGCACAAAATGTCAACACTACTGAAGTTGAAAAACCATGGTTCATATCCACCATTATACTGAAAGCTTCATGAAGGCAGTGCTTTCCTTGACTTGTTGATCACAGTGGTCCCAGAACCTAGCAAATATCCTAGCAGATGAATGGGTGAATAATATAAAGAAGGGGGACAAAAATCCCTAATGTCCAGAAGTTTTCCAAAGGCAGAGACTTCAGATTCCACCAGGAGTCCCAATCTGTCGGCATGGTTCCATTGACAGAAGCATCCTCAGCTGGGATTCTCTAATATTCTCCATTGTAGGCTAATTCTACCTGAGACACCACAAATCCGTCTCTTGGAATCCTTGTCTTTATACAAAGGCAGAGATTTGCAGCAGGAACAAACTTCACCCAAGGTGAGGACTGCAGGGCACAAAGAAAGCACAATGGGTCCTGGCCAGCTGCCTGCCCACTGACAGCACCCATCTCCTATACTACAGTTTGTCACCGGAGGGGACAACTGTATCCTTGCTGTTTGGTCCCCATAGCTAAAAAGATAGTGGTCTCTGACCCTGCAGGGGTCAAGCACTCAGCTCCAATGACAAGACCACTTCACAGTAATTCCCCCTTTTATAACACCAAAGGGTCACAGTGATGAGTACATTTGTCATTTCTGGGGAAGTCATGTCACCATTAAGCAAAGAATCCCCCCTTTCCCTATTGCACTGGACATTTGGTGGCAACATAGATAATCGAACAGAGATAAACTATGTAACCTGCATCAGATGCCCCTGAATGGCGAGTGACATTGCATGTACAGCTATTCCCTGAGGGTCAAGAGTATTCTACCAAATTCATGTCTGTGACATTGGGAAATGTGACATGCGCTTAACTCTTCTTAATAAAGTATCATGCTTTTCTCCTATAAAGGGATGATTTGGCTTCACTGATAATGTCAAATGTTCGCATTGGAACCACAGGTCAGCTCACCAAAGTGGGGAGGTAGGATGAGCCACCTTCTGATGAATCATGAGGGACAAGCTAAACCTGTCTTCCATGTCCAAGTGCTTCCTGTAAGGCCCCAGCAAAGTCAGAGAGAATGCACCCATTCACCATACGGTCGCTTTCCCTTCCTTACCTCCCCTCTGACTGCTCAGGAGGAAGTGCGTCTGGCCATGCAGTCGGTGTGGTGAGTGAGCTCAATAGAGATGCAGGTCACCACTGGAACCTGATTTGACAAAGAATGGTCTTTTGTAAATCGGCACAACACTGGCCAGGTGCTGAAAAAATTGAGGCAGCTCAGCGGATTCTATGGTCATGCTTTGTGTCTGACCAAACATCTCAGGGAAGATGCTTTAGCTTTGATAGAGCAGGTGAAAAGTCTTACTCCTCTACCCCGTAATCTGTATTCCTAAAGGGGCTTTCTCCCATGATCCTCCCCCCACCTCAAATGATTTAACCTTGAGCTTGGAAATCATCCTTGTCAGCTGATGGTTTGGGGCTAAAAATATGTAGAGTATCAAGCTTACCTGTGACTGACTGCACCTCAGGCTACATTTTATGTGTCAGGTTATACTAACAATGTGTAATTTGCTTTAAATACCACCTCATTTCTAACTCTGAAGAGAGTCTAATGATTAATTCAAATTAAACTACTCCAAAGCCAAAGTAGTATGTGCTATAAAACATGAAAGTGAGCTGGTTAAAAATTTTTAATTTTCCCTACTTATTAGCTATCTGTCCTGGGAATAAATTGAAGGTGCTAATTTCCTGGGCTTCAAATCTATTTTAAAATGCACTAGGCTGAGAGAGGGGGGAAAAAGGAACGTAGAATATTTTTCTCGTATTTCAGACAGCAGAGACTTGGTTACTTTCAGAATGGTGCCGGCTTTTGTGATGCGATTTTAGAGTTCAGATGGCAAGCTCTGGTTACCTGGTCCATATGATACTTAGCATAAGGCAAAGCTTAACATTGTCTATTGTTATGGACTAAATTGTCCCCCAAAACCTCACATTCATACGTTGAAGCCCTAACCCCCAGTGTGACTCTATTTGGAGATAGGGCCTTCAAGGAGGTAATTAAGATTAAATGAAGCCATAAGACTGAGACCTAAGCAGATAGGATTTATGTCCTTCTAAGAAGAGGAAGAGACGCCAGATGCAGCATGCTCCTTCTCCATGCATGCACAGAGGGAAAGCCACGTAAGGACACAGCAGGAAGATGGCGTCTACCAACCAGGAAGAGAGATCTCCCCAGAAACTGTCCCAGCTGGCACCTTGATCCTGGACTTCCCAGCCTCCAGAACTATGAGAAAATAGATGTGTGTTATTTAAGCCACACAGCCTATGGCATTTTGTTATGGCAGCCAAACTTACATACAATGATGCCTAATACTCTGCTTTGGATAGTGTATTACAGTAAAATCTCACTTACATGGAGATGAGTTTCTTGGGCCATTTCATCTACTTGGTAAACCCAATATTAAATAGTGAAAACAGCTGTCCTAGAACTCATGCATTTGAAGCTGTGATACTCAAGTCACTTCCTCTCTTAACAGAGCTTTCATGAATAATATTATCTATTAACCTGCTAGCATCATCCATCCTGTCTTTTATAGATTATTGCACGTCTGAGGGATAGGGTAGGTGGTGATGTGGAATACATATCTTCATGCCTACTCTAAAGAGAATAGCAGTAGAGGGCGAACAAAAACGAAGAACAACCACTGCCTAAAGGCCTGTGATCGAAAGTGACACACACATAGGTAGTCACTCTGTGGCCGGGATGATGCCTCTGAATGTTCCTGGAGGGGAGCAGACTTGGATTCAAAACCGTGGCGGCTGGAAGTTGGGCCGAGTTCTGGGAGCACACTAGGATCGCTATCAGTTCTGATGGTTCCACTGCCCCAAACGCCCGTCAGTGAACTCTCTCAGCAATGAATCTCAAATGCTTCCTCCTACAAGAAGGCTCTCTGCCTCCACAAGCCTGAGTTAGACATAAAATTATTGAGTTGGAAGAGATATAGTCCAAATCACATTGTTTTACAACTAAAGAAACTGTGGTGGGTGAGGTTGCTGGTAACACTACATAGGGACCGGGACTCCTAGCCCAACTCTTTACCTCAATACATTGACATACTTATATCCAAAATAGTTTTTAATACGTAATTGGAAGAAAGAAAGGGACCAGTTTGTAATAAGAGCTAACTAAGAGCCAAGTATGAGAATATAGAAATGCAGGAGAAATAGTTCCAGCTCTTTCTGAAGTCCTGGCCTGGGCAAGCTGTGAAGTATTCTGAAGGCTGTTTGAGTAACATCTTTATTTGAAGATGCTGCTGCAGCCCTTGGATGGGTCACACAGCAGACCCTGGGGAAAAGTGTGAATAACTTAGCTACTGTTTATAATATAATTGAAGTATACACCACCTATTTTAAGAGGAGAAACAATAACCCTAAATATCTTGATATTTCAAGAAAAAATGACTCAATTTTTTATAAAGATCTTTGGAGCTGTGCTTTGGGGTCCCAGAGTAAAATGATGGATGTATTTTGCCTGTGAGGTGGACACGGATTGGGAGGGGTCAAAGGGCAGAATGTTATGGGCTGAATCATGTTCCACAAAACTCAGTGTTGAAGTCCCAACCCTCAGTACCTCAGAATATGACCGTATTTGGAGATCAGGTCTTTACAGAGGTAATGAAGTTAAAGGGAGGTCAAGTGGAGCCTCATCCAGGATGACCAGTGTCTTTATAAGAAGAGGAGGTTCAGGCACAGACTTAGGCACGCACAAAGGGAAGTCCATGGGAAAACAAAGGGAGGAGATGGCCGTCTGCAAGCCAAGGAGAGAGGCCCCAGAAGAAACCAATGGGCACCTTGATCTCAGACTTCCAGCCTCCAGAACTGGGAGACAATACATTTGTTTTTTAAGCCACCCAGTCCGTGGTACTTTGTTATGGCAATCTAGCAAACTAATTACAATAGGGAACATATACCTTGAGACACAACTTCAAGTGTTTTCCAGCAAGACACAGCAACAAGCTTTCAACTCCGACTAGTTGAGACTCTTGTGGTTTTAACACTACGTGAATATCTGTCATGCTGACCTTTCTATACCAACAAAGGAAAATTTATTATTGTCTTTATGACTATGAGATGCTCCTCTCTCAGTGGTGAATAATTGTTTCCTAAGATGTCTAACTTTAATATGCTAACAAGAATATCTGAAACGGGGGACATGATCTCTGTTCTACATCCACAGAGAGCTAGAGCATTAATTTGTACTCCAGGTAACATTTCTGAGGCTAATTTGCCACCTAAGGCCAGGGTTTGATTTCAAACATATGTTAATCAATAAGAGAAAAAATAAAAATGACTAGGTTTCTTTTTGGTTTTGTATTTATGAACTTGACGTGATAAAAATTACATTGAGTGGGCTTTATAGCTTGTCCAATCTTTTTTTACATCTTATTTGGTTTGAACCATGATACTCTGACTTGGAAGGGTGGATTTCCAACTTACAGACGAGGAAGCCAAGGCTCCAAGACTTTCCAAAGCCTGATAATAATTGAGGTGGGACTGCAGTCCACTGACCCTTTTCCCTTATGCAACTACTGACTCTTGTAAACTAGCCAAAGAAAAGGAACATTGTTATTATTTCAGAGTTTCTAGAAAGTGAAAGATGAAAGGAGGTGCTTGTGTAGGCTTTTGGACCTGGGCTACTGATAAGACCAAGTAGATGACAAAGCATCCGGTCCTTCTTATGGGCTAAATTGTGCCCCACCCCCGCCCCCCTCCCACATCCATATGTTGAAGTTCTAACCACTACCACCTCAGAATGTGATCTTACTTAGAAAGAGGGTCACTATGGATGTACTCACTTAAGTTGAGGTCATACTGGTACAGGGTGAGCCCCTAAGCCAATATATATAGTGTCATTATGAAAAAGGGAAATTTGGACACAGACACAGAAGTAATGGTTGTGTGAAGATGAAAGCACAGGTTGGAGTAGTAATGCTTCTATAAGAATCATTGCCAGCCAACCACCAGAAGTGAGGCCATAGGCAGGTTGAGGGATAGGAGCAGGTTTTTCCTCCCAGACTCCAGAAAGAACCAACCCTAACGAAACTTTGATTTTAGACTTCCAGCCTCTAGAACTGTGATACAATGAATTTCTGTTGTGTAAGCCACCAAGTCAGCGGTCCTTTGTTAGAACAGCCCTAGAACATTAGTACAGTCCTGTTACCAAAGTTTCCCATAAGATGATTTTAGAGCCAAACAGAGGATCTGCCAGGGTTTGGCCCAGGAACTCCAGCTGCCTTCTGGACCTTTCATCCTAGAGGATCCAATTTATCCACTTAGCTCGTAGAACTTCTATTTTCTACCAAGCAGACTGATTAATGTCTACTGAGTACCCACTAGTGAGCCACATGGTCAAAGTTAGTCCCTCCCTCAGAGGAAGGGACCAGGGACCAGGGATCCGGCTGCAGGAGCCTCAGAGTAGAGAGAGCTGCCCGAGAAACCAGCTCCTGATATGGACCCCCTGTACCTCCCGCAGTCTACCTCTGGACTTACCAGTATCCTAAAATAGCTCCCGTTCTCCCTAGAAAACAGCTCTATGATGCCTAACAACATGCTTCCGACATTCTTGAAACAGCCCTTCTCTCAGCTATAAGGACAATATGTGACCTGTGTGTCTTCTCCCTTCTTGGGCCACTCCTGGTTCTCTGATATCCTTATGTCTTTGCTTATGAGTCATTAGGCTTTGCTTATGAGTAATTAGTCATTAAGCAATGTTATCCTATCTCTTGCTTATCCTTCTCTCTACTTTCTCCCTTTGCTGATATTGTCAGCAAAATGTCTTGATGCAAATATGTCTCTCCAGCCTGGGCCTCTCTTTGGAAATCCTAACGTTTGAACTGTGTATGGCATGTTTGCATGTTTCCATTTTGATGTCCAATCATCACCTCGACCCAAACCTATGAAGCCCACCTGTACAAAAGATAGAGCAGAAGCAGATAGGATATCTTCCTGTTCTAATTTCTGTATCCCATGAGTTGTGTAACCCTTGGCCAACCATCTTTTGAGCCTCAACATTCCTTTCTAAAACAGAAACAAATTATTTATAATGGCTTGTTCAGCAGTAAAATTCAGTATTTAAAAAAGATCTAGCTTTTTTGCTAGAATTTTATTACTTTTTTCTTGTTCTTCAGACTTTGAACTTTGGAATCTTCTCATCACTGCTTTCCCCAGAAAAATCTTGTTTATTTCTGTGAAAGGCCCCTTGTAAGCATTTGCCTCAATATTCCAAATGCACCACCTCAGAGCTGGTACTTATCATAATATGACAGCTACTAGAGGCTTCTAAAGAATTTCTCTGTCCTGGAAACTTGTTCCTGTTGCCCACTGTGTGTGATGATGTGTATAAACTGGCCTTCCTAAAGCTTTGCTTTCCTTTCCTGCTCCTTGCCAGCCAGGTGAAGTTCAAACTTTGAGAAGACAAAGTAGATCAACCAGAAGAATATCACTAATCTCATTTATAGTAAGATTTCTAAGATATGTTAATGTTCATTGATCTCTAAACTTTTATGACCCCGAGTTAAGTACTTCCCATACATTATCTCATTAAATTTTCATAACAACTCAGAAACAGTAGATTATATCACACTTTTAGTACAGATAGTCATGTTCATAGCCAAATATGTTCTAGCACTTTTCATAAATTAAAATGTAGTATTTGAGAAACATTATGTAAACTGAACTTAATGTATAGGTTTTGTTAGAAAGTGTTATTAGAAATTCTATACTATCAGAAATTAGAGTGATCATAGCCAATCGTAATTGCATAGACATTCCAAAGCTAAATATAAATGATCTGTAGATTTTCAGTTTCTGAATATATTAACTGGGTACATTTATGATTTCCTATGTAGAATCCTACTTCAAATTCTTAATTCCTGAAGTCCACATGGCATCCCACATGCTAACACAGATTCTCAGCGAGGCCTTCCTCAGCCCATGTATAAAACAGCAACAACCGCATTCTGATACCTCAACATGCTTTATTTTCCTTCATAGCAATCCTCAGAGGTTTACTTTCTACATCTTTGCTTGAAGGTAACCTCTAGGACTACTGACTTGGCTCAGCATAATAATCTCAAGGTTCATCCATGTTGTTACAAATGGCAGTATTTCATCTTATGGCAGAGCAGTATTCCACCACAACTTCTTTATCCAGTCATCTATCAAAGGACACTTTGGTTGTTTCCATGTCTTGGTCACTGTGAATAAGCTGCAATGAACATCAGGGTACAAATATCTTTACAGATAAATATTTTCAATTTTGGGGTGGTAGATACGCAGGAGAGGGATTGCTGGGTCATATGGTAATTCTAATAATGTTTGGAGGAACCTCCACACCGCCTTCCACAGCGGCTGCACCAATCTGTATTCCCACCAACAGTGTATGAGGGTTCCGTTTTCTCCACAGCCTCTCCAACACTTGTTGCTATTTGCCTTGTTGATGATAGCCGTTCTGACTGGGGTGAGGTGATATCTCATTGTGGTTTTGATTTGCATTTCCCTAGTGGCTAGTGGACGTTGAGATTATTATGCTAAGCAAAATAATTCAGACAGAAAAATTCGAGAACCATAAGACTTCACTCATATGTGGGAAACTAAAACTGAAAGCAATAAAGGAACAAGACAAATAAATAATGAAACAAGAACTCATAGACACAGACAACAATTTAGTGGTTACCAGAGGGGAAGGGGGGTGGTAGATGAGGGTAAAGGGAGTCAAATATATGGAGATGGAAGGAGAACTGACTGGGTGGTGAACACACAGTGTGATATATAGATGATGTATTACAGAATTGTACACTTGAAACCTATGTAATATTGCTAACCATTGTCACCCCGATAAATTTAATTTAAAAAAAAAAAGACTACTGACTGTTTGGTTCATTGTTATATCTAGTTCTCAAAACATCCTTGTCAGATAGACATTGTTACCTCTATATTATAAAGGGCTGAAGTTGGAAAAGCTTTATCGACCTGTGCCAAGAGTCTAATCTGATAAACTAGGGTCATGGGGACCCCTCCGCTGTCCCATCAGACAACCTGACAAAGTCAACAAGTTCTGTTCTTCATAACTCTAGCCAAAGCAGGTTCTTGATTGGAGCGGAACCTTCCTACTGAGGATATATTGTGCATCGCTCTCCCAGGTCATGTGGCGTCTATTTCTTTTCTCTATAGAATAGACTTCTGTCCATCTCGTAGGGCCCTCTGCCTTCCTCTGGGCTTGCAGATCCTGTGGCTTATTCTGTCACAAATGCCATGCTCTTACTGTTTAGTAGTTTCACTGCTGCACATCTGATCATGCTGGTAAGATGATAACATCTTGAAGGCTGAGCCCCCATTTCATGCTTGGTGTTCCCTCCCAGTCATGCCTTTGGAATAGGAGATATTTCAGGACAGATGGTTGGCTTGCAGAGTAGTCAGCCAAGAGAGCAGGTTGAGCTCATCCGTCAAACTCGCTGGTACAAAAGTCAAAGTTTATTCCTTCATCATGTGCATCCAGTGAACCTGAATTTGGTGTCACTCAGGTTAAAGGAGTTTTGATTCCATTTCACTTTGGCCTAGTTTTTGATGAAGGGATTCCAACAGAACACTTAATGTAGTATTTTATTTGCAGCAGTAGACAGTAAGGTGTGTGAAGCAAGGCTAATCACCAGACACTAGATAGGGAGGACACCAAATAGGTAGAAGAAATCACCTCGAAGAGCGAATGGTCCCTGCCTCTCTTGGATTCTGCACACTGGTCTCTTTCAGTTCCTAAAGAGTCACATGCCACCCTCCACGCCAGGGCCCTGAATAAGGCTTTACTTCTACTTCTTGTGTCCTGACTTTGTAGGTAACAACTTGGCTAGGCTAACCTGCTTTTCTCAGGATTGCTTTCGTTGGATGTTTCCAGTTAAAGTAAGTTAGGCCACAATAGAGAGTTTTGCATGCTATTTGGAGGACAGAAGTGAAACATCACCATTTCTTAGTTCATGTCCATAATTACCTTACATTCTGAGCCTACAGCTGCCCCGCCTTCTCTTGGATCCTCCTTCAGCTTCTTTGACTCATGGGCAGGCAGGTGCGTGCGTGCGTGTGTGCGTGCATATATGTGTGTGTGTAGCTCCATGACACACCATCAAGGTCAGAGGCACCAAACACTGACACAATATCAGTCAGCATTTAGAGGCTCCAGCTAGTCCCTGTTGTTCACGATTTTACACCCTCTTCTCTACTGCCTGCTTTGTGGACTTCAAGTTCCTGCATCAAGACCAAGGCAACCATCTTATAGATACTGCTTAGCCAGCAGTATTTCCCTCAGCTGCTTAACGGTTCTGCCTCTCTTGCTGAATCTTGAAGGCTCCACCCACCCGTGCTTGAAACTAAGTCAATTCCAGCCTGTTCTGTGCCCCAGAGTTCCACATACCTCTCCGTAGGACTTATCACCATTGCAATTTTCCATTTATTTGTGGGATTGCATCAAGAATGGCTCTCTCCCCTACCTGACCACAGCTCTTGAAAGCAAGGGCCATGTCTACTTCCCTCACTGTATGTATTCAACTGATATTTGTGGGATGCATGAGCATGGGGCAGATTTGTTCAAAGCCAAGATGGTCTGCTAAATTTTGAAAGAAAGGACAACACGGCATAGGTAGGACAATCTGTTAAAGGAAATTTCCTGGCTAGGTGTTGCTCACCTTTTCATCCCACATGCCTACCACAGAGGAGGTGCTTAATAAATATGTCCATTGGATGATTGAACAAACTGATACCCTAATGTCCATCCCTGAGCTATTTATGCAGCTCTGCTCTACAGTCTTCAGGACAAGAATGGCCCCGGGGTAGTGATTGGAGGTAAATCATTTTACCTCGACAAGCCTTGGTTCTCTTGTTTGTAAAATGGACATCATCACACCGTGACTATTAAGAGAGCTAATGGATACAGACAAACACTTATAAAGTCTGATGGGAGAAGAGTTGTTCCAGCATTTCCCCAGTTCGTAAGCAGAATTTAACAACCCTATCCTACTTTATCTCAGTCCAATTTATCATGTTCTTGTTTTTCTTGGTGAAAAGTCCACCAGACTTTCAGTGATGTCAAAACATAGCTGGGCTGCCACAGTTATGCCTGTGTCAGCTTTTTCCATTATAAACTCCTATTTTCGAGAGCTCAGTGTGTTAGTGGAGACTCTGTGGTTTCATCATGTCTGTAATTGCTGTGAGCTACCACCTCCCTTCATGTGAAATTTCACTTATTTTCCTGGTCTGAACAGCAACAAAAAAAAACATGTTTTATTGATCAGTGCTGTTGTACTTCATTTGAGAACACATTTTCAAACTAATTATCAAAAGAGTCCTATAACGGAATATGGGTAACAAAAACATGTTTAGAATATACAACAAGCGCTTCAGCTCCCTCTCACCCTCAGCTGACAGGACTAATACAATACACATTTTTCAGGTGCATTCCGCCGGATGCTAATTTCATCTAAAATTCTTTTGGCAGAGCCCAAGTTTGTGTTTAATTAACTAAATGACTTGAGCCATCCAATTCTTGTTGCTACTAATGTATAACAATTAGAGCAAACGGTAGCCATGGAAACCATTGGCTTCATCCATAATTCCTACAACAAGGATGGCTTACTTTTGAGCTCATCAAATTCGCGACTTTCCACAGTGCACACTTATGGTTATTGCTAAATGGGGATTTGGTCACTTTGGAATGTAATGTGTAGCTCTTCATTTCAAAAGAATGTCATTATAGTCTGTCATTTCACTTATGTTTGCCAAGTTCCAATCATTCCCAGATCTCTCATATTTATGTTCAATTAGGGAGATATTGTAGTCCATAAAAATAGATGTGAATTCAGTGTGGGGGTGGGGAAACATCCCTTTTCCTATGATATAAAACGGGGAAGATGCAAATCTGTGTTGGGCTAAAACTGTGACAACCTTGAAATTAATTATTCACCTCCTCCTCTAAGACGGGTTGTTCTCCCCTACTCCCTTGTGGCAAGAATATTAATTTCAGTAATTTTACCACCAGGGTTTGCTCCACTATTGGAAAGAAAACAAAGCTACACTGTTGAAATTCTGGACAAGTCTGCTGTAACATAATAGGCAGGGAGATGGATGGAATCTGCTGTTCCTAAATAGAAGTTGCTAAATGGTAGTTTACAATTTGGGTCATTTTAAAGCAATTTCTATACTCTATAACCGGATATAAAAATGAAAAGTAACATGCTACGTTCCTCCACCAGCATGTAAGTCATTTCAGAACTAAAGCCACATTTGTGTGTACCGTATATATGACATGGGTACTGGCCCCACGTGTCAGTACACTGCCTCGTATGCTATAAACAAAAACTGAGTGTTGTGATCCTACCCATTTCCTGCAGCTCTGTTTCTGGAAATAAACTATGGGTTTATGTCAGAAGAGTTCATTGAGACAGTCACAGTCACTTACTATTTAATTATCTAAAATCCTGAAATGTAACCTTCTTTTCCCCAAAGGTGCTGAATTTAGTTGAGTTACCAGATAAAATAGAGGATACCTGGTTGAATTTAAATTCCCGATAAACAGCAGATGCACTTGTAGTAGGAGTATGTCCCAAATAGTACACATTTTATAATTAAAAAATGATTTCGTTTATTTAATATTCAAATGTATTAGGCACCTTGTATTTTTATTTGCTAAATCTGACAACCCTAGAAGAAAATTTTTGTGGAGATAATTTTTTTTTCCAGTTCTAAAACACTATTAATTGGAGGTTAAAGTTCCCTGTCATTTTCTACTTCTTCATACTAGTAATGGATACTCAGCTCTCCTCAGAGGCCAGGCAAGTAAAGGCAGTGGACAATGACCCTTAGGGGAATAAAGTCTAGGATTGGTGGAGTCTTTGTGCTCTGTATTCAGTTAGCTGCCATTTCTAGAAGAGGCCAAAGACAGAATTTTAGAAAAATGGCACTGGCTGCTGAAGTATTTTTACAACAACTGCCTCACTCATCATAGACAAGCAAGGCCAGATCTGATGAAAGCAGAGGAAAATTAAGTTAGAACGTGAGACAAAATGTTGTGAGTATTTACAAAACACAAGGCTTTGCCAAACATTAGTCTAGGACTGCAAACCATTTGTTACAAGGGGGAACTTTCTGATAAGAAGTTACATTCTTTAAGTCTACCTTGAGTAAGCCCTTCACACATCGAATCTGCCGTAAGTAAGTGCATGTTCCATGGGTAGGTTGGTTTCCTTAAAAAGAAATCCCTGGATAACTTCCATGTTCTATTGCTCTTGCTCAGAAGACATATGGTCAACATAGCAATGAACAATGATCCTTGCAGGTCTTGACTCTTTTAGAGTAGCTTTTGAAGACACTTCTCAAATGTTCACTTTGTTCCTCAAATGAACTAACTCCACTAAGTCATATTGTTTCGTACAGATAGGCCCTTGATATCTTGCTTTTGGTCTGCATTCAACCTCCTGAGAACAAGCAGATCTTTCTCTGCAAAGGCGGACATTTTTCTGAAATCCATCCATTCCTTCCTTCCTTGTAAGTGGCCACAGGCTGACTCAGAGCCATTGCACTGTCCAATTTAGACTTTTATTGCCATTTGAGTAATATTCCAAATCCTCACTTTCATCAGTGAAGGCCAATTTAGTCTTCACATTATTCTGATAACCTAAATTGTTGCAGGATCTGTGTCATCACGAGAGAAGAGAAACTTGTCTTCAAATTACATTTAATTACATTCATTAAGGACCACAACATTCCTTGACGCGTATTTGCAAAGTGGGCAGACTAAAAAAAGCCTAGTGCCTCTCATTTCCCAAACCTCCGGACTTCCTTCGCCTGTGCCCCATCTATGTCTGTCATTATCCTCTGTCGCATTACGGTCAAAGGTGAAACTCCCTGCACCCTCTCCAGTCGAAGATATGGCCATTTTCTAAAAGTGAATCTTTTTTTTTTTTTTTTTTTTTGATTCCTTGGACCTGTGATGATAAAGACTTTCATAAAGCTACACTCACTAGAGATTTGAATTCTCCTAAGGGACTGAAAGTGGGGCATTTCTGCTTGCAGTTTGGTGCCCATGGTCCAGAGAATTGGACCTTCAAATGTCTCTCCTGTATTATTATCAGGAAGCAGCTGTTGACATGTCCAGCCCACTGTAATTGTTACCCGCCCAAGGTATGTGCTCCTCAGTGAGTGAATGCATTGAACAGTTGCCTGACAGCTTCTGGGAAAATAGATGTGGCTTTTTGTTGGCTAGTCATGAAGGGGAATCTAGGGTAAACTCAAAATAGACTTTTTTATAATAAAAGAATGTTCATCCAGACTCAATTCAATAGAATCTGCTCTTACCCTATTTGTGACATTTGATTGGCTTTTCAAAAGTGACAACTGGCAACAGAAAATAAACTACTTGGGCCTATATTTACCAAAGGAAAAAAACAAAACAAAACAAAACTAGCTCCTCTCTCCCGCCTTTCTCTAAGTGGTCACATTTTCTAAATGTTCCCTTTGACATTTAAACACACAGTCTTGATTTCTACAGCTATTTTTGGCTAGCTAGACCCAGCATTTTCCTTTTAACAGCCACTGAAATGGGACTTAATATATGCTGCACAAATTCCAAAGGCAAAAGGGCTTTCTAAATATGAACTCATTTAATGATCGCACGGCCCTACTATGTAGACACTATTATTTCTCCGTTTTACAAATGAAGAAACTGAGGCCAGAAAGGTTAAGTAATTTACTCAAAATTACCCCAGCTCCTTCCTGCAGACATAGGTTTTGCTTCTTGGCTTTAAATAAAATGAAAGAAAGAATGAAAGTAAGGACTATGTCAGCCAACAGTTATTATGCACTTGCAGTGTGCCTACCGCTGGAACTAAGCATTATCCACTCCTTCCTTCGATAATTCTGACCTAGGCATCTCTACCCATCTCCCCACCCTCTCCTCGTTGCATATGAGAACACTAAGGCACAAGAGGGGTTAAATAATTTGCCCAGACACAACAGTGCAGGCCCAGCACTCGTGATGGCCATGATTAGGATTCTGCACTCACCACCCCTCAGCCCCAGTGTCCTGAGTGGTTCACCACTGAACTGAAATGATTTTCATTTACTTAAAAGCTAATCCTTATTCTTTAAAGGGGTCGACATTTGGAATCGCTAGTCACATTTGGAATCGCTTTGTCCCATACTCTGCCAAACTCTTCTCTGTCTCCAGTAAGGTATTAACTGTCTTGCTGCTATCCCTCTGTCCTTTTGTTCATATGACTTGGTCAATCCTGTTCATTCTCTCCGGATTGTTTATTATTTCTTTTTTTTTCCTCCCTTTGACTTATTTTGTTTACCTTACTTGCAAGCCTTCTTTCTATTGTCCTTTCTCTTTTGTTTGCTACAAATATTTTTGTCCATTCTGTCAATCTTTTGCTTTATGGTTTCTGGGTTATTGTTTTTCTTAGAAAGTTCTTTGCATTCCAGTATTTTTCAAATTTACCTTGTAGTCATGGATTTATTTTATTTTTTAGTTTCGCTGTTTCATCTATCTATAATAGTTTCCTTTTTTTGTGTGCAAGACGTGAATGATGTATGGGCTGAAATAATTTTTCCTTCCATGATGGACAGCAAGCTCACCCCACATTAAGCTCAGAGCACATCTTTACTTCCTGATTTGCCAAGACACTTTCATAATAAATCAAATTTTCCCATATAATTAAGTCTGCTTCTGTATTCTCTATTCTGTTCCACTGAGGCACGTATCCACACTTACAACAAAGCACAGCATTGCAATTATGTTAGCTTTGATATATATCTTGCCATGTGATACGGTCAGCCACCAGCCCTGCTTTTCCAAACTTGTCTTAATTATTTAGTTTTCTTCCACATCACCTTTACAGTCAGTTTGTCTAATTGCATTAAAATTCTTATCAGACTTACACTGAATCTATATATTAATTTGAAACTGATAATCTTCCAACCCTCCAAAAGCCTCTCTCTCAATTCATTAAGGAATCCTTTAAGATTTTCTCCCTGAAGTCATTAATTATGGCAATAAAACTGAAGTAAATCTACTGCCTAAGGCAGGGTTTCTAAATTAATCAGTGTTTTTAATTAATCAATAACTTCAGGGTTTTCCATTATTATGATAAAAGATTTTTGAGGTCTTTTTATATGTCTTATGTACTCCTTAAGAAGTTTATTATTAACATGTAGGAGAAACCACCTATATACATTTGATAAGGAAAGCAAAACATAGAAAATAAACACATGGTCCACTAGCCAGTGAACTCTAGATTGTTGTAGAAGGAAAGCTTTGTGGCTGGAGTCATGAAGAATATCTGTATAGACAAGAGGATGGGGAAATTATCCGGGTCCTGATAGACTATTGAAAGTTTTGAGCAGTGAGTGAAATCACCAAAATATTATCTTACATATATTTGGTTAGCATCGAGAGATTTAATGTTTCAAGAGTAGTCCATGTTAGGTGTAAGAAACACATGAACGCGCGTAGATTTACGAGGTCTGACAATTAAGTTCACGAACTTGTTGCACCGATGTTGCTAACCTTTTTTTGATATCAGAGGGATTATTCATTATGAATTTGTACCAATTGGACAGTTAACCAAGTTTATTTACTATTTGGAAGTGCTGAAAAGGCCGCGTGAAAAAGTTAAGACGAAAACGACCTGAACTTTTCACCAATTCATGGCTCTTGCATCACGACACTGCACCAGCTCACACGGCACTGTCTGTGAGGGAGGTTTTAGCCATTAAACAAATAACTGTGTTGGAACACCCTCCATACTCACCTGATCTGGTCCCCCCCCAGTAACTTCTTTCTTTACCTGAAGATAAAGGGAATATTGAAAGGAAGACATTTTGATGACATTCAGGACTACAAGCATAACACAATGACAGCTCTGATGGCCATTCCAGAAAAAGAGTTCCAAAATTGCTTTGAAGGGTGGATTAGGCACTGGCATCAGTGCATAGCTTCCCAAAGAGGGTACTTCAAAGACGACTGTAGTGATATTCAGCAATGAAGTATGTAGTATTTTTTCTAGGATGAGTTCACGAACTTAGTTGTCAAACCTTGTATCTACTTTAAAATCTAAACTGTAAAGAAAACTTTATTTTCTTTGGAAGGTCAAGCATTTAATGTTGAAAGAGCTGTATCCTTTTCATTTTAGAAGCTTCAAAAATTTGTGAAAAATGTTGGCAACAGTAAAGTCTGTTAGTATAAGATATTGTATTTTCTATTTAGAAAGTAAACATTTTTTATTTGACTTTTAAGTAAAATAGTACCTAAATATAGTATCATTAAAAGTTGTACATAAAGACTCTTCTACGAATGGCATACTAGGTACTCTAAATCAACCCTTCTACTGAGGAAAACTAGAAAAACTGAACCAAGTTTAAAAATCTACTATCTATCTATCTACCTACCCACCTACCTACCTACCTAACTACCTAACTACCTAACTATCTGTTTCAAGGTATTGAAGAGTTGAAAAGGCAGAGAAGAATCATAAGTATAAGATCTTAACAACAACAACAAAAAAAATCAGTGAGAAGTAATCCTGGTATTTTGAGAAGGAGAAGTCCTTCTCCCCGACTCTTCTATTTTGTTTTTTTCTCAAGAGCCAGCTTGAGAAAACCTCCTATATATCCAGGTTTTGATTTGATACCTCATAGGCCTTAAAGTAGGAATAAGGACACTTAGAAACGTACCAGCTTGAATAGTGAGCAAGTTTGCCTTGCTTAAAAGTAAAGGTCCATCTTCTCTGGAGAAAATATTATCATCTACTAATTCAAATAATCTGGACAATATCTCATACAATATCCAACAGGTATGATTAGATTCAAGGTAACAGGATTGGAAAAGAGGCAACAAAATCAGAATTTAGTTCATAGGCTTAATGGCAGTTTAGGACAGAGCTCAAGAAAAAACAGATGAATTAGAAGATTGGTCAGAAGAAAATAACCAAAAAGAGAAAATTGTGTAAAATAAGAAATGCATTAAGACATTCTAAGTTACTTAAACTTAGAATCTCAGTATAAATTGAAAGAGAATGGGGGAAAAGTAGTATTTAAATAGATAATGGCTAAGAATTTCTAAAACTGACAAAAGATGATCAAAGAGAGTGACACAGGATGGATACACACACACACACAAACTAATGAATCAAAACCACAATGAGATACCATCTCATACCTGTTAGAATCACTATTATCAACAAGACAAATAATAATAAGTGTGGTAGAGGTTGTGGAGAAAAAGGAACCGTCGTACATTGCTGGTGGGAATGTAAATTTGTACAGCTACTACGGAAAACAGTATGGAGGCTCCTCAAAAAATTAAGAATATAATTACTATATGACCCAGCAATTCCTCTTCTGGGTATACACTCAAAATATCTGAAAACATTTATTCATAAAGATATATTCACCCCAATGTTCACTGTAGCATTATTCATGGTGGCCAAAACATGGAAACAAACAAAGTGTTCTTCTATAGATGACTGGATAAAGATGTGGTACATATATACAATGGAATATTACTCAACCATAAGAAAAAATGAAATACAGCCATTTGTGACAACATGGATGGATTTTGAGATTATCACGCTAAGTGAAATAAGTCAGACAGAAAAAGTTGAGAACCATGTGACTTCACTCATATGTGGGATATAAAACTGAAAGCAACAAACCAACAAGACAAAGAAACATAAACTCATAGACACAGACAGCAGTTTAGTGGTTACCAGAACGGGGGTGGGGGGTGGGGAAGAGGTAGAAGAGGGAACAGGGGGCCAAATATATGGTGGTAAAAAGAGAACTGACACCGGGTGGTGAACACACACTGCAATATATAGATGATGTATTTTAGAATTGTACACTTGAAACTTACAAGTATATAGTTTTACTAACCAATGTCACCCCAATAAACGTAACAAAACTTAAAAAAAAAAACAAAAAAACAAAAATACTGATGGAAATCTTGGAAATAGATAGGGGAAAAAAAAAACAAACAAAAAAACAAACATTACTTCCAAAGGAGAAAAAATATGACTGACTTCTCAACAAAAACAATGTAAGTCAAAGACCATAAAGTGTCATCTTTAAAAGTGGAACTAAATTTCCAAACAAAAATTAAACTGCCCACGGGGTATGACACTGGCAGAAGGAAAACTGAGTTCAGGTTACAGTTCAAAGATTAAGAAGAAATGAAGGGTTAGAAAGAACAATAAGGAGGCAGTTATAAATAAATCTTAAATTTATTACACAATAATACTGACCATTGGGATATAAAATGCATGACCAATAGTATTTAAATAAGGGATTCATGAAATTGCTATTCCAAGACACTAGCATTATCAGAAAGAGTGGTAAAAATAATGAGTCATATTGGAATTAGATTCAAGAATCCCTGTAGTATTCCTAATTGTTGGGGTAACTACAAACACGTATACAAGTTAAAGCAGGAGAGGGAAATGAAAAAATAAATACATAAAAAAATAAATATATATATTTGTTTTATGGTCCTTTTTGCCTTCCTTTCGATTAATAAAGAATAACAACCTCAAAGTAAACTAAAAGCAAAAGATTAAGCTTACCTAATTAGATTATAAAAGAAACCCAACTGTACATTTTAAGTAAAAGGGCACGGAAAGTTGAAAGTAAAAGGATGAAAAAAAAAAAAAGAAGAAGAAGAAGAAGAAGAAGATATTCCTCCTGAACTTTTGAAATCCATTTGGAGAGTGGGCCAAGATTGTGGATTCTAGGTTCTTACCATCAAAACTCGGTTCTTCAATTTCTGCTGTCACAACAAACATGCAAAGCAGTTAGTGACAGGAAGGAGGGAACAGGGGACTTCTGGGATGCTAGAAATGCTCTGATTATTAATTTAGGTGTGGTTATCTGGATATGTGCATTTTGTGAAAACTCATTGAGCCGTACCTGTATAATTCGGGTATTTATTTAATTTATTAACTTTTTTTTTTTAAATAAAGGTTTTCTATAAGTTAAACAGTGAGTGGTATTATCAGAATTTTTAATATATGAATAAAGTTTTCCAGACCTTCCCAGGACTTATGTGTGTTAGGCAGTTCAGTCCAAGTGTCAAAACAGGGTCTTATTGTCAGAAGTTGAGGCTTATTGTCATTGTCTTCTGAATTCATTTAGATAATGCTATCATACAATGTTTATTTAGAACGGGTCTTAGGAAACGGAGGCCAGGATTCTCTGTTTTCCCAGTCACAGATCACATGTGTTTGGGAGAATGCTGAAAGATATTCTTCCTCGTTAAAGTAAAATGTAAACATTTTTTCAACTTCTAGGGAAAAACAGCAACTCTGTTTGTACATTGGGAAGATATGGACATTTTCTTCTCCATTTCCCTGCCCTGGGAGAAGTGGTTGCCTTATGTTTATTTTCTGAGTGTCGGGGATGAATAATGTCACATATTTAGAGTGTTCATCAAATGTCCAGTCACCATCTGGGCTAAAATCTAGCTGCCTTCACAAATGTTTTGTCAGCTATAATTAAATCTTGTTAAAATATGCCTGACATATGTATGTTGGAATGTTTAATGCATAGCCTATGACTTGTCTTAGTAGAGAACAATGGCAAATTTTTATTGACAAAATAAACCAAACAATTCTATCTAAACCTTTACTGTCTAAGCAAAATCTCATTAATCTGGTAGTCAACGATTTCAAATCCACATTCATTCAGACTAAATGAAATAAGCAGAATTTATATTAGCTGATGAAAAGTATTTCCTAAGCAAATTGAAAGATTGTTTTTAAGTCTTTACATCATATAAATATGTTAAAAAAGACACCAATTATATATTCATGTGGCTGATAATTACATGTTCATATTATCTGTTCATTAAAGCAGCTCATTAATTTACTCTGAAAGAGTAATTGGTTCAAGTTACTGTGCATATTTGAAAGAAATGAAATTCTGCTTCCTTAAAGATAAGCAATGGATCTGTCACTGAATCTAATTGATCCTCTCCAGAAACTAATTCAAATTCACAGTTTTACTAAAGTTGTCTTTACGGATTCTTCCATGGTGCCTAAATAAATTACTTTCTCTCTTGTAAATCTAAGGCTTCCCAGATATTAACAAATCTGAATGGCTATTTCCCAAATCTTTAGTAGTCATCCATCCCAAATCTCTTCTAACCTTTAATTTGATTCAGCTATTTTGTCTCTTTAGCTGTCATACATTCCTCCAAGTTAAATACGGGGGTGCCAAAAAAACTATACACATTTTAAGAGATGTTATCTTTGTATTACATTTTGAAGTTGAATTGAATTACAGTAGCAACGTGTAGTATGACATTTGCTCAAAAGATGGTGTTAATCCAATGAAGGCTAGCGTCACCATGCGACAGGCAGGACAGTCAAAGAAAATGGCAGAAGCACAGTTGTCATTCAAGGAGCACAAGACCATTTTAAAGCAGTATTTGAAATTCGAGAATGTTGTGGAAGTACGACAATGGAGGCATGAGTATGCAACAGAACCTCCAACACTCCTAACAATTGCACGCATTCATGATAAGTCTGAGACGCATGGTACCGTGTGTGACGTGCACAAGGGAAGACCCGGGAGGCCTCGCGCAGCCACAAGTCCTGCTGCTTCTGCTGTGGTGTTGGAACAGTGTACAGCTCACCACAGGAGTCTACCAAACAATGTTCGTCATAATCAGAAGTATCTGGACGCTGATGGTAACCACTTTGAGCACCTCTTGTAATTGGAGAGGTCAAATGTGACTTGTGTTCATCTTCTGTTATCAGTATATATTATTACAATTTTAATACAGTTTTTTGTCCTTTCTTAAAATGTGTATACATTTTTTTGGCACCCTCTGTATATCCCATTTCCCCCTGGGGTCAGAGTTTAGTTTTTCCATAGTCCTCTTGAACTTGGTTGCTACTCTAAATCCAGGTCTACCCTGATGTTAACAATTCTGGGAATTTCAACTCGGAGTCCCCTCCTCAAAAGCTCAGGCTCCTCTTTGACTTCTGCACATCTTAGGTCAGGGCCTGGCATAATAAATGCATATTGTCTAATGGTTTTAAACATTTTATAAATATTATCTCAATTTAATTCTGAAAACACACGAAGGAAGCAGCTAGATGCTATCATTTGTATGCCCATTTTACAGATGAAGAAACTGAGACAGAGAGAGGTTAAAGACATCTAAGTATCAAGCTAGTGTTAGGGACTTTGAAGTCTGGCTCTGGAATCCAGGCTCTTTACTGCGAAACTACTCTCTAACCATCCTACCGTGCTGTTTTAACATTATGAACATAGATTTACAATCCAAGACTTTCAGAAGGATGTCAGAAAGCTTCTAACCACACAGATAAAGGAATGAGTTTATGAGAGGTCAAAGGACTTAAAGGTGACAAAATTAAGATTAAAATGATAGGCTATTGACTTTTAGTCCAAAGCTCTCCCTACAATATTCTTCATGAGAATTGTGAATGTCTTTTAAAAATTGTCCATATTTATTTATTGTTTTAGTCATGATTTTGTACTATCAAACTGTGAATTAACTTCAAAGTCCCACCTCTCTAGACTCATCTTCTCTTTGTAAGACCGGATGCATAGAACTGTGTTTTTTCTACTTTTAAGGAGCATGCGCAGGTCACCTGAGGATCATGTTAGAATACAGATTCTGATTCAGTACGTGAGGCATCGGTCCTGAGAAGGTGTCAATACTTGCAGCCAATGAGTCCAAATTTAGGAGCAAGGACACGGCTGTTCTAGTTCTTTGGATTCCATTTTCCATTTCCAGACATTGGGAGGCTTGGCCTTAAGAATCACAAAGACCCCTTCCAGCTCTAGGATGTCAAGGACAATTTTACTTGTTTCTCTCTGGCCTTTCCCTCCTAATGTCTTTATCCTCTTGACTCACTTTCCAACTTGTTAGATGTGATTGCAATCGTGTTAGTGTTAAGACAGACCTTCCAAACAGACCAGACTCCCCGTCCTGGCTTTGTAACTTTGTAACTCCTCCCCTAAGGCTCAGTTTCCTCATCTGTAAAATGTAAACAATCCATTTACCACACAAGGTGGTTGAAAGGATGGCCAAGGATGGTGGCTATACTTTGACTCAGTGTAGACAATCAACAGACACTAGTTTCTAGCCCCTCTCCACCACCACCACACTCACAAATAAGTTACAGGTTCAGGCAATCACCTACCTTCTCAAAAACTTCTCATGAAGCCAATCATACCCATTATCATTATCTGGGGGTAAGTAGAATCCTCTCTCACTACTATATCCAAAAATAAGATGCTTCTCCTCAATCTTCAGCACGATAACAGGGGATCAGAATGTGAAAAGCCACTTTAAAGAGAGAGTGGCCCAAGCCAAGAAAATTAAGGTCAAAAGACCTAAAGGAAGAATGTGGGAATCTGAGAGGAGGTTGGTGTACCAGGGAAACTTAGACAAAGCACCACGTAAGAGCCAGCTGCTGATTTGTCTGGCTCTCCTGAAAAAAAGCATCCTGAATGAGGGGAAAAGAGTTACGAGGTGAATTCGCCTGAAGCCCTTAGCCATCCATCCATCTGACTCTGATCATTATTTGCCCAACCATAGGGGAAAACGCATACTACCGTGTTTGCCCCAAAATAAGACCGGGTCTTACATTCATTTTTGCTCCAAAAGACGCATTAGGGCTTATGTTCAGGGGATGTCATCCTGAAAAATCATGCTAGGGCTTATTTTCCAGTTAAGTCTTATTTTCAGGGAAACATAGTAGGTATGCCGAACTGGACATGCTGGTTCCAGTGACTGTTATACGGGCATTGCAATCGAATGATCTGCTATTCCATTTTTTGTACATCGGTCTCCTGAGCTTGGCTAATTCGAGTGGGTCTGTTATGTAGGTGGTAACTGAACCAGGAGGTCACAGAGTTTACTCACATAGCAAATGCAATTTTATCCAGTGGTGAGTCCTATGAAACTGACTAAGTATAACAAGGTGATCTGCAGTGACCTGGGAGACAAAGACCAAGTAAGGAAAGCCACTTCCCATGGCACACTCATGGAGGGCTTCTCTGAGGAGGTTGCTTTTGTGTGCGGACAAGAGGTGTGAGAGGTGCCGGAGAAAGAGGGTTCTATACTGAGTAGGAGATCATGTGGACGTGCAATCACCTGTTCCCAGAACAGAAAGGGAAAGCTTGGGAAGGAGGGCAACGCACTAGCTAAGTGTGGTTAGAAGAGGCAGGGACCAAACCAAGTGGGTCCTTGTCGTCTTTTAAATTCTAGACTTCCTACACAGCATAATGGATGCAATGGGAAGCTATTAGAAAGTTTTAATAAAATAAAAACGTAGTCCTTTGCATTTAAAAAAAATCATTTTTACTCTTTTTTGAAAAAGAAAGGAACAGAAGTGGAGAACTCAGTCCACAGGCCGTCATGCTGGCCAGGAAGGATGAGGTTTGGATGCAGGTGGTAGCAGTGGAAACTAGAATAGCAGCCAGACTACAGATACACTTCAAACGAAGGACTTGATCAGAGGCCATTTTCTCTCCCCTAAAGGGTATTCTGCATCCCGATTTTCCTTCCTACTTCCCTGTTTCCTCCTCCCCATACATTACTCACGCATCTGTACATCCTAGCTCACTGTTCTCACACCCACACTTCTCTACCAAATTATATTTCCCTTGATGCAATAAGACAACTGTTTCCCTAATGATTATTAGTCACTATTAGTCAGGCAGTATTCCAAAGAATTTAGGTGGATTAATCATTTAATCCTCACAATAATCCAAGATGATAAGTACTATTAGCATCTCTGCTTCATAGATGAAGGATATGAGGCTCAGTAAACCGTGTGCACAGGTTTGGAATATTCAGAAACATTTGTAGAATTAAACTGAATACGGCCCATGAGTCCCTTCTACAGATTCTCTAAGATTGCTTTGCATACAAATGCTATCTAAATATTTGAGTGTTGACAGTTCTCCATTGGCTCAGCTACGTCTAGGGGAAAATACTATTATTATACATGAAATATCTTTCTAATGAGATTTGTTTTATAGTTGCTCAGGAAGAATGGTCCAAGTCAAGTTTTAGATAACGATATCCTATTGGTTGTAATCTTCCATTCCAATGCATAGTGTGATGGCTACAGGAGAAACCAAAAAACAAAATCGTTCATGTTTAAGAACATGTGGCTCTGGGAATTATCTGGAGGCTGTGAAGCCTAACATTTAAAATGCTACAGGGACAGTGGAATAGGCTAGATGTAACAATCTGAATCGGGAACATAAGAAACAAAAACCCAAGATGCTTCGTGTAACCTAGTCCACTTTGATACCTCTGCAACAGCTGACTCACATTTTTCTGTTGCTTCTTTTTGTTAGGCTAATTACCCACTGAAAACTGAAAATTTCCCTCAAATACATAGACAGTCATTTACTTTTAAGTTGTAATTTCATGGCCATTGCCATGCATTTTAATAGAAATTATAACATAAATAAAAATGCCTTCTGACATTGCAGAGATTAAAAAATGCAATCTGGTTGTTTCATCTGCAGGGTAATTGCTTCATTGGAGTAGGATGAAGGCAATGTCAGCAGGGCTGCTGGAAATCTCCACTAATAGACTGTCATGTCTCCTTGTGTGTGTGGGGGGGTCAAAATTACTTTGTAAAGCACCACTATGATGACTAATTCTCTATTCAGGAGACAATTCATGAGTGGCTTTGCACAGTTTTAAAGAAATGATTCTTTGAGATAACTGTGTCACTTAGTGATCAGAATCCTACACTATTTAGACTTGAAATACAAGCAACTTTTAGCTGAAGGCAGTTAGCCAAGAATTCTTTCACATGCCTTACATTCAGTAAGATCCATGCTCAATGGTACTTACTGAATGACCACCCTTTTTTCCAAAAAGTTAAACCATAAACATCAAACGTAGGACAGCAATAGCTGAGTGTGTTTTATTTAAGTAAAACCAAGTCCACCAAGAATCAGTGTTAAAGGACTGGGAATCTATTTGACGTTAATACCGGGTATAAATGGGACAGCTGTATTCCAAACTTAATTCCTTCCTGGTATTCCTTGTTTTAGTTGTCCTTGTTTAAGGGAGTAGTAGTTCTCCAAGTGGATTGCCCACATTGGCTGGTTTCACTTTAAATTCGCCACCACTACCTGCAAGTAGGGCTCCTGATGTTACCAACCATCAGACTGCACTGCCAGCCCTATGAGTTCCAACACTCTAGGTGGCTGTTAAACACACTGTCCCCTTTCCTTAAAACCTTGACACGTCCACCGCTGGCCTTCATTTGATGACCTCGCTTTCTGGTTCCCAAAATAGAAGCCATCAGAAAGACATTTCCACCAGCTTCCAACGCCACAATTACCCACCTACCTGCTGACCCCTGTGCCCATGCACCCTGCTTTCCTCCAGATGGCAGACATGAGCTGTCCTTCCTCAGTTTAATCAACTGCTCCACTGGGCTCTTCCGCTCACCTACTCTCCAGCAAGCTCCATCCTCCACCCCCCACACCCTGCATCATCAATTTCTCCCTGTCTGCTAGACCATCCCCATCTGCATACACATGTGCTATTATTTCTCCCAGCGTTACATTTCATTGATTGACCCCACTTCCCTCACCAGCTACAATGCCATTCCCCTGCTTCTCTGTAGTTTTGGAAATCTAGGTAATTTTTAACCAAGATAACATAGTGTACGACTAACTTACATATTTTTGCTTCTTACTTAAAAGCTGTAGCTTTGAACTGTGTAAATGAACGTGCTCATTTTTGCCACTTGGAGAAGTTGTACGAGGGGTGTTTGGAGCAGCAGAAAGTTAAATGTGATTCTGAGCTCTGTGAGTCTGTTGAAATGCTGGTGTATGACAGCAGTCCTCAATTATCCTCTCCTCCAGGTTTCTCTGTGAAATACAGCTATTTACTTAAGTTAAAAGTTATCATTAGTGTATAAGTGTATGAGATTATACTGAGGACCAATAGTTTCAGGGAAATAAAAGTGTGTATATGTACAGAAAAACATGTATACACATTTTAAAAAAAGGAGAAAAAAACTATTAAAATTGTAAGACTCAATATATACTGATAACAAAAGATGAATACAAGTCACATCTGACTTCTGCGATTACAAGAGGTGCTCAAAGTGGTTACCATCAGCGTAATTTTAATACAGTTTATTCCTTTCTTAAAGTGTGTATACATGTTTTTGGCACCCTCTATATATGTTTGTGTTCTTCATGAAAAAGTAGTTTGACCTCAGGCAGTGCGCAATCAGGGTCTTTTTTTGTTTTTGTCTTCTTTACACTCAACTTTACGTTCTTTACATACTTTACACTCTTACATTCTTTAAACTTATTGTGGACTGTAAGGAGGTTTCCTTTGTAGGTTGTAACTATCAATATTTACCATGTTGGAAATTTAAAAGTAGCCATTTTCACAATGCTAATATAATGATTCATGTGAAGAGAGCAAGGATGAAAACATTGTGAATTAATAATATCTTGGTTATGGTGCAAAGTTAGTTCTGACTTTGTAGACCCCTGAGATCTGTCTAAAATAAAATGTCCATTTGTTCCAGAATATGAAAGAGCATAATGATGGATACAACTTGGAGAATGAAATTTATTTGCCTTGCTTTATAATACCTAAACCTGAAAAGCTATAAAAAGTGTTAAAATATTAGTAAAGCTTCTTCCATTTTGATGGGCCTATTGTCTTCATTTATGGGTGAATGTCTTCAGCTGCAATACGAAGAATTCATCTTTTTTTTCCTGTGCAATCTGTCTAGATAACAAAGATTTCATTTTACCAGAAAACCTTCTATGTTTTCTGTTGATTTTATTATGCCCTCGATTATTAAGAAAACAAGCAAAGTTTCCTCACTTATAAACAAGCTAAATTTCTTTACAATTGTATAACCTTGTATGCTTATTCTTGTGTTTCATTGTCACATCTTAATCAAGAATGCAAATCATCTCTGATAACTAAAAAAATAAATGCTCTCCTCAAATGAGATTCTTAATGTAGGAAAATATTAAAACTTTCAGGATATCTTTTACACCTAAAACTATCCTTGAGATTTCGTAGAGGGCACATGGTAACACAAAGATTTGTTTTTTTCACCTTATAAAAAGAGGAAGAAGAAGTAATTAGGTTCATTTGTTATGTTACTGCTTATGGATTGCAGGGGAGGTCAAACAAGAAGAGTTGTTGAGCCTTCCCAAGATTAAATGTGTATAGGATAAATGTTATTAATTTAAATATTCAGAAAGTATATGACTTATAGGAAGTTCCTCGAGATATGTCAGTGTCCTCCCTGCCCATATGTTTTTATTTCTCAAAGTCCTGGTTATGCTTTCTCCGATGATAGTAGCCAATGACAGTAATAGTAGAGGTGTTGGTCAATGTGGTCCACTGCCTGTTTCTATGAAGCTTTATTGAAACATCGGTAGCCCATTTGTTTACATATTGTCTATGGTTGTTTTTGCTCAACAACAGAGTTTAGTAGTTGTGACAAAGACCTTATATCCCACCAGCCTAAAGATTTAATAATTGACCTGGTATGGTGTTATTATCCATAATTTCAGTTAATATTTAAACTGCTTCCTTGGCCACAGACTCACATCTTCTATTTAAATCTAGCATTTCTTAGGATAATGGATTTAAATTAGGGGTGCACATCAGGCTTAGCTGTGGCATTTTATAAAAATGCAGCTATCTGGGGCCTATGCCAGGCTTACTTAACTTCATTACTTGACTTTCTTGCCATGTTTTTGCTATGGCATTGGTATCCAATATATACTAGGTCTCAGGATTATTATATGTTACCTATCAATATGTTTTCTCTGTAAAATTATTTTCATTTATTTTTTATAAATGATATGTAGCATCACTTTACTTCTTTAAAAGTAGCCTTAATCATTATTCTTAGAGACGGTTATCTAAACTATTTTTTGAATTAGCTTTGTTATCTTGTTTTGCATGCTGCAGAAACAGATTTCCTTGTGAGTTACATTGTTCTTGATATGAACTCCATTTAGACCTTTCACATTTGAAAATGGCCAGTCGTAAATTAAGAACAGTCATCGTGAGTCTCTTTGTTTTCCTTGGACTCTTCTCCGAAGGCTTTGCAATCAGTTACAGACCCGCAGAGCCCCAAGGAAAAGGATTGTATCCGACTTGGATGGTATCATTTGGACAACTTCCAGACCATACAGGGTTTCCAGAACTCTTCTTAATCAAAATGCAAGCGGCTTCATGAGATTGTTACCCACGAGTCCAAATGGAACGAGAATTAATGATCTAGGCCTGAATGAACTAATGAGGGGAATTTTATTGTTATTTGTTTGCAATATTGCTGATGTTGGCCTAAAATGTCCTGTTGTTCGAATAGATAAGGAGTCCCTTTTCTTTCTTCTTAAGCTACCTGTAATTCAACAATTTGGTAGGCTCGGCTTTTGTAAACTGAAATAAAACATTTAGAATGATACCTGATTTTCACTTTTTCACTGGCTCTCCTGACCCCGATTGAAAAACTCATATTGAATTTCCTTATTTTGCAGGACTCTATAGTTGTTGGCATCGATTTTTTTTTTAACTGAAATATAATAGGAAACATCTGTTATGTAACCAAAGCCTCACCTTGTATATCAGACCTGAGGATGAGGTCCACTTAATCAGGCACGACAAGCCATATTTTTAAAAGTAAGTTTGATTTTTACGGAGCACTTACTCCCCCAAAAACTGCCGTGGTACCTGGCTTAATGGGGTCTCAGCATTGCAAGTGGTAAGGAATGCCAATTTCTGGCAGAGCAAAAATATTTGAATAATTTGGAAAACTTGAGAAGAGAGAAATTTACCCAAATTTATAGATACTGCAGGGGAAATCTGATAGTTTTTGGACTTGGCCTCCTCGCCTCAGAATGGCAAATGATAGAGCCATTGAAAGTCCAATCTGGGATTCCTAATGAAAATTTCTAGCAAAGAAAACGAGCTGTCCTAGATAGTAAATTAACACTTCTTGTATCTATGTAAACTATCAGGCCAACCCTACTGAGTCAGACCGGTCTAATTTTATAACCAAGAATAATCTTTTCTTTTTTAGATTACTTTTGGTCAAAAGGAGGGAAAACTATAAGAAAATTGGGACTACACAAAACGATTACTGTGCTTCCAGTGGAAAACTATGCACTTTTTAGAGCAATGCTTTCTAGATGATCTAGTCTGGTCTTTCAATGCCTTTGAACTACTTTCCTCTCAGTAACTTAACTCATCGTAATGCAAAATAATTCCTGTCTATAGTCAAACAGAGAAAGTGTGTCCCCTATGTCCAGGAGTCTAATTGCCCACCCCATAGCAAAAGCCAAATTTGTGTCTACTTGAATATTCATTTCAACTTTTCTTTATTCCATATAAACTTGTGTTTGATTTATTCTTTGAATTGGTAATAATATCTGCTTGGTACCCTCATTAACAGTGTTATGAGTTATATAATAAATGTGTGCATTAACTTTTAAAAATTACTTGCAGAGTAATATATAGTAGTACGGGGAAAACAAAAATCCTATCATTCAAGGACTCTAAAGGAGGGAGGTGAACAATTAATAAACTAAGTGGGTAAGTCACATCACATAGTGCATCTGAAGGTGACAACGCTATGACCCATCTCTACGGACTGCTCTTCTGGAAATTAACCTCGCACGATTTTTCTCTAGAAGGATAACTCTTGGAATTCTAGTGCTATTTCTGGTTTACCAGGAATCTTGACCTCTACGACATATATCATAAAATAATAGACGTTTTTGGTCTGGAGGCACTTAGAATAACAACCATTTCCAATAAGCGACATAACGTGCCAAACAGTGATAACCTTTCTTTCCCTAGGTTACAAAAGGCAGTGTCTAATACGTAGATTAGAGTTCTGCTTTGACAGATTCTTTTTTCATTAAATAAGCAAAGGTTTGCCCTTGACCTTGTGTATGTCCACATCTTTGGGAAGGATCTCTCTGCTGTCATGTACCATTTGGAAATAGAGACATTGATTGAAAAGCACATATATGGGCATCAGTGCAATAGTCAATGGTAACTCTAACTGGACAGAATTCTTTCTGAAGTACAGTCGACATCACAGATTTGTAGGAAATCAGATGGCTCCAATTTTATGTCTGATTTTCCAATATGACAAGTTCACAGGATGTCCCCCCTTTTGACAACAGGTGTTTTGCTTATCAGAGTAATGTACAATTTTAAAAGCTTAACTTACTAACTCAAACGCAAATGCCAGCAAGCCTCTGGAAAGAGTGTAGGTGGCTAGAATAATTACTCACAGGGGTTAGCGATGGCAGAATACCCTGATTTTCTAACAGAAACATCAAAGTATAAAACTTGCAATCTTCAAAGACTTCCACATTGACTATCAGCCTACCTTAGAGAATTCTAACTTGCAAAAAAGTAATTTCTTCTGAAACAAATTTCTTTATTACAAAACAGTAGCAGGCAAATTAACTATAATTGCAACTTGATAAAGATTTCTATTCTAAGAGCTAAAATCTCAGGAAATCAATGGAAGGCTAATTATACATGAGTAGTCCCTGATGCTGAAGTGGGGACGCGGGGGACAGTACTGGAGAGACGTGATACTACCTCTGTGAGATAGCATCTCTCCTTCCGGTTGGTAGGCATGTGAATCTGTAAGTAATTACAGGGAGAAACATTCTGACTTCCAGTTCTTTCTTTTTCATCTCTTCTGCAGATGATAATCAGAGAGATGGATACTGAATAAGCATGAAGAATAAAATATGACAAAACAGAAAAGAACGGTGTCAAATTTTGGTTTTCATTTTGTATCATTTCTTTCACCGTGTATAAAGGCTGATTCACAATGTGCCACCTGATTCAAGGGGGAGGGAGGTGGTTATTCAGGAGCGTGGAACGCTTCTACTTCCCCTGCATGTTATTGTGTGAAATTCCACTCTCAAGGCGTCAAAAGCAGGACTGCTTATAAAGATTATCCCCTTACAGACTTGCTCTCCCCTAATCTCCTTTTCCAAAGATAAGTGTGGAACAAACAGAGCGATCTTTTTCCTGCTAACATGTGTCCTCTGATTAGCCTCCCTGAAGAGTTGTGTGTCATTGACCCTGCTGGCTGGTTGCCTACCTAACGTGTTGTCCCTATTACCAGCATGGCTTATTCTTTGTTCATGTTTTAATCTGCCCCACCTCAGGTGCAGACGTGTATACTGATCAGTCTCGCCCAAACAACGTGGGGTGCTACCCTGGCAGCCACTATTGGTCCAGGGATAACATTAACTCTAACGTGGCTCAATGAAACTGAAACCGTGACTGCGGATAAGGGTCTCTCTCTTTCCTACTAGACAGAAACAAAGAAACACATGGCCCCAGTTGCTACAGGTGGCATCTTGGTGGCATGACTGCAGAGGCATGGAAAGTCTGAAGCGTAGCTAGCTGTGACTTCGTGAGCACACATCTCCTTGGATTTCAAGCCTCCTTGAGTCAGATTTCTGTTCTTTGCAGCCCAACACATTTTAAACAAATACAAGTTTTAATGTACTTTTTTTCCAAGAATTGAACTTCAACAGGTTATGTCAAGTAACTAGATCTCTAAACGAAGAGGGTTATCATCTCCAACCTTCTATTTTTGCATTTATTCACTCAACAAATATTTGTTTAGTGCCTGCAGTCTGCCAAAAGCTTTGACACACAAAGCCAGATACAGCGCCTGGTCTCCTTAACTTATAGTCTATTAGAGATTTTCTCAACCTTTTGGGTACCAAAGGCCTTTTTGGCAGTCTGGGGAAACCTGTGAACCGCTTCTCAGAATATGGTCTTTAGTGCATAGGATAAGACACATAGCCTTTTAAAGGAAGCCAGATGTTAAAATACAGTTATCAAAATGCTTTTAAAAATTGTGACATTGTGTGTGTATGTATGTGTATGTATATATGAGTGTGTATACACACACACACACACACACACACACACACACAGGGGTATTACCTTTGCAGTCACTATTGGTCCAGGAATGACATTAATTCTAATTTAGTTTAATGAAACTAAAGGGAAGAATGTATTTCCTTTGATTGGGGATGATATGGGCAAATTGTAAAACATACACACACACACACACACACCCCGACATAACTGGACTAAGGAAATAGCTCATGAATTGGCTGAAACAGCATAAGAGGCAATGAGATAGCTAAAGAAAGTAAATTGCAAAGGTAGCTTTTGAAATGAATGGGTCTAGTCATCAATTCATTTAAATAAGAATTTTCCCAGCAACACTATATAACCTATAGTTGATTATAATCAACCACCTTGATTGGGATGATATGGGATGATATAAGACATTTCCCCAGTTAATTTACGAATCACGGGCTTATGACGATGTTAAATCCATTTTACGGATGGGGAAATTGACGCACAGAGAGAAGGAGTGATTGCTAGAGGCCACACAGGTAGACAGGGGCAGAGCTAGACCTGAGTCTTGGCCCTTTAACTGTAATCACCGTACGCTGTTGCTTTGGAACACTCAGTTCAACAGGACAGGCATAACTAGGTCATTTGTGTTGTTTACCAAGAACTTTTATTGACAACTAAGTGCTCTAAGGAGAAATTCAAACAGAATTATCAAAATCTAAACTTGTCCTACTGCCAGCCCTGTCTCCCCACCTCAACCCCTGGGATGGAGAGTGAGAATTTTATTTGGTGTGTCTCTCATCTGTCTACATTACTCTGTGATAAAGAAAATCCATTTCCCACTAAATTAAAATTGCTTTTTCATCCTAACAAACACTATACCCTTGGTACACACCACAACAAAAATAAATTGATTTTTAAGTATCCACTGGAAAAACAAAAACAAAAACAAAAACAATACGAAGCATAAAAATCATGGTGCCATTGTGTGCCTTTTGAACAACTTAGTTATGAAAATGGATTCCTTTCCTGGAGACAGTAATTGTATCACTATGATGGCAGCATTTCTTGGCAGTTCAGTAGCTTCAGTACAAACTCCAGTCTTTTAGATACTTTTCATGAATGATGCTAAATGACCTGTTTCCTTGAATTGTTGGTAAGGTGACAGGACAGTTAATGGGATATACTATGCTATCACTCAGAAAAGACAGGAACTTTCATAGAGTCTCAACAATCCTTTTCTACTCACTAGAAACCTTCCAACCATGTAGGTTAGGGTCTGCCAACACCCACTCTTGTGCTCCTGAAACAACAGCAGGTAAGAGACAACCTTCCCTAGGGCTGCATGAGGTCAGCTTGCCACTAAGCCACCTGAACTTGGGGAGACCACAGTCCTGTATCAGTTACTCTCATCTATCCTCTGACAATCCCTTCTCCGTAATGAGCCAGGCCCATAAAACACTTTCAGTCACATAAAGACTGCTTCTTTATGCAATGCCGTGCTAGTCCGTGAGCCTGCATCTTTCTTTTGCTACTAAAGCAAGCTTAGATGTCCCTGTATCAACCTTTGGATATACGAGTAGAGACAGGCTCTCACTACTAAAACGCACACACCAGTTGTGAATGCAAAAACTGAATACTAATTTTTTGAGGAACAAGGTTTCTCATCACTCACCCAAAATACAGGAACTAAAGTTTAAGCAGATGTTCATAATACATCAAGTGATGCTCTGAGAATGTACAATACCCACTATGAAGTAAATCTATTATAGTTTCTTGTTTAAAAAAAAGGAACAAAAGAATATTTAAAATTCCAAGCATCTAATTTTGTGACAAACATGAATTTTATAATAAAGAAATTCAAGAGGGATGTCTACAAATAATGAAAAGCCCATATGTAAAGGTATTGAGGTGCTCTCAGTGCATTGTGGGAAACGTAATTTTCATGCATCCCGTTAAATGAAATCCATGCTGCCACTGGTGATGGGCCTCGAGGCAGGTCACTTCAGATCTGCATCTCTGTTCTCATTGTAGACTAAGAGGGCTGGGCTAGATTACACCTACAGTTCCTTGCAGGTCATACATCCTGAGTGGGAATTCTCTACTAAGAGGCCTATATGAAGATTTAAGGGAAAAAAATTAAGTCCCTACATCCCTGTCCTTAGCTCTCATTAACTCTCGATATCTTCATTATCCAAGCTTGTAGTCATTCTGGAAAGACAAATTCAGGCTTCAAGTCCCCACTGCTCCATTTTTAATCAACTAACGTCAATTATTGATTATTTCACTACTGACACAAATGCTTATTTTTTTTTCATCATGGAGAAACCCTTCTGCCCTGCCAAGAAGTATCTGTATCTAGCCTACTTTGAAGTATGCCTCATCAAATGCAGAACTGCCGATTGGATTTTTCAGAAGCTCAAGCAAAGGTCACCACTTTTTAAATTAACTTTACAATTGTTCTGAGGATTAAAATGTCCAAGTAGATTTAATGTCGTATGAAGGACAACATCAAGACCCTTGTAATCAAAGCTCATGAGCAAGGGCCCCCTTTTATGATAACTGATAAAATGGTGTTAAATAGAGTTTCTTTCCTTTATCGTAGGGGGTGGGGGCATTATCATTTTCCTGAGGAGAATGTTATACCAGTGGGTGGAGTATCTAAGCTGAATGTGCCTGGGTGATCAAAGGACAGGCTGTTGGTGACAGTGTATGCTGTGGCAGAGCTAGCACTCAACAAATACCCATGGACTTCTCTACACCTCCCACACACTCTCACTCGTCCCCTGATACTGTAGCCCTGGCAGCCATGTGTGTCAGGGAGTACAACTAGAGGATTGAGAAGGGCTGCCCACCCTTCATCAAACTATGGACTTTGTCACCACCCACTGGGCTACGGGGATTTGTCTTTTACTGTGTCATACTCTAGCCTGTACTGACTAATGCAAGTCTTTACATCGACATCTTCCCAGGCATTGTGTGGTCACTGCTTCTCCTCATTAAGCTCCCCAGCTCTGTGTTCCTTATCTGAGATATGTTAGATATCATGACTGAAGAATAGAATCGTGAGATCCAGAGAAGGTTCTGATTTGCATGCAAATGTCACTGCTTAATAAAACTCAAACACCTATCAAGGGGAATTTGTCTTCTGGCCTTCCTGGGATTGAAGCTCTCTCCCTCACTCTCTTGCTGTTCAGAGGAATAGGAAGTGAAGAAGGAAGGGAGAGCCTCGCTGTCTCAGATATAATAAAGGGTGTGTTCATCACAGAACTTCTGCTTTTCCTCATCGTGATATATCCTGATCAACTGGGGACCATGTTGTTTCCTCTCCTACCAGCTTTCCTCCATTCCTAGTATCTGCCAGCACTATAGGATCTATCAATTAAAGCCTGTGATTCTAATTTCTAAGTTCATCCATGGTACCAGCAATAACATACTTTAAAATTTCATCCTCTTGGAAACAGACAAAAAAATTGAGCTACCCCAAAGACACAGAGATCTTGGATCAGAAGCCTTACTATGTATTCCACTTAATGGATGGAGACATAATACCCTCCATATACACAAAGTTTCCAGGAATTGATGTAATTAAAAAAAAGCATATCCAACTCCAGTCAAGGAGGTAACTTAACAGTTGTCCAATGGACTGCAGGGATCAGCAGAAGCCCATGGGCAAAATCTGCTCTGTATACATAGCCTGCTTTTGTATGTCCTACAATTATTAAAATATTTTTTTTAAAAATCAAACAACAAGAAGCATGGATCACTAATAATGATCCCCTCACTCTTCTACTTGTTAAAGTTTCCTCTCTCTGTAAGATCATCTTTACCATACATCCATTTAGAGATACCCTCCCTTGAGCCTATAACTCTCCCCGCCCCCCACTACTTGGGTCATTACAGCCACACTAGGGTTTTTTATAGAATGGATACAGTAAAACCCTTTGAAAGCCTTTACTATGCTCACTGAGGTAATTTTCTCTCCTCCCATTCTTCTTCTACGGTCCCTAGTGGTGGCCCTAATTGCACAATCTTATGGTCAAATCTCAATTTCCATCTTACTAAATTTCTCAGCAGCTACTGACCTTTCCCTTTTCCTCCCTTGGTCTCTGGGAGATGATTCTCTCCTGGTGTTCCCTCTCTCTACCTGGATGTTCTTGTGAAGCGTCTTTGCCTCCTCCTCCTCCTCTTCCCTAGTTTAACAAATTATGTTATCCCTCTGGATGCTTCTCATCACAGATTCTATTTAAATGCCACCTCCTCACTGAAGCCTTCCATGCTTACCAAATCTGAAGTAGCACTGCTCTTTCCTGAACACTGTCTATTTCAATTCACCTGTTTTAGTTCTTCAGAACATACATGACTAATCTGAAATTTTCTGTTGGTTGCTTTCTCTCATTAGAATATAATTTTCATAAAAACCCTAACCTTGTCAATTTTGTCCACTGTCCCCAAGGCCTAGACAGTGGCCACACACAAAGATGATATTCCTAAATACATATTAAATTAGTGAATGAATCAATCAACCATTGACTAAATAGATCATTTCTTTGCAATAGAATGCACCAGAGTACATAAGGTAGACCACATCAGAGAAACAGACACACACACACACACACACACACACACACACACACACACACACACACGGGGAGAGGGAGAAGGAAAGAAAGGTCAGGAAATAGAAGGCGACTTTACCCCCTCCCATAATGATGTTGAGTTGACACTTTTAACCCTATGACGAGTCAGGAAGTCACCATCTGCTGGACCATATATCTCATCCTGCTTGTAGTGTGCGGGCTCTGAGTACAGAGGAAAGCCTGCAGATGTTTCAGCAGAGGACCAAATGGTACTCAGGGATGCGTCTGGAATTGCAAATCAGGCCTGGCTACAGCTAACCTCTGCTACCTGCTTTGATCTAAAATGCTTCTGATAGGTTTCCAGAATGCATGCTGCCAGAGGACTGTCCAGGAGACAGGCTTAGAAGGTTTTTTTTTTCCTTCTTCTTCGGTTTGGAAACACCATGCTGTTAGTCTAGCCACTTCTGTTTTTACATAAAAGATGTTCATAAATAAATGAAGTCATTCAAAAGCCAAGACAAGGTTAATCACTATAAGCTAGGCTTTCAGTTAACTGAATAGACGATAACTTGATCACCTCTATTCCCAGGGCCTGGCAAAGTGGCAGCCTACAGGGTACAGTCGTGCAGGCGATACCCGTACGACTCAATGGAGTGGCATTCTCATCTCGGTCCCTGTGAATAGCAGACCCTGGAACTGTGCAGGATACAACCCCAGGGCCCTATGTTGTGGTCCTGATTCATGACATGTGGCACATCAAGGTACTCTGTAACATGTCCTGAATGAATTAGGGAGAAGGAAAACCTGGAAGGCCCATTTGCTTTCTGGGAACTATCTTACATGGGCACTGGGCCAGTGGGTAGAGCCTGAAATAGCCACATCTTTTCAGAAGAAAGGAGGAAATAATTAGGGCCAGTAGCCCAGGGACATTTCCTATAGGATTTGCCTACTTCAGGGAAGTTGTAGAACCTTGCTTACCTAATTGATCTGATAAAAGGAGTTCCCCGAAAGTAGGAAAGTGTGATGCTTACATTGTGAGTAAATCACTTTTACTTCAGTTTTTTCATTGCATGAACTGTATCAAGGATAGAGTTTCAAAAGCTCTATCAAATGTGCCAGTGCTTATAAAACTCCCATCTGGTCTCTCTGACCCTCTTTTTGGTCCTCTACAGTTCTCTCCTTACAGGCACTCCGAGTGGAGTTTCTAAAACATAAAACAGGCTCTGAGACCTCCCATTGTTCCCCATCTTGCTCATAATAGATTCTAAATCCCTACGTGAACATTCTCCAGCCCAATCCATGATTCCATTTCCTACCTCCATCCTCTAAACTCTAGCTTGTACTTCTCAAGCCAATCAAGTGGATATAGAAGGAACATAGCTCAACATAATAAAGGCCATATATGACAAACCCACAGCTAATATCATATACTTAATGATAAAAAGCTAAAAACCTTTCCTTGAATATCATGAGCGGGACAAGAATGACCATTATCACTACTTCTCGTCAACACAGTATCGGGAGTCCTACCCCCAGCAATCAGAAATAAAAGCCATCCAAATCAGGAAGAAAGAAGTAAAACTCTCATAATTTGTAGATAATATAGAGAAAACCCTAAAGACTCCACACACACACACACATGCACACACACACATACACACAATAAAACAAAGCAAAGCAAAACAAAACAAAAACCTATTAGAATAAATGACTTCAGTAACGTTGCAGGGTACAGAATCAATACACAGAAATCTGTTGTTTCTACGTAGCAATAATAAACAAACAGAAGACACAATTAATAAAACAATCCCATTTACAATTACATCAAAAAGTGTGAAATGCTTACACTACACACAAAAGTAAACTCTAATTGGAATAAACACTTGAACATCAGACCTGAAACCATAAGCTTCTAGAAGAAAACAGAGGATAAGCTCCTTGACACTAGTACTGAGGATGATTTTTTTGTATTTGACACCAAATGCAAAGGCGACCTAAACAAAAATAAACACGTGGGGCTACATCAAACTAAAAGCACAGCAAATAAAACCATTAACAAAGGAAAAGTCATCTTATGCAATGGGAAGAAAAAAAGTCCAAAAAAACCCTTTTTCTCTTATGAGGGGTTAATATCATATATACATATACATATATATATATACATATATATGTATATACGTGTGTATATATGTATATATATGTATATATACACACACGTATATACATATATATGTGTGTATATATATATATATATATATGTATATATATATACAACTCATTACAAAAAAACAAACAATCTGATTTAAAAATGGGCACAGGAACTGAATAGACATTTTTCCCCAAATGCATAACAAATGACCAAAAGGTACATGAAAAGGTGTTCAACATCACTAATCATCAGGGAAATGCAAATCAAAACCAAAGTAAGATATACCTGTTATATGGCTATTATATATACCTTATACCTGTCAGCATGGCTATTATCAAAAAGACAAGAAGTAACAGGTGCTGGTGAGCGATGAAGTGTGGGAAAGGGAACACTTGTGTATTGTTGGTGTAATGAAAATTGGTAAAGCTGCTATGGAAAACAGTGTGGCAGTTCCTTAGAAAAGTTAAAAACAGAACTACCATATAATCCAGCAATTCCATGTATGGAAATATATCCAAAGGAAATAAAATCACTATCTCAAAGAGCTATCTGTACCTCCACGTTCACTGCAGCACTTGGAAACACCCTAAGTGTCCATCAATGAAAAAAAATGGATTAAAAAATGTGGTATACATATATATATAATAAAATATTGTTCAGTTATTTAAAAAAAGTAATCCTGTCATTTGCAACAACATGGATGGGCCTTAAGAGCATTACACTAAATTAAATAAGTCAGACAAATACTGTGTGATCTCACTTAAATGTGGAATCTTAATAAATGAATAAATAAATAAATACATAAATAAATAAATAAAATAAAATAAAAAGCAAAAATACCTCATAGCAACAGACAACAGATTGGTGTTTGCCAGAGGTGGGGATTGGGGATTGGGTGAAGGTGGTCAAAAGCTACAAACTTCTAGTTATAAGATAAATAATTTCTAGGGACATAATATACAGCATGGTAACTATTGTTAACAATACTTCATTGCATATTTGAAAATTGCTAAGACACTAGATCTTTAAAGTGCTCAACACAAGAAAACATTTGTAACTAATTGAGATGATAAAGGTTAACTAAATGGACTGTGGTAATCATTTTGCAATACATACATTTATAAAATCATTATGTGTGTGCCTTAAACTAATACAATGTTATATGTCAATTATATCTCAATAAAAATGGGGAAAATGAAAATTAAAAAAAAATTAAAAAGAATCCAGACTCAAAAATAAAAAAAGGATTTGATTAGTTTAGACATCTTTGTAGTGCATAAGAACATCTGTTTTTCCATGTACTCACCATCATGTGCATTTTTTCTGAAAATGTTGTGAGAGATTGGACATTTTTACAAATTCATTGGTAATCAATTTCAATAAATCAGTTTCACAATCAATTCCTTCAGTTTACAGCCTTTTCTGTCTAACAAGGCCTGATCACCCTTGAAGATCTGTCTCATCTGTGTAGTTCTTCCTAGACACACCTCTCCAGCAAGGCTGATCTCTCTCATTCCTTGCTGTAAACCTACTTTCTTAGGATTTCATACTGTAATATTTTTCACAGATATTAGTTTATATGGCTCTTTGTATTTCTAAACTGTTTATCGAGGGAAGGGTCTGTATCTTACTCTAAAACAGATTAATTAATTAATTCATTCATTCATTCTATAGAGATTTATAAAGTAGTTACTAGAGTGAGTCATTGTTTGGGACCCTAAGGATCCAGAGAAGAACCAGACAAACCAAGTGCTTGCATTCAAGGTACTTGTATTTACGAGGAGAGGAGATGCCAGCAAAAGGCACATGAATAAAATAGCTGACATCAGTTATGTATGGATAACGATAGGAAGAAACAGAATATGACTGGGTTGGAGGTAACTTTAAGTTGGATGGGGTAGAGTTAAAAGATCCTGCTGATCTCGTCTGTAAGCTGCGATGTGAATAATGAAAAGAGGCAGTATGAGAAGTTCTTGATGACAGCATCCTAGACAGATGTCACATCCTGTACGAAGGTCCTGGGAAGGAAATGGACTCAGTATGGTCAAGGTAAGAAATAATATCAGCAAGACTGAAGGGAAGTCATTGAGAATGAGAAGCATAAGAAAATGGGAGTCAGAAAGATCTGAAGGCACTAGATTATCTAAAGCCAGAGTGCCCAAACTGCGGCCCGCGGGCCAACTGCGGCCCGCGATCCATTTTTTATTGGCCCGCAGCAAATTCCAAAAATATATTTAGTTTACTTAAATAAACCAGGTGAGGCAACACGTACTTCACCTTGAGTGAGTGGCCCGGCTGTTTGTGTATTTTACCGCATATGGCCCGTGGTGAAAAAACGTTGAAAAATGTTTGGACACCCCTGATCTAAGGCATGGATAGCAAACTTTTTTTTGGAAAAGATCAAGATTATAACTATTTTTGGCTTTGCAGGCCACACAATCTCTGCCACAGGTACTCAAGTCTGCCCTTGTAGCCTGAAAGCAGCCATTGGCAGTATGCTAATGAATGAATGTGGCTATGTTCCAATAAAATTTTATTTATAAAAACAAGCAGCTGGTTGGATTTGGCCCATGGGCCACAGTTTATGATCTTTGATCTAAGTCTCATAGGTTTTAAGGAAAAGTTAAAACACTATTATCATTCTGATGGTGGCAAATGACAATAATAATAATAATAATAATAATAATAATAATAATGTCATCATCAATGGGAAACCACTGGAGTATTTTATTTTATTTTATTATTTTATTTTATTTTATTTTATTTTAATGGGAGTGATGTGAATCGCAGGTATTGGGATCTCAGGGCCTGGCCTGTTACAGGCACTTCAAAGTCAGTTGTTAAATAACAGGGGCCATTCTAAAAGAAAAAGAAACTATTTTAAAACTCTCTCTCCTAAAATATCTAGCTCAGGGGTGGTAGACACTGGAGGGGAAAAATGATAGTGTCATTATGGGGAACAAAACCTTTTATAGTTACTATTTCAGTACAGCAACTAACCTGTTTTTTTAAGACTTTTGTGACGGAAGGCAATGGATGAAAAAACTGTTGGTTATAAGCCAAGCAATCAATTGAAAGATACAGCTGAATGGAGTAACACAAGACATGTTAGAGAGACAATTTTCCATTTTAAGCACCTGAGGACCCGATCCTGAAACCAGCGCTTCGGTATCAGGCAGTCTGGTTGCCAGCATCACCACTAAGGAATCATTTCCCTGTGTTTTCTTTTCCCAACAGCTGTAGCAGAAAACTGGAATTCTACGACAAAATGAAATGAAAGGTCCTTCCATTTGCAAAGCACTTTAGAATCTAAAATTTAATGAGCTTGCTTACGAGTCATTCACATAGCTCTAACCCTGGAATCAGATGGTGGTGTCTCTTCTCTGACACAGCCATTCCTAGAGTTTTCAGCTCAATTCCTTTGTCAGCAGTGTGCCTCTGTTGGTTATTTATTAGCTTTTGGTGCCAGATTTTCAATATTAGAAAATCTGAAGATTCTGGCCCCATTCCCCACTGCACTATAACCAGGTAGTATTCCAATTTAGAAACAAATATGAAAGTTTCAAGGTCTTACAAAATACCTACCTTTGTCTCTGTCCTCCCATCCAGGAGGATTCAGGGAAAAAAGGATTAAGAACTAAATTACATTTTGCTACACATGTTAGAAACATCTCTGTGGTTTCCTTGCCTCTCAGTTAAATACCTTTAAAAAAAATACACAAGGAACTGCTACACCTCAAGATCTGTAACATTAAACAAAGAGGGAATAATATGATTGCTGAGTGAAAACTAAGCACTCTGATCACCTGGAATTTGATGCGGCACCAGGTAGCAGCCCAGGTCTCATCCACACTGCAATTTGGCCAGAAGATTCCTACTTCGTCACTTTGACATGGCACTGGGGAGGTTACCAGACAAATCCAATGGAATTGATAGAATTGGAAGGCAGATTTAGCCAGCCTAAATATCCGGTCTTGGACGCTAAAACCCAATCATTACAAACTGTTCTGGGGCTTTGGAACTGTTAGCCAGAATTACCCAGGTGTGAACAACTGACTCCTTATGTATAAGTCAAGCCACTTCGGAAACGATATTAGCTTCTTGCAAGTGATATATCAGAAAAGAGAGTCACATCAAAGTTCAAAGGGAAGATTAGAGAGCCCGCCATACAGGAAACAAAGTGGGAGTTTCTGTTTTGGTCATTCGATTGCCTACCAACCGACAGTTACTGACGACCCACTGTGCCTGAGGTTCCTCCTTCAGGTATCTACAGACCTTTGAGAACCTCAAGGAATTGCTAAGTTAGTGGCATTAACTTGTCCCTTACATTCCTTGCCACAGTGTACTCTCTACCTTGCCCTTCATTTTCTCGGTTGACTATTTGTGTCTCTTTTCTAATACCCTCATGTACCTGAGACTTGAACGAGAATGTTCAATCAGAGAAATTCCACACGAGCCCCTCTTGAAGTCTGTAATTGGACTGCCATTTATGTAGGCTACTCACTCCCTGATTCACTGACTTCTCAATGACTTTATAGCCAAACCCAGACAGACCTGGAGAGTCAAATGTGATGCTGAGCTGGGGTAGAGAGCTACCAAAGGCACAGGTCGGCAAGCTGGGCGGTTAGATGGCATGCCCCTGCATTCTCAAGTCCCAGGTGACAATCAGCCAAGAACGCCTGTATTCATTAGGAACTACTTACAGTTCAAAAGCCAGACACCCATTACCCTTGGAAGAAACCAGAGCAGCGGTAACACACTGGCGAAATCCAAAACAAGAGACTACACAAACAGTATTTCTAGTATATAGATACTCTTCAAAACCATCTCTAATACGCATAATATATATCACTACTGTTTCGCAGTCTCACCCATAGACCACTCTCTTTACTTGGAGAGGGAGGGTACAGATTGAGGGCAGTGTTCCAAAGTCTCCTCCTACCTACAGTCCTATGGATCAGCATCTTAATTCCCAGGTCCCATCTAGTTTTGCTATGGGCGGTTTGCTTGCCCCTTTACTGAACAAGCAGAGAATGGGGGTGCAGCTGGCTACCAGCTCTGATCTGATTATTTTCTCCAAGGGACTGTGCTCACTCTTTCTCATCCTTCAGGGTGTATACTATTACCATGTTCCCTTGATAATAAGACTTTGCTGGACAATCAGCTCTAATGTGTCTTTTGGAGCAAAAATTAATATAAGACCCGGTCTTATTTTACTATAAGACCGGGTTTTATATAATATAAGGCCAGGTCTTACATTACTTTTTGCTCTAAAAGATGCATTAGAGCTGATTGTCTGGCTTGGTCTAATTTTTGGGGAAACGGTATAAATCTAAAAGTCTGAGCATAGGGAAAGTCCATTTAAATCATCACTGATAACCACTATTCTTCCCAGAATAGAATTTCACATGTCAAAATAACTATAAAAAGTTGTGTGCTCGATTCCAATGTGTTTGGAATTACTTTGCCCCAAACCACCAAGTAATGGTATCCTACAATTCAACTCTATTCTGGCACTATTTACCCAGAGACAGTATCAGACTCCACAGGTTAAGGGCTCAGGCCCAAACACTAACAACCCCAAGTTCAGACCCAGTTGTAAGTCCAGGTTCTCAGCTACCAACTATGGATTCCAACAACTCCTTCCTTAGGTTCCATTAATTAGCTAGAGCAACTCACAGAACTCAGAGAAACATTTTACTTTCTAGATTAACTTTTTTTTTAATAATAAAAGGATGTAAGGCAGGAACAGCAGGATGTAAGAGATGTGTAGTGCACAGTTATGGGGAAAGGGTGGAGAGCTTCTGTGCTCTCAGAGCCCACCACTCTCCCCAAATCTCCACAGATTCACCAACCCAGACGCGCTCCAAACACCATCCCTTCGGGTTTTTATGGAAGCTTCATTACATAGGCACAACTGATTAAATCACCGGCCATTGGCAATGGATTCAACTTCCGGGCCCTCCCTCTCCCTGGAGACCATGGGGGTAGGATTGAAAGTTCCAACTCTCTAATCACATGGTTAGTTCTCCTGCAACCAGCCCCCATTCATAGGTGTGGTCCAAAAGTCATCTCATAAACGTAACAAAAGACACCTTTATTGTTCTCTTTACTTAAGAAATTCCAAGTGTTATAGGAGCTCTGTGACAGAAAAGAGACAAAGACCAAATACATATAATATTTCATATTATAAATCACAATATCACAACTATCATGCAAACCATTACTCATAAGTAATGCATAATCTTTCTAGAACATAAATCCAACAGTGTCACACCCTGCCCTAAAACTCATTGAGGCATCCTCCCCAATTGCCTAAACTACGAAGTCACTATACAGGGTCCTCCGAGTGTTCACCTCTACCCACCTCTCCAGAGTTAGCTCTTATTAACCCCTAATCCATACTAGAGCCTCTACTTACGGTTTCCCCAAATGCATAACTATTTTACCTTCTGCTGACCTTTCCGCCTTGAGCCGACAGAACTGTTTTGCTAAAGGGAGTCTATTGTGGTAGGATGCAGTTCTTTACTGAGCATTTCCCCTGTGCCAGAAAGTATCTGAATCACTTTACACTTTAACTCATATAATTCTAGTTACATTACAGATGCAATTTCTAGTTTCAGTGCAAACAGGCCAATAGGTATAAGAATACTTGATGATCAAGTTTCAAGAGAAAGGAGGAAGAGGAGAGAAAGGAAGGGTTTCTGTGCAAAGCATTTTTAAATGGTTTTATTGACATTTTTTTTTTAAAGGCCTCAAATAGAGTAGCTTGTACTAAGATCACATAACCAAACCAAGACTTGATACTTAACCTAACTGCAGTTTCAGTTTCAGCGTCTTCCAGGAATGTAATCATAACTAGTCAATCTAGAATAACCTGGTCAGGACTAGTGAGGTAATCCTCCTGATAGACCCCTGTCATCCCCCAAAGGAAGGTGACCTTGCCTGAAATTATCCACACTTTCCTAGTACCTTGCTTGTCCCAACCCCTTCTGCGTATAAAAAACTTTCATTTTATACAGCTCTTTGGAGTTTCTTTCTGTTTGCTAGATGGGCCCAATTCATGTACAATTGAATAAAGCCAATAAATGTTTAAAATGTACTTAGTTAAATTCTGTTTAACAAATTGATATATAATATAGGGTTTCCAAACTGGAATTCCCGCCCGTTCTCAGGAATTTTTTTTCGCTTTCCGTTCCCGAATCCCGAGAAAAGTTGGCTGGGAAATCAGGAAAATCGGCTCCTTGAAACCAGGTGGTTGGTAGTATTGGCCGTCACTTTGTGGAAACAATTCATCGTAGAGAACAGAAAACAGTTTATATCTTGGGATTCGGGAATGGGAAAGCGAAAAAAATTCCTGAGAATGGGCAGGAATTCCCACCTAGAAACCCCAAATATAATACACTGCACATATCTGAAGTGTGCAATTTGATTAGCTTTAATGTATGTATGTATCTGTGAAACCATCACCATAATCAAGAGAGTAAACACAGATGCTACCCTCCAAATTTCCTTGTGCTCCTTTGTGATTCTAAGCCCCTCCCCTTCATCCCCAGCCAGTGACTAATCTGCTTTCTGTCACTATAGATTAATTTGAATTTTTAAAAAGAATTTTGTATGAATGAACTCATACAGTAAATACTCCTTTTTCTCTGCATTCTTTCTCTCATAATTATTTAGAGATCTATCCTTGCTGTTGGATCTGTCAATAGTTTATTGCTTTATATCACAGAGTAATATTCCATTTTATGGATAGACTTTAATTTGTTTATCCATTCATCTATTCATGGGCATTTGGATTGCTTCCAGTTTTGTACTATTAAAAATAAAGCTACCGGAAAAAAAATTCATGTGCAAGCATCAGTATGGACATATTCTTTCATTTCTCTTAGGGAGAGACATAGGGAGGATGGCTAGAGTAATTTGATAGGTGCATGTTTAACACTAAGAACCTGCCCAACTGTTTTCTGAAGTGACTGCACCGGTTTTTACATTTTCACCAGCAGTGTATCTGAGCTCCAGTTGTTCCTCACCAGAACCTGATGTCATCAGTCTTTTAACGTTGTACTAAGCAATTTAAAGACCTCATTTTCTCTTAACCTTTTCACTGGTTAATTGATTTCAAGTTTGTTCTCCAAAATGTGTCAAACATAATTACAGTATTTATATTTTTAAGTAAATACAGTTAAGGTGCTACATTTTATTAAAATAGATGATTACTTTAAAGTATAAAAATGCCCTATTGTTATTCATTCTTGAAAAACACAAAAATATAGAAAACTGTACACCTGCTTTCTTAAACTTCCTTTCTGGAACACTGAGTCCGTGGGATAAAGTCAAATGCCACAGTCAGCAACATGGAAAAATCATTTGACTATAGACGAGCATCGCAGCGAAAAGGTTTTAAACAAACCTAAAAGTAGGGATAATTATACCAATTGTGCAGATGAAAGCAACCAGGACCAAAGAAGTCCAATGACACATCCAAAATATATAATGCTTAGGTTCAGACAGAGCACCATAGGATGAAGGGGGAGGGGTATAGTCGTCAGGCAGCTTCTGGGACCAGAGAAATGGAGATCAGGAAAACATCCTAATTGGGCCAGTTTTATGATCTATATGTATTAGGTGGGTGCAAAAGTAATGGCGGTTTTTATCCTTTTTAATCTTTTAAACTGCCATTACTTTTGCACCAACCTAACAGTATGGGCGTCTCACCCCAAAGCAGTTCTCTCATTGCTCATCAGCAGACTATATTCTGTTATGATTTCTTGTGCTCTGAGAAAAAATTCCTTTTGACAATGACAGGTGGTCTATGGTGCTCTGAAAACATGCCAACATGCCAAAGGGCAGAGATTTGTTTGATTATCCCGGTACCAGTTATAAGGGTGAGGCCGTATCCTTGTGGCTGGGTCTCTCCGTGGCTCAAGTCTCAAAATGAAATACACGTAATGGGAAAAGCATGTTCCAGGGAGCACTCCATGGAGGGCAGATTCAAGGTCTCTTGTTGAGCCTTTCCTTTTAGCAGACATTTCTCTTTCTGGTGTAGCTGTCTGTTCAAACCTTGAATGGCCAGAGCCTTTGTTTTTATGTAGCAAGCTGCTTCCTTATTAGTTCTGGCTCAGTTCAGTTTTACACAGGCCCTTGGCTTTTACCTGCTGAACTAGTTATTCTGGCTAAAGGAAGGGAATAAGATGGTAAAGGCTCCAATTTTCCTAGGGTGACTGCACCTGAAATTAGCTGATGCATCGTAAGAGGAGAAAGGAGGACTGACTGCACCATCTCAAGCCACTGGCTAATGCCTGACATGCAAACAGCTGGTTTCAGAAGGCTGTTTGCAGAGAAGTTCAGTTATTACGGAGATCACAGAAGGAAGCAGGAAGAAAATGGTTTCATATGCTTCTGATATAAATAGCAACAGACTAAACGTAAACAGCAGACGCAAGATCTCAACCACCAGTATCCATGCCCATCACAGCATGGGTGCACACACGGCCTCAGCATAAACTACATGTTGGAACATTTCTCTCTACCGTGTTTAGATGCAAGGTGAAGGTTCTTAGTAAGCCTTCCAGAAGGAAAAATAAAGATTTTTGTTTTAAAATGTTTGTGTATATGTGCAAATATGTGCATGTTTATATATCTAGAAGTCAAGTCATCAGACTGTTGACAATGATTGTCTCTAGAGAATGGGATAACGGGAGTCCTTTTTCTTTCCTCATTTAGATGCTGTTCAAAAAAAGACTAAATAGCGGGCAATGTTACTTGCAAAATAATATACATATATATGTAAGTATATCTCTATTTCAGTAACGAAACAGCATAATGCAAAAGGAAAGATAGGGCACAATGTATTCACATATTCTTTCAATATTGAGAATGTTCGAAACAGCTTTCAAACCTGCTCTATCTTTTCTAATCCCTCAGGCTTTCTTCAAACGAGTGCCATCTTTTGTCCATCCATTACAATAGCTACTTAACTAGGTTTCTTGCCTCTCTGCTTCTCACTCTTGCTCATCCTCAAGTGTCGTCCCTGGAATTCCTATTTCAAAATACCCACTGCTCATATTTCTCCCACATTTATCAACTTTTGCTGGATCTCCATAACTTAAAAGACAAAGTCTAAAATCATCACAACTGGGGCTCCACTACTCTTCACTGCATCATTACCACTGTTATAGAGTCCAGGTCCCCAAAACCAGAGGTCGGAACAGATGTGAACTTGTATCAGAGGGGAGACCGAGCAGAGTTCAACAAAGGCATGAGGGGATATTTCATCCTAAGAAAGAACAGCAGGTATTTCAGCTTACAAGCTATAGAATTTAAAATTAACTTGGTCCTCCACTTTGAAAAGATGTGATTCTTACCAAAAGTTTAATTTAGGAATGAAAGTTTGGGGTTCATGTTGTTTCAAACTTTGTTCATAGAATGAGGTTTTATTAAATTCTATTATTACACTCGCATATTTGCATAAGTCAAAGAGGCTTAAGTGCAATCCGTCTCCTCCTTCTACGTGCCGTGTGCTGAGAACACCGCTCCCCTACTTTTTCCCATGTGATATAATTTCTTACTGGACTGCTTCCTCTGCCTGGTCACTTCAGTCCACTTGTCCCATTTCCTGTGAGGATTAAGTGGGGTTCCCTTCTCAGTGCCAGTCCTTCATTCTCTGTATGACAATCAGAGCGTGCCTCACACTAGTTGGTGCATTTGAAGTCCCCTGGTGACCATTAGCTGTGAGTTCCTGACAGATAAGGATGGTGCCTTCTTTACCTCTGTATCACAGTCCTGCAGAGAGTACTAAGGGCACAATAGGTGTTTCACAACTGTCAGTCCAATTGCTGAAAGACCATGAGGAAATTTTAATCAAATCAGATAGCACAGAGCATAACCTAATATATGACTTCTGAAGAGAACTAAGACTGCTCCTTAGCAATTTAAAAAGAGACTTATAATCAGAGACAAAATAAAGACCAACTGAAGCACACCCCGTTTTCCCGACTATTCCTTACTTTTAAGCAGATTAATCTTAACAAAATTCATTTATTGGCTTTCACACAATAAATAGCTGGGTGGGAAGAAGTACCAAACGGTCATGGGTTGAAGCCCGATACTAAATCAGAAATGGCACATGGATTTTAAATTTCTTCTAGTTCTCACTTATTGGTAGTGACTGCCTAAACACTGTTGATAAGGACAGACCGCACCTGGGTTTAGGGGCAGGCTGCCATTATTTATTAGTGATGTCTGCCCTGGGCATAGATTAGGGAGTGTTTACCGACCCGACAAATATTTCTGATCTCTATATTGGTACCTAGGCTGGTTTTTGCTTTGTGTTCAGATTCTGAAGAGCTATCTACTACATGTGGAAGGTCAAAAGGTCTTGACCTATAGTCTCAACCCCTCAAGAAATATCCCTGGGAAACAGTTCTATGTGTCTGTCTTCTTGCTATCTCTGACCCCTGGGTCAATGCCTCGGTCCTGGCTTTTAAAGTTTCTGGCCCAAACCTTGGAGCTGATACTTCAGTGAGAACTTCTTTTTCTAGACTTTGTCTTTGACCCTGGAAAGTGTCTTTCTGATCTCCTGGTTCCTTGATTTCTTGACCTCCTATGTGTTTGGGATGAGAATTCCTTGTGATCACATTCCTTGTATACCAGGATCTACTTTGCCTTTGCAAAGCCAAGTGGTACAAAGCTTGTGTCCTTGTCCACGTGTAAGCAATGATATATTGGCTTACCTAGAAAGTTCTTCAGACAACATTTGGCTGAAAAGTCTCTGGATAAACATTGCATCTCTAGAGTTTCTCGGATTTTGGCAGGGTTGCCTGTATTCTTCCTACCCGAAACATGCTTTATTTTCCAGGTTGCATGCTTACTCTCTGCATAGATACGCCCACAGTCCAAGCCTTTGTTTTTCATGGAAAACAATCTAGTCCTCCAACAGACAGTGCTAGTAGAAAACAATGGGATATCCCTACACATCACTAGACCAGCTAGTTCCTCCTGTGCTATTGCTCTACCATTTGCAATATTTCCTTGAGTCATTGTAGTAACCTAAACATAATTCCTAAAACCAGGAATCATTCTCTTATGGCTAAAGCTTACTTCTTCCCTCCCTGATCATGTTGCAAGATCCTCCTTCTAGAAGTCACAGGATTAGCAATGATAAATCACGACAGCAGTAATCTTCTGCATCCTCTTTAATACTGTGTTTCCCGCAAAATAAGATCTAACCAGAAAATAAGCCCTAGCATGATTTTTCAGGATGACATCCCCTGAACATAAGCCCTACTGCGTCTTTGGAGCAAACCTTAATATAAGACCCGGTTTTATTTTGAGGGAAACACGGTAAGAGCAAAAATAAACTTCATAAAAGTTGATATTTTACAAGAAATAAGACATTTTCTCATACTTCGTGCTGTGCTAATGAACTCAACTGATGAGAGATTCCATGAAGATATCCCAAGCACAATCAATAGGAATTAAATCTCCTGAAGCAGTAAATAGTCATTACTGAACTTACTGCCCACTCTTTTTTTTTCTGTTGCAATGGAATCTTTCCATTTGAAACACTTAAACTGTTAAATCCAAACTAAAATGAAAGGGCTATAAGTCTATATGTTGCTAGCATGGTGAGAATGCCTTTTGCTATGACCTTTTTGCTGCATTTGGCAATTTGCCGCCTTCCACAATTCAAATTCCAAGGTTTCACATACATAAAATATTTTTTGATTGATCCCTCACGCTTCCCTAGTCATATGCCCATCATCAGAGTGTGTGCACTTTCATGCAACAATTCACTGTTCCCATTTGGCAATTCAGTACCTGTGTGCCAATTAGCTATTTGGGAGTATACAAAAACGGGTATGTGCCTTCTGATATCTGGGATAAAAAGCACACTGCTTGAAGACAGCTTAGTTTTTCCTGTAGTCCAGTGCTACCAGAACAACATCTTCTAGAACAACTAGAACCAGTGAATTCAGTTCCTAAAACCTTGCATCATTTTTGGGTTTTTTAATGAATAAACTATACCCCTGACATGAAAAGATTCATAGTCACGACTGAAAATGGACAGACAAATGAAATGGTAGAGTGTCAAATATGCATTATAAAAAGGCCCATTTACAAACAACTGCAATTATCCCTCCCTTGTATATTTCTTAAGAATAAATGTCTAAGAAAAGCATGTAATGTTTTTTTAACCTGTTTCATGGAAAATTATGCTTGTTTTAATAACTAAATAATTATTACCTCCATCAGCTTTGATGACACACATCATGCCCCATAAAAAGTTCAGTGGTTATCGACTTACCAGCATAAGTTTGGATAATTTTTTTTCTTCTTCTCTCTATTGCATTTCACTACCCTAACTCATATTTTACTATTCCCTTGGCTCAGTGATAGATAGAAGCAATAAAATGAATTCAAGTTGGTTTCACAGACAGTAAACATGCATTATGAATTTGAAACATACTGTTAGAAACATACTATGCTTGTTGAGCATATATTTTAGAAGAACTTCCTTCAAGACACTTTATAGTTACAACCATAATCTGGAACCATCGCCCTTGGCTTTAGAATTCTGTGTGGTTTCATGAGATATTCACTTTTTTTTAAAAAAAAATGCAGTCTAAACATTTAGCTTTTGAATCAAACAATATAGGTAAAAGACGTCTTTTTAGTTGGAAAACCAGTCAACTGCCATTAATCCTTCAAATGATTAAACAGAAGTAACAATGACAAATCGGATTCACCTAATTCTTAGAACCATAGATTTCTGAATTTGTAGACATTCCTACTTCAATCCTTGTTTCTCTCACTTAGGGAATTAAGTCCCTGAATGTTTAAGAGACTTTTCCAAACTAACACGGAATCAGACTACACCCCTAACATCCTAACATCTAATCAAACTATTAATATAACTATGCTTTCTTTCTCCTATAGAGTGTTCCAGTTAGGACTCTCGGTCTCAGTTCTGGCTTCAGTTGTACCAACAGGTCAGATCGGCCTTCATCAAATGAAAGACGCCACATCTTATTAAGATTTCCCAATTGGCATACACACAAAACTATAGCCAGACGGGCTGGGTATAGAAGTCAGATGTGTATAAATCATGACTAGAATTAACACCGTAGCATTGCCGTATTTGCACGCATGTCAGTCAAACCTACAGCTGAACATACATTAATTATGACTTAACCCACTAGTGCTGCCAAATTTGCATATTTATAAAAATTTATAATTATATATGGGCATCATGTGCACTAACCATATGCAGGACCAATATATTAGGGCCCACTCATTCTGAAAAACTTTGAAATTTCATAGCTTGATGACACTTGCTCTAATACTGCTCCCCCCTCTGCTGGAAAGTTGAGTCTCTGGTGTCACGCTGAATCACTTGATGTGATTAATGTACCTAATGATGCATTTCTCAGAATGTATCCCCATACTTATGAGGCACATGACAGTATATGTGTGTGTGTGTATATGTGTATGTATATGTACACACACACACACACACACACACACACATACACACACTCCATTGGGCAACTCTAATATGTTGTATAGCTCATGTACTAGATCCAATCCACAGTGACAGCCCAGACAGTCACTAAGAAGAGAGAGAGTTACTAATGACCACAGGAACTGTGGTCCTCCTTTCCTATCCTGAAGACATATGTGTGTAAATAGAGTGGAGAATGAATTATTCCGAAGGTTTAATTTAGATAGATAGCCTCATACTGGATAATCTCTTGCAACACTGAATAATTCTATAAATTAACTTGAAAAGGCTAACTCTTGTGTGTTTCCAGTGGAATGAATGTAGCAAAGTTCACTGCAAGTTTTTGACTTTTGTAGCATTGATGCTTATTCTTTAATTTAGGATTTCTCTACTTTTAAGAATACCATTCTGCATATGTAAAACCTCTCACTCTATACAGTTAATTTGGTTTTAATATTTACAGAAATGAACACATTTGAAATGGATGGTGTAGTGTGCATTTTCACTTACCTTTTCCGCTGACTGAGCGGTGCCAAAAAAAATTGGGATGAAGGCAAGCCATACTATACATGTTGTGTACATAGTGAATCCAATGGGCTTGGCTTCATTAAAATTCTCTGGGACACCCCGAGTCTTGATGGCATACACAGTACATGTGACCATGAGAAGAATGCTATATCCCAAGGAGCAAATGATTTGGAGGTCTGTAATGTCACATTTGAGAACTCCCCTGGCCTGCTCAGGGTTCATTGTCTTATGTTCATCATAGTCTACGATGATGTTGGGTGGGTCAACCCCAAACCAAATGAAAACACCTAGAAGTTGAACTGATATTAAACTGGAAGTGATTGCCAGCTGTGATGTCGGGCTTATGAGCCTGGGAGCTGTCACTGATTTCTTGCCCTGCTCAAATATGCGATAAATCCGATTGGTTTTTGTCAAGAGGGCTGCATAACTGATGCACATCCCCAAGCCCAAGAAAACTCTCCGGAAAGAACACACTGCCACATCAGGCTTGGCTATCATCAGGAAAGTGATAATGTAACAAAGAAAGATGCCTGTCAACAGAACATAGCTGAGTTCCCGCCCGGATGCCCGGACTATGGGCGTGTCATTGTAGCGGATGAACGTGGCCATGACAAAGATGGTGGCAATGATCCCCAACATTGCTAGGAAGACAGGGATGACAGCCCAGGGGGAATGCCACTCCAGTTTGATAATGGGGATATCCTGGCAGCCAGTCCGGTTTTCATTGGGTCGCTGATCATAAGGACAATGATGGCATGTTATCTCATTCAGCTGGTACTGGTAGCCGTCGCAAGGCTCACAGGTCCAACAGCAAGGAGTTCCCTTCTGTGTCTTCTTTCTTTGGCCGGGTTTGCATGGCAGGGTACACACTGAGGGAGGGATCTCCCGGACTCCTTTACCCCACTGCATATCCTCGATCTGCAGTGTAAGAAATAAGAAGGTGCAACAGGCAGATTATTCAAGAGAAAAGAAAAAGAATAACAAACAGTAATAATAGTAATGTTTGACACTTGATGAAGGAGCTACAACCGAGATTTGACTCCCTATCATTTTCGATGCAGCGTCCTAGCTCTTCAACACTATAGAATATGTTCCAAGCATGCCTGATTCTAAGAATTCCCTGAGGCATCTCTTGAAAATACAAATTCATTGTCCCCAACCTAGACCTCCCAAATAAGAATATCCTGAAAAAGAGACTTTGGATCTTGATTTTGAACAGGTGCCAGAGGATTCTTATGATTAGATAAATACTGACACACTCTCTACTGCCTTCTCCATAAGTGTAAATGTCCCTAACCAAATTAAAAACAAACAAAAATCTTAATATAACAAGCTACATTCACCTCCCTTATTAGGTGCTTTTTAAAAATATTTTTTAAATTATTGTGGATGATATTGGAGTGCTGACCACCTTCCCTAAAATTCTGTAGGCATTTTCATTGAGAATGTTTGAAGCGAAGTGAACCTATCCTATTGTTTATCACACTGGGGTGATAAGATTCATTATTGAAGGCTTGAATTGTAGTAGAGTATATCCTAAGAGATCAGGAAACATTTAATAAGAAAATAATATGGTGTGGAAACCTTTCAAGATCGGCCATGTTTCTATTTGGAGATGACATTTAAACTAAAACATTGTATCTTAGAGTGGATGAAAGGGTATTTGCTTAATTAGAATATTGATTTTTCTGGAAGAGAATTCATAATCAACATTGTTCTGAGAAATAATGGCATTGGAAACAGGAACTTTATTATTGGGCTGAGATCTCATTGTAGAGGATATCTCTCTTCTGCCATCACAGACCCAATTCTTTCTTTTCCTGATATCAGTTCATCAGGTATTTTTTTCTATATTCTTTCTACCAGATAGATCTTACACTGATGCTCCATGAGTTGCACATGGGACCCAAGCTTGGCCAGTTAGTATATTGCAGTGTTTTTCAAGCCTGAGTAACATCAGAATGACTCGGTGGCCTTATTACAACCCAGTATGCTAGCCCCACTCTAATTTTCTGATTCGTTGGGTATGGGACAGGACCTGAGAATATGCATTTTTAACAAAATTTCAGGTGATTTTGCTGGGGATCCTTTAGGGACCACACTTCATCAACCACTGATACATTCTCCTCTTAACCACAGAGATTGGGTCAGGGACAGGATCATTATGGAATGGCACATAATTTAATTTCAAGGCTTTTCCTGAGATTACACAGATTGAAAATCTTTGTTTTTGTTGGACTTGCAGTTTCCAGCATGAAGGATGCTGGTGCTCAAGGTGACAAGAAGGAAGGAGTTTGTCAGTAAAAGGAAGTCAACACTAAGGAAAGCAGAGTGCGGAGTTGAAGCTAAAGATTACTGATGAATCTGTTTGAACTTCTGGATAAAGCTATGCCTGCAGCACGAATTCCCTAGACTGTGCCAATATGGAAGCCAAGAAATTCTGCTATGCTGAAACACTTTAAGTTGCATTTTTATCGCTTGCAACCGAGAGTCCTGAAAAACATATGTATTAAAAAATAGCTCCAGGATCTACAAGTTGCAAAGGACATATTTAGCAAATTAATTTACAGAAGAAATTCCAATGAACAAATTTGGCTGATACTTCCCATACCTAGTTAATTGAGTTTTTAGTATAGTTGAACTAAAAAATAACTTAGAAAGATACGAGAAAGTCTGAGACTTTTTTAGCGATAAAAATAATTTTAAGAGATGAGGTGGAAAGAAAATTCATAGCTCATTGGAATTTCACTGCTATGTTACAACAGTATGTAATTTATAGTGGGGTGTGATACTCCCATCAAAACACAAATGAGAACTACATTCAAAATCTGAACCAAATGTACGGTGGTTAACTGAAAAAGATGGCTCGAAGATTAAACTTCATCAAATAGCATAACCTTCCAATGGTTGAAGTTAAACTTTGACCAGAGACCTGAGAATCTCAGATGATTCAAGTAAACTCATTTGCCGGAACATCAAACCCAAGTCAACACTAACAAATCTAACATAAATAAAATAAGTCTAACTAATATAAACCATAATCACTTCTTTCTTGACATCATCCTTTTTGTAGCAGTTAAGTCACCAGCAGCCACGCCAAAGTCATAAATTAAAGAAATAATTTGTAATAAAAGAGAAAAGATTTATGTTAACTTTACAAATGTCAAATTTCAAGAAGCTAGAATTTAGAAAAACTACTATTATTAATACAAATGTTTTCAAATGTCAGATTCAAAGGTCCTACTCATGGTTAGTAAGAGAGCTAAAAAAAAAAGACAACTATAAATAAATTTTATTAGCCAAACTTGGGTTTGCCTGATCCTAACACAAGTGGATACTAATATGGTATATGATTAAGCTTGATCTATGGGGATAGATGTAGAACTCATACAAATATAAAAAAATAAGGTATCATTATGTCATATTTTATAGTCAATTTCAAATGTTGCCAGCTCACTATTTTTAGATCCCCTTGGAATAAAATAAAATGCCCAACACTGCTGAACAGCTTTTTATTCATAGCTTATCCAAATATATATGAGAGTTGTAACTGCAAACATTATATTGACTAATTACTTAATTTGTTTTGAATTTTCATTTAAAGTAGATCTCAACGCAATTTAATTAAATATATTAAACCAACAAAGTTGCCTCCTCTCCAAATGAACAAAAGTCTAATTTACTTGCTTTGTCAACAAAATCCTTATTGATAATGTAATCTGTTTTTCATGAAGGTACCAAGTAACCTTTAAAAGCTCTAGTGAGAATTTTGTTAAAGCGGTGCATGTGATTTGTGCACGTCTGTATGCATCCACAGATATTCAGTGCCCTGTTTCATAAGAAGAAACAGTCACCTGCAAATGCCCATGGGCCCCTCTTTAAGGGAGAATAATAATTTAGGGCTATGAAATATCAACTCTAATGTCCATTTACTTTGCCAAAAGGTTAATGGGAATGCAAATTTCAAGTTTATTTTGAACTCTGAAACAAAATTGTGTTTCAGTTAGCTCGGAAGCCTAGCTTAAGGTGCAGAAAGGTTAGGACAAAGGCTAATTTGTTTACCATTTTCCTCCTGGACACCCAAAGTTTGTGGTTATTGGATACTGGATCTGCTCAATAGCTGCCTGAGGATGAGAGACTATTGAGATGCCAGCTCTTGGCAAGAGAATAAAACTTATAGCTCATACCATGAATTAACACCATGTACGGGACATCGATTATATAGATAGGTGAGTTAATGTTTTAGGAAAGAGAAAAGTATGCAGTTCTAGCTAATGCAAGCAAAAATAAGCCCTGTTGAGGGGTCCCAGGAAAGTGTACTTCTCTCTTAAAAAGGAGACACAAAGAAGGGCTATGCGGTCTTCAGCCTCTGAACTTGAAACATGATTTATGGAACAGCAGCAGCCATTTTGCAAACATGAAGAGACAACTTAAGGAACAAAGCCAATATGCTGAGGATAGACAGTAAAATACAAAAAGAATTTAATTTGTGTCTTTGATGGCATAATTATATAATCAAATTAACATTGGTATTCCTCCACTGCTGAATTTCAAATATGAAATGACAAACCTTCCTTAAGGGTTAACCAATTCCTCATGGGTAATCTACTACTTGCAGTCAGACGTCTAATACATTCTTTCTTGCTTCTGCATCAGGTACGTGCAGACCTTGTGAGTCCATTAGACAATTAGCCACTAATTCAAGTTCTTGCATAAATCGTAGGTAGCTCTAGAAGGAAAGGGAATTTTTGACTCACACACAATCAGAAACACTTGTTCTCCTGAAAATTCTCCGAAAAGAAGGTGGTAAAGTCCTGGACTCAGAAAATCAGCTATGGCTCCATTGCTTCTGGCTCCGACAGAAATAATGAAAAAGCACATGTCAGCTATAGCTCCCTAGCACATGTGTCTGGCAAAGAAAAATTGGGGTTGGGCTCTAGTAGAGAGAGCGCTACTCCACAGGGAATGTGCAGACCTTCTAATCACTGGAATTTTAAAATAAAACCAAATTAGTTACTGTCTGACTGCCAAATGCAGAAATCAAATAGTGATCGAATTTTTATAAACAGTGTTTGGTGCATTCATTTTTATCTAGAAGAGATCTGTTCCTTTCCCCACACAGACACTATCCGAAAGAAAATTTTGTCACCCCAGGGATATTTTCTTTGGTGAAATTGAATTTGCATATTTCCAAAGCTTACTCTGTAGACCAAGCTGGCTGGTGTTTCTATTGCATAATTCTCTGCAATATTAGTTTTACTTATTAAAACCTTAATAGAATGAGCTAATTTAAAAAGATATTTCTTATGAAAATGCCATTTGTTCATTAAAATACATTTGTCCTATCTAATTTATAGAAAAAGCTTTTTAGGAAAATTGCAGAGGAATGTTGAATTTTTAATACTAGAAAAAAACCAGGTTTGGTTCTGGTGGAGAGTGGGTAAGGTGGAGTGGCTAGCAAGAGCTTCCCATGGAATTCTGTAGCATCTCAATGTCTTTTTCTTTTTTTCTTTTTTGTAAGACTTAGCCTCTATTTTTGTATCTCAGGCAGCATGACTAGATTGTGAAACAAAATTTTGGGACCGGTATATGATAATAAAAAAAATCATTAATTCACATTCTACTTATCCCAAATTTGTAATGATAGAAATCACCCTTTTTTTTTTTTTTTTTTTTTGATAGAAACCGTCCTTTTTTTTTTATGTACTCTAGGAAGAAAGTACCGCACACAGTACTATTAGAATTGGCTTTTGACTCTGGTAGGCCGTGGTCATTCATGGAGGAATTCCGAACTTCATCTCATCGTAAAACCCCTGGAGGTCCAAGAGGTGGATAGCTTTGCACTGCTACTGAGACTTTATTTTGAGGTAAGCCAGTGGTTCTCAAACTTGCCTGCATATTTGAATCCCTTGGGGATCTTTTAAACATTCCAGACAGGCGTTAGTTTTTATTAAAGCTCCTCAAGTGACATGCAGATAAGTTTGGGAATCAGTGAACTAAGCTCTCTGATGGACTGGGATTTAGAGGAAAACGTTTGTGTTAGTTAGAGAATCTACTGACTACAGATTTCTTTCTCCTGGCTTCTACTCTTGACTTTGTGATGCACTATCTCATTAAAAGTCTGAGTGGGTCACTGACATGCTCAGTTATACTCTATTATGATTTAATGGGAAAATAGGAAGCTGTAGTGGAATTACAAACTTGCACAGTCAGGATGGTCTCCCAACTTCAGTTTTCTAATGTCACTGGCCAAGCAACTTAAATGCCTCCATGGGCCCAGTACAAAAAGCAAACAAATGAAGTGGATGAGAGTAAGAAACGCTTGTCCCTCCAATACAACCAATTCTAAAGGAACATAGTATCACTATACATACATATGTGTTAAATTATACATCGAAAGCAGATTTCATAATAGTTCTGCCTAAATCACCTGCATTTACTGTTCCAATGCTTGCTTTTCTCTCAAGTACAAGGGGCAATGGAACGGGTGCTTGTTTTAAATGCACATAAATAAAAGCTCCCACACTAATTGAGCAGTTTTTCCCTTAAGTAAATCTAGGTTTCTCTTTCTTGATGAAAACTTTCTTTACTTTTAACTAAAAAGGGTTGACTTTATTCCAGAACTTCCTTTATTTATTTAGAATACACTTACTTGGAATCTCGCAATTTTTTTTTTATCATATTCATGTCTTTTTAAAAATACCTTATACTGAGATCACCAACAATACACATCTCTGACACTAGCTGTCTCTTCCTGAATCAATGGCCACTAGAAGAACCATCTCCTTACAATTTATATGCTAACTACAAGTGATCTCCTATTCATCCCCCTCTACACAGTTCCATAAAAAATTGCTTACCAATCAAAGATTAGCTATTTAATTTTGCTCAAATTATTAAATACATTTGAAAGCCATTTTCAAACCTTGGATTTAAGAATAATTTTTAATGTAAACATTCACGAGGATGCCTCAAAAATTCCTCAGTTTATACTTTTTCAAAACTGAACTCATGATCTGTCCCAGGGACTGGCAAACTATGGCCAAATCCTGCCCACCACCTGATCTTATAAATAACATTTTATTGGTACATCACCACACTCGTCCATTTACATTTTATCTATGGCCGATTTTACACGACCATGGCAGAAAGGCGCAGTGGTGAATGCATGCCTTGCAAAACCTAAGCTATTTACTCTCTGACCCTTTACAGAAAATTGGCTGACTCAGATCCAAAGGAAACAAAGGACAAAGCCCTAGTGCATGGCAGCCTTATCTGTCAATAAGCCAGAGGTCTTCATCTTTGACATCTTTTTTCTTGGCACCCCCATATCTGTTACCAATGACTTAGGTGATTTTGAAGAGATAAAAATCTACACATGTTAATTATTTCATCCAACAAACTATATATTACGTAATCTTACTGGGTGCTGGACCTGTTTTAGTGGCTGGGAACAAAATAGTAAAAAAAAAAAAAAAAAAAAAAAGCCTGCCTTAGAGAAATGAATCCTCTTTTCTCAATGTTGCTCCTGTAACAATAGTTTAATAGCTTAGCCCCAGTCAGCCCTACACAATAAATCATCAGTTTTTTTTCCACAGGTGGTCTCAGGTCACAGCCAATGTGGGAAACAGAATAGCCCTCCCTCCTTTCTGAAAGGGGAGCCACAAGATTCTACCAGTCTCAACCAGTCTTCAGAGGCTGCTCAGAAAAACGAAACAAAAACAAACAAAAAACAACAACAACAAAAAACACCCTTGCCCTAAAAATGACCTTTTGATGTGACAAGGCTAAAATCCCCTGGAACTACATGTTAAGTCCCCCTGAATTTTTACATGCAATCCATGAAATTGTATGAACTGCCTGCACCAACCCAGTAAGACTTCATTACACCAGATGATGTAATCGCAATGAATGTGTATAACTTCCCTAATCTTAACCCTTTACATCTCACCCCAAAACCCCAATCTACTCCCAAACTCAACAGATTTGAGTTTGGTCTCCTGCTCCTTGCTGGCTGACCTCGCAATAAAAGCTTTGTTTTTTTCTCAAAAACGGGTGCCATAGTTTTGGCTCCTGTGTGCCCCAGGCAACAGGCCCTTGCTGGGGCCACACCTCTGCCCCTATGGAATTTTCTCACCTCCCTTTCCTTCTGAGCCCTTCCTAATTCCATGTGCTGCTCTACAACCAGAAGGATCCCTGAGCATGCATGTTGGATCAAGTCACCTTTTTTGCTTAATCTCTTCAATGACTCTTCCTTGCTCTTAAACCTACTGGCTGACCCTGAATCATCCGGCAGAGACAGACATCAATTGACTTTACCATCCTGGCTTTATTTGACTTCTGTGAAGTCCCTGCCTCACAGTGAGCTTTGTGCTGCAATATTAGGCTCAACTTTTCGGTTTGCCTACTCTTGCTCAGGAAGTCTCTAACCCCACTGGATTGGGTCCTCCTTTTATAAACTCTCCAAGATCCCTCTTCAAAGAAATGGACGCAGTTTGTAATTATGCAAATACGTGGCTTCATTAACGTCTGTCTCCCAACTCAAATGTAAGCTCCACGAGATCAGAGCTTCTGTCCACTTAATTCACTGTTGGAAACTCACCTCTGGGAGGGGGCTCAATAGCAAGGCTCGATTGAATGTGTGACTGACAAAGAGTGAAGAAAAGACGAGACTGACCATTCCATTAGAAGTGATTTTTCTCCAGCCACAATTTGAGTTGGACTGTAATTAGACATGATGAAAGGATCCATAATGACTTATGTGAGTCTCATCTGGGTTTTGGTCATTTTTAATTCCCTTTCCTCACAAAAATGCCAAGGACATTTTAACTATAAATTTTCATTCTATGAGGTGTAGTAAATGACCATCTATAGAATGAAAATTTACAGTTGAAATGTCCTTGGCATTTATGCTAGGAAAGGGAATTAAATATGGAGCACTCAATTGCTAGGTAGAGGGAAAAATGAACATGACTGAAATATCAGGGAGAGGGAGAAAAACAAATTGTGTGTAATCTGCAGCCAAGGATAGAACTTGATTTCCATAGGTCCCTGAGTATTCTCTGAACTCTCTGCTTTCTCCATTGGTAAACTTAACTACAGTTCAAAATAAAAAGACAATAAGCTAGTAAGTCAGAGAGCAGGTTCGAAGGTTAAGTTCATTACCTCCAGACAGTAAACCCATAGACAAGCTGTCAATCTGGATTATCGGTTCCCCAAAATTATTTGTTATGAAGATTAGATAACATGTGTAAGGCACAAACATGGTACTTGACACATCGTAGCTCCCTAAATAATTATTAATTTTTATTAGAATATTTTACGGCTTCATTGATCAACTTAACCCATGCAAAAAACTTTAAGATGTCATTCTCAATCCTCCCCTTTCCTTTGAGATCTGATTCTTCCAACTGAATTTCACCAACAATTACTGTCATAATAATTTCAGACTCTATGCAACGGAAACTGAACATATCATCTTCTGTCCCCTTCTCTAGATCTTGCCACACACCTCCAACCTGTCTTGGCATAGCACAGTGGTAATAACTGGACTCAGAAGAACATGGGCCCAAATTCTAGCAGAGTTACCGAGGCCGAGGCATTTAAGCTCTTGGAACCTTATTTATTTATTTCTATCTGTGAAATAAAGATAGTAATGATTACCTTCTAGACTTACTGAGAAGGTCAATATATGTGAACTAGATTGTCAGACACAAAGTAAATGCTACGTGTCCATTATGTCTATTGAAATTATGAGTGAAAATATTGTCTTCCCCACCCTTCTCTATCTTGCTCCCTTCAAAAATAACAATTGCAGAGTTGGTTCCACATGTCTTCCATAAACCCTTTTCCTCTTTGTCCCCAACGACACATATCTATTCAAGTAATTATAGTGTCCTCTTAATGGTTCGCTCTGATTTTAGTTCTTTCCTTTTGATTCTTATTCCTTTGCTACATTGCTCTTCATAGCAGTTACTATCTGAACTTAAACATCTGGGTGTTTACATCTTTGTTTGTCTCCCTCCACTTGGAGAGGGCACATCTGGTCACCCCATGCCTAGAAGAGTGGTTCAGAATGGCAATTTGTCATGAAATTGCCACAGTGCTTTGGAAAGTGAGTGTGGTTCTACTGTACCCTGGATTAAAACCCACTGCCTTCCTGCGACAATGCAGTCACCTCAGTTTAGCATTCACATCCCTCCAAAGCAGACCCCTGACCATCCACTCTAGCCTCATACGCCTCCCCACCTATACATCTGTCTTTTAGCAAAGGGCGCTGCTCATGCACCCCCTTAATACCCGAGGATGCCCTATTTGCATTATTGCGTTTGCACTCATCCTCTTAGCTGTCATTCTTTTCTCTTAATTCTTCAAAAACAAGTTTGAATGCCTCAAATGTCCCCTGATGCCTCCAAGCTAGAAATGCCATCTCCCTTTGTTGCACTCTCTTAGCATTTTATCCGTACTGTTCTCCTACCTCTTCTACTTACACTTTTTTAAACTGGGGCCACTAGGTATTTTTTTTTAAAACCCTCAGAGCCTATAAGGTAGAATGGAACCTGGGCAGATTCTATCCCAAGAAAGAAATTCCGGGATTAGGACATGAAGGAATACAATCCTCAGGAGAAAAATGCCTTCTTTTAGTGTCCTTGAATGTTCCTTATTCTTCCTTTTTGTTTGAGCCTCCCAACTCTGACTTGCTTAAATATGACAAACTACACAAGAAAAAACAATAGAAGTCCTCATATCACTAAATCTTCTTTTATAACCAGCTCAGCCATTCATCTTAGCTATTCACACTCTAGACAACTTGCAAATAGCTTTGCACCCACTCACCTGGGGTGAATCGTGCTCTCTGCCAGGTAAGTGAGGAAGAATGCTGGTCAGTCAGGTGACCGCCCAAGACAGGAAGGACTTCGGATTTTCTTTCTGCCTTTTTTTCTTTCTCTCTCTCTCTCTCTCTCTCTCTCTCTCTCTCTCTCTCTCTCTCTCTCTCTCCTTTCTATTTTTCTAAGCCTCTGAATCTCTTTCTTCCCCTTTTTGAACTAGAGGAGCGAAACTGTTTCTATACAGATTATTTAAAATAGTTACCTCACACACACTTCATTCTGATAAATACTACCGTGTTCCCCTGAAAATAAGACCTAGCCGGATCATCAGTTCTAATGCGTCTTTTGGAGCAAAAATTAATAATATAAGACACAGTCTTATTTTAATATAACATAAGACCAAGTATATAACATAACATAACATAACATAACATAACATGATACTGGATCTAATATAACATTATATAATATAATATAATATAATACCAGGTCTTACAGTAATGTTTGCTCCAAAAGATGTATTAAAGCTGATAGTCCAGCTAGGTCTTATTTTCGGGGAAACACGGTAGCCCCGCAACATAATCTTTTTAACACAGGAAACCCCCTATTCAGTACTGCCATGCCAGGGGGAGCCACAGTGCATATTAGTTTATTAAAAACCCTATTAAGGGAAGACTATGTCTTCATTTAAGCCATGGTTTCTAACTCATTTGAGTACAGTTCCCTCCTGTAACATTTATTATCTCAACATCCTGCAGAAGCTATATCCCTCCAATAACACTGGAAAACAGTACCACTGGTAACTAATACTTTGACTTGGATTCTAGCATCACCTTCCAGATCTTTTTTCCTAACCTGTGGGGTCATGGAAAGTCAGAGAACATGAACTGGACTGTCAAATCTCAGAATACTAGCTGGATCATCTTTGGCTTCTGTGAGGCTTAATTTCCTCTCCAGTAAAATGGAGTTAGTTATAGGAGACTCAAACAGGATTGCGCATATGAAAGGGTTTTAAAGAACGTAATATTCAATTAAAACAAGTATTTGTATTGTTTTCTTCTGTTTTTCACTATAAGAAGAAGAAATGATTATTTCACGTGGATTTCAGATTTCTCTTGCTCACCGCTTCCTTGCCTTTGCTCACGCAGCCCTGAATGCCTGGCACTTCCTCTCCCCCATACAGGTCAACGAGACTGATCCAAATCATCCTCTTGGTGAACACTGGGCAAGCCAAACTAAAAAGCTAACCTCCGCATTACAGGGAAATGGGTTGCAGCTCCCCACAAACTGAACAGAAGTCAATGAGGATTATTTTCAAAGCATGTACTGTCCGATAATTAATTGGGAAATTATCTCTTTTACAGACCCCTCCATATTAATCCAAGGAAACAACTCAAATAGTTGGAATTCTGGCCTCCATTGCCAGCTCAGAGGTTGTGATAGTGATATATTTCAGTCAGAGAACTTCTGTTGTCCTTCATACTACATCTAAGTAAGTAGCCACTGAATTCTGTCCCATGCCCTGATGAGTTTTGCAGAAGGCTGTTGAGATGTACGTGTGTTGATGTCTATATCCACTAATATATATAAAATCGGTTAGACTATTTAAGAAATTGAGCCTACAATCTCACAGATGCTTAAGTCCAGAAAGATAAGAGAGAGGTGACCTCTAAATCAAGCAGTGCATTTTAGGGACTGAATGTTTCTGCCCCCCAAATTCATGTGTTGAAGTCTAATCCCAATTGTGATAGTATTTGGAGGCTGAGTCTTTGAAGGTAATTATGTCGTGAAGGTGGAGCCCTCATAAATGGGATCAATGACCTTATGAAAGAGACCCCACAGAGCTCCCTTGGTCCTTCAGCCTGGGAAGACACTGTGAAAAGGTGGCTGTCTATGAACCAAGAAGCAGAATCTCATCAGACACTGAATCTGCTGGTACCTTGATCTTGGACTTAAGAGCCTCCAGAACTGTGAGAAATCAATCAATTTCTGTTGTTTAGAAGCCACCCAGCCAGATACTTGGTTATAACAGCCTCAATGCACTAAGACAGCAGATTTGTGTATTTTTACTTTGAGAAACTAGGTTACCTTCAGAAAGTGAGACAAATAAAGTTTTTATTTGATTCAGCTAACCTCCCCAGAGTGCTGGGATACTAAAAGGATATGAAAAGTACTTTGCACTCAAGAAAAGTGCATATAGGACTATAGGACTATAGTGTCTATGCAGGATCTTTCATGACAAAATTTGGAACACATAGACACGGTGATTTTCAAATTATCCTCCTGACATCATCTTGTATTTCTCCTGTCTCACAATTCAAAAGCTTTTCACTGAGCAGTTCCTGCATTCTATGAACTACATTAAGCAACAACAATACAGATATAAGACGCTCTTATTTTCTTTCCCTCAATAGGATCTTGCTATCACACTGGAAATTTGCACATAAATCTCATTATAATCCAATATCTTTCAAGATACAATTGTGGCCCAATTGGTCCTTAAGCTGACTTTTCTAAAATACTGGAGCAGAATCTCTGAGAATGAATATGTGTTTTTAGTGGGTCAAGAAGGGGAAAAAGAATTCAGGAAGAGTGAGCAGCTTGAGCAAATGCAAGAAAGCATGAGAGTACTCCATTCATGACGGGGATGAGGATGGTGGATTATAAGTGATTTAAATTGAGCTGAAATGTAGAGTCCAAGGACAGGAGGAAGAAGATCATGTTAGAGACAGACGCAAGTAGGCACCGGATCATGCAAAATCAGGTTGTTCATTTTTGACTGGAAAACTATTTACTGGCCACCCAGTATGTATTAAGTCATTCGGATGCGATTGCTGAACAAGCTGGGTATGCTTCCTAATCTCAGGAAGCTCAGAATTGGTGAGACAGACCAAGCAACAAAGATAAAACAAAATAATGAAATATATATTGGAACAAGTGTTAAGCAGAAAATAAATAATGTGCTAAGGCGAGAATAACGGGCGGGGGAGGGAGGCTACACCTGGAAACAGAAGACGGAAGAGGTGGAAAAGGTTTGGTTTTTTTTTAAGCTGTGACTTGAAAGATGAAGGCATAAGCATGGGAAATCACAGGGCAAGTACAAAGGCCCCGAAGCGGGGAAGACTTGGCCCGTTAGAGCAGTGCCTCTCAATCTTGAATGTGCAGACAAATCCCCTCAGAATCTGGTTAGAATGTAGACTCTGGTTCAATCATCCGGGGTGGACTTGAGATTCTACGTTTTTAACAAGCTTCCAGGTGCTGAGGCTGGTCTGGGGAACCACACTTTCCTAGCAAGGTGATAAAGGGACAGAAGTCAAACAGGGTGTCCAGAGCTTAGTGGTGAAGGTAAGCGCACTGCACATGAGAGTGGGGAGGGAGAAAGAGGTCTGCTTAGGACTGTCGCCTGGCCCATTGGAAAAAATATGGCACGCAGTAGGTCTACAAGTCACGCTCCTTCCTTACGGGGTTGAGGGAGGAGACGATGAATGCAGGAGCATCTTCCAAAAAGAAAGAAGAAAAGTTGCTTGGTCAAATTTCCTTTTACTAACAACAGACCTCCTGACATACAAATGGTGTATGATAGCTTCAGATTTCTCTATAGAATGGCTGTAGCAGGATATACCTAGTCTGTCTGGGATTACTTATGGTAAACAAACCTGGCATCTATCAATTTACAGGTTATGATTTCCTGGAAAACATCTTATAAGCTGTGTTTCTATCTAAGTTTAAAATGATGATGTTTTATAACCAAAACAGCTATCTATCTATTTATCCATCTATCTATCTATTTATCTATTATCTATCTATCTATCTATCTATCTATCTATCTATCTATCTATCCATCCATCTATCTATCTATGTATCATCTATCTATCTCTCTGGTATGCAGCCACATAAACTACTTACAAATGTAATTTACCCTCCTGGGCCAATGTATGATGACCTGAAGGCAAAAACGTATCTGGGGAGTGGTATTGGTATTTTTAGACCTCTCCCTGCTTGGCCTGTATCTCACAACTATTTGTAATTCTGAAGTTAAAAAGTAAAGCCTGTTACTGGTGTTATGGAGTCAACAGTGTACTCCCCAAATCCATATGTTGAAGACCTAACCCCCAAGGTGACTATATTTGGAGAAGGGGCCTTAAAGGAGATTATTGAAGTTAAATGAGGTCATAAGGGTGGGGACATAATCCGGACTGATGTCCTTATAAAAAGTGACAGGACACCAGCAGAGTGTGCACGCACAGAAAAAAGGGCGCATGAGGACACACAAGGAAGTGGACTTCTGCAAGCCAGAAAGAGAGGTTTCATTAGACACTGACACTGCTGGCACCTTGATCTTGAACTTCCTGCCCCCAGAACTGTGACAAAATAAACGTCTGTTGTTGAAGCCACCCAGTCTGTGGCATTCTGTTATGGCAGTCTGAACAGACTAATACACTGAGTAAGATCACTGATTTGTGCAAAACAGGTTTGACAACCTAATCCTTTATGTTCATTCACCTTTGCAGCGGAGTGGAGAAATAATGCTGTGGAGTGACAGGTGACATAAAGCAGTGGTCCTCTGTCCAGGATGTGCTGGTAAGTTTTGAAACATACCCCTGTCCAGACCCCACCCAGAGGGATTCTGATTTAATTGGTCAGGGATGGGTCCTAGACATCATCAGTATGCTTTATAAGCTCCCGTGTGATTCTTATATGAAGCCAGAGATTTGAAACAGTGGGCTAAATTATGTTTTGAAAAATGGTTCTGGAGACCCTGGAGGCAGAGATGGTGTGTAAGATGTCTCTAAATAAATGTGGGACATAAACCTGGGGATTTTCCTTCTGCAGACCTGATAAGTGATAAATAAGAATCAAAGTTTCCCTTCCCTCCAAACTGCCAAGTGCTCCCACTGTCAGAGTATCTGATTTTATCAGGGATGAAAAGCCATGTAGTTCTGTAAGGGCTACCCATCCAGTGGTACTCTGATCACTAGGTCCCTCGGTAACTGCTCTTTTTAATGAAAAAAGTAACTATGAATATACATGCATTAGTGAAATGTATTCTCCGTTCTCTTTTCCACCCTGCACATTACTATAATAAGCCATTTGTTCAGAGCTCAATTATTTTGTGATGTTGGATTAAACAAAATCGGCACCAAAATAATTGCATTAGGGTTAATTGACATCTTCGAGCAGGAAAATTAACCACTTTGCTGGTCATGCTTTTAATAACAAGCTTCCCAGATTTCAATGGCCAAATCTGAATACAATTCTTGAGGAGTGCTCTGAAGACTGAATACAACCTTACAGATTGTTTTTACAAAGCAGTTACCATGTCAACAGATCAAACAATTATTCAGCCTTATAGGCAGCACTGCAATATTCGTAAGACTTGGCAGCTAGGATTGAACTATTATAAGCCTTATAATTAGTTTCTTAATCCAGAGCTTGAAAATGATAATAGTTTAATGCCCAAACTACATCAATAACATTTAGGCAGATCCACTGAGATATAGGAACCCCTAATTCTCTTATTAAATATATGAGATAAGATGAAATTAGCTTGCGCCTGATGAATAAGCTTTTTGAGCATAATAATACGCCTTCTGCTGCTGCTACAACTACTACTACTACTACTACTACTACGACTACTAGTACTACTATTTTTACTATTTTGTCCTCTTCTCTCCCACCAGGACAATTGTGCTAGAGTTGTAGGATTTCCCTATGCCCCAGGAGCACTACGTCAACGCTGGAGGCTTTTCCTAGTTTTTTCCTTTTTGAATTCCAGGTCAGTAATTTTACTTGCAAAACCTCTTCAGACCTAAAACTTAGCCAGAAAAAGTTTTATTTAGCTACAACCTGTCACAAAGGACTTTTACTTTTCAACACTGCAATTATTATTTTTGAACATCCACTCTCTGTCAGGCATTAAATACATACTGTCTCTAATCCTCATTAAAAACCATACAAGGTAAGAATTATTCCCTGTACTGTGTGAATAAGAAAACTCTGGCTCAGGTATTAAGTGTCTGAGTCCATAATCTTTCTATTTACATCTTGGCTTTCAGGCCACAGAAATAATGGACTTTTAAAAATGTATTTTGTTATACAGCTAAAAATTCAAGAAGTGCAGAATCAGATACTATGTAAAGTTAGTCTCCTTTCCATTCTTGCATCCAACTTTCCTGAGGCAATCACAATTTCCAGTTTCCGGTGCATGTTTCAGTAGATTTGTGAAAATATCATCAATAATTGCACTATTTGTGTTTATTTTGTGTGTGTGTGTGTGCGCGCGCGCGCGCGCGTGCGTGTGTGCGTGTTTTCAGGAGCAACAAGGAAAAGAAAAAATAAAAAAGAACCCCAAGGGGTTCAAAACATCAATCATTAAATATTGATCCTGCTTATTTCTAAGAATTTTTCCCCTCCTCTCCCAACTCTACTGCCCTCTTAGGTTATGCTCAGGTATAAAAAGACGTGCCTTATTTGGAAAGTGCTGGCTTAAGGGAACAAAAGGAGCTTTGCATATTCACGCCCCCATCAGAATTATTTTTGATAATAATTATAAATTTTTTAAAGATTGTTAATGAGCTTAAGACTTTTACTGTTACCAAGTATGTTTAATTTTATTTTGTTACTGTTTTCATAGGTTTGTAAAGATAGCAGTGAGTTCCAGTAACTCTAACAGGTCTTTCTTTACACACCCTCTTTCGGCTCCCTCTCTCCTATCTTCATTTCATGAATCTCTCCATCCCAGAGGCGAGGCCATACCTGGCCCTCTGCACATCCTTGACCCTGGGGGAAATAAAGTCTCTTTTCTGACCCTGCTCAGACTTTCTCATGTCCAGAAGGCACAGAGAAATCTCAGACCTCTTCTGTTACAGGCCCAGGGCATCTTGTTTAAATACCCATTGTGGAATTAAAAACCATCACCTTCCTAAGATTTACATTTTCCTATAAATTCCCTGAGGGCTGGAACCCCATGCTGTCCTGTTGAAAACCAACATAAAGTAGGTACACAGGAAGTATTTTGTTGGTGGAAAGCTTGCAATAGATGTTGGTTTCATACAAATCTGAAACCAAACACGTATTTTCGTTACCATTGATTGCATGTTCTTAGGTTAGTCACTCAGTCTTTCAGAACCTTTTTCTAATTTGATCAGTAAGGACAGCAACTGCCCTAGATTTCTAGAAACACGAACCAAGATAAATTCAAAGCACCCAAAATGTAGGAGATTGCAATGGATACATGGTCACTTATTTTCTTTTTCTTCCTTCCTCAAAACTGGGGGTGCCAAAAAAATGTATACAAATGGACACTTTAGTCCGTGTTGCTCAAGCAGTAGCTCGCCGCGATCAGAAGTGTCTGGACGCTGATGGTAACAACTCTGAGCACCTCTTGTAATTGCAGAAGTCACACGTGACTTGTATTCATCTTTTGTTATTGGTATATATTGAGTATTACAATTTTAATAGTTTTTTATCCTTTCTTAAAATGTGTATACATTTGTGGCATCCTCTGTATATGCTTTTTTGAACTGACAAATATTGCCATTCTAGTTATACATTTAAATTAATATGAATTACAAAATATATCCTTGAACTTCAAAACTAATTCCTGATCTCCGCAGATCCGGCACTATTTCTGCGAATAGCACGACTATCCACGTGGTTTAGGAAATCAGAATCCTCGTAGAGTCTCCTCGCACACTGCCTTCTCATCTTCCACATCTAATCCATCACCTAGTCCTGGAGATTTAACTTTCTAAAGCCTCTCACAGCCCCTACATTACTCATTCTCCACCTTTATACCCAGAGACCGAGTTCTCCATTTGTCATGCAGCCCTAGACTCTGACAAGGACCTGCGCTCTGGCCCACACACATCCACTCAACTCCACCCCCAAAATACAGTGATCTTTCCAAAAGGTCAGTCTCATCTAGTTATGACAACCCCATTCTTCTCTGCTTAAAATGCTTAAATGGCTGTCATTGCTTTTAAGTGAAAGACTGTAATTCTTACGGTGGCCTTCAAGACTTGGTTTTTTGGCATCATCCCACATGCCAAAATCCCTTAGATTTCCTCAGAGGCTTAGCCACATCTGAGTCCTTCCGGCACATTCTGCTCCCTGGATTGCTGTTCTTCCCCTAGCCCACGCTAGCTCCTGCTCCATCCTTCAGCTCTCAGCTCCTAGATCACTTCTTCAAGGAAAACATTCCTAATCTCCCAATTTGGTGAAATTCCCGTATAATGGACTGAGAGCATCATTCATTGTCACAGACGCAGTTTGATATTATATGTGAGAGAACATCTGGTTATCATCTGTCCCCTCAACCCAGTGGCAAGTTCACTGAGGGCAGGGACAGTGTTTGGGTTCACACCGTGTCCTCATCAGCCAGCACAGTGACTGGCATAAAATAGACAATCAATAAAGATCAGCCAAATGAATTCCCAAACTATCACCATCTACTGCAGCAGGTAAGAAGGAGGGAGTGCTTCCTCTGTGCCAGGCACTCTGCAGGGGTCTCACTGGACCTTTTTAGCAAGTATTATGCCTCTTGAGCCCTACCTTATGGAGGTGAAAGTAACTCAAACATGGAGCTTAATCTATGCTAATCATCTAAAACGCTGAGGCCCCTTTACACATTTAAATTAGAAACTAATTTTATTAGGTTTAACCTTGGCCCTCACATGCAGAGAGTATCTTTTAGGTAGGTAGACAGGGCAGGCTTCTGACTGCATAGTGGGAAAGCTACCCACGTGGCAGAGTATCAGCTGGGACTCCTGAGCACAAAAGGGAAAAGTTAGCAGACGATGACTTGAGGGGCTATGAGTTGTTCCACTGTAATGAGAAATGATTCTGCAACTCGACTGTAATTGTCTGCCTTGAGTGTACGTGTCAGTAAGTGAAAACCTTTGCCAATTCAAGATTCCTACTGCCAAACACAAGACCTGGAATTCAGACAGTCATATAATAATGTTTCCGTTTTCCATTTAAAGGTATATCCATTGTTAGGACTAAACGAAACCTTGGAGAAAAGCTAGCTGAGCACACCATTTTACAAGAGAAAAGCTGCAACTGCTATTTGCAGAATTTGAGTTAAATTGAAAACCACACATCTACCCAGAGTGCTGGTCAGGAGGTGAGTATGGGAGCCTGACAGATGAGGTAAAGGGAAGGGAAGAGATCAGATGTCACTCCAGTTCTGGTTAGCAAAGGACCAAGTTAAACGCCACTGAGGTGGGATTGGGGCACAGAGGAGCAAAGACACCATAGTGTTTTCTGCCCCTCTGGTTTAAAATTCTAATACCTTCAGGTCTTGCCTTATCATTACTAATGACAACCATGACAACAATTTAACTGTACTTATGTATTTAGAAAACATCCATCAGACCCTGTGCTAAATGTTACTTATGGAGTATATCAGTGATTTCATTTGCTTTCTCATAACCACTCTATTACCGGCATCTACATTTTATAGCTGAGAAGAATAAGGCATAGACAGACTGGTTCACTAAACCCAAGGCCCTCAGCTGGCAGGCGGCAGAGCCGAGAGGAGACTCAGGTAGTCTGACTCCAGAACCTATATTTCTAACCAAAGTCACTTCCTAAGGGATGCTATCCTTGTTCCTGCTCTCTGCTGCTGTCTTCCTTGTGGCAGAAAACAGCTGGAGACTATTCTGGGCGCCCAGCTGGACCACGTTTCCTAGCCTGCCTAGTGTTTACGCTATTAGCAGAAGTGCTGTGTGCCAATGGCAGGTCTGCCCATTGGCCTTCCCCACAGATACCCTGCCTCTGCTGTCTGCCTGCTGAATACAGAGAAGGGAGGAAGACCTAGAAATGACAGCACTGACGAATGGGGAGAGTTGGCCTCTAAAAAGAATGAATGGAGCCTAGGTCCTCCCATCTTCTCACCAACCCTAGTTCCCACTGTTGAGCCACGCTGGGCTGTGACATAAGACAGAAATAAACTTTATGACGCTAAGCTGCTGAGATTTGGGAGTGGGATTCTTACCCTCATTTATTCAATAGTGCTGGTTTCCTCCACAGCACTGAACTCAGTTACAATTTCATTTTATTTGTATGTCACTCATTGAATGCTGTCTTCTTGGCTCAATTGTAAACTCCCCGAGGGTCGTGAGCAAACTTGTTTCATCCACCACCATAACCAGCGCCCAGCAAAAGCCCAGCCTGCAGCAAACAGGTGGTAATATTTGTTAAGGAACTGTTGGGGTGACAGGGAGGGAATGCAACTAAGTGATCAGGATGCCTGGTCACAAAGTGCTTTCTCCCCCAATAAGATGTGACTGTGTTGAATGAAATTTAGTGAAAGAACCAGGAGCACCAGTGTGTATAAGCATATTCTTAATTGAAAACTTTAGGTTCAAAGACTGTATACATTGTTCCCCAAGAGAGGCGTTACTATGGAATTAGAATGCAGCACCAGAGGATGTCCCTAGATCTGGCAAAACTCTACCTTGTATGGTTCATAGTAGCATTGGATAGAGGGTGGGGTACTAGAAAGCTGCACTGAGGCATGAGCCCCCATTCCTGCCCTGTGGGGCTATTCTGCTTTAGCTGAGTTCTGAAAAACAGGTTGAGAAATTAACCTAGCTTTGAAGTGTATCTGTGGTCCCTTCCTGCTGTCACAGCCTCTATGAGATGATACAGTAAATGAATGAAAGAACAAATCTCCTGCCTGAGAGCTTATCTGGGGCCAGGCACTATGCTGATACCATTCACCTTAATCCCACATCAGTCCTCTGAGGCAGGTAATAAAATAAGCATAACCATAACAAGGAAAAATACTAGTTCTAGTTTCTACTCACTGTGTCACTTTTATGGGCTACGTGTAGGCATTGTCATATATGCTTAATACATTATTACATTTAATTGTTACAGCAAATCTATGAGGTAAATGTCAAGAAGTGTTAAGGCTCTGGGATTTTACCCTACTTTCAAGCTAACAAGTTAGTCAGCCACAGTCTCATGGATGCTGGCAGAAGACATGAGACTCCTGGGTCAGAGTCAAAGGACGGGCTGTGATCACAGTGATAGCAATAGGCAGAGGTACATGGTTTGTGCTGGTTTCCTGAGCCCCCATTCTCACAAGGCGATGAGAAGAGGGCCACATGGATGCTGGAGCCGCTGTGGGTTGCATTATAAGTGAGGAACCCTGCGCTTAGGAAACCCCAGTAGTTTACAGGTCTTGCATGTAAATGTGACCAAGCTTTCACATGAACAGAGACATTATTTTAATTATCCTAGACAGAAAACAAATCCGTCCTCTGCTCCGTAAGAAGAAACATATATCTGTCTTCCACACTGTTTACTATATAAATATCCTTGGGGGGAAAAAAAGTCTGGAACAAAAACTGAATTCATTTGTTCACAAAACATGCAGAAATGTGAGAGACCTGTAGAGATTTGGTTCCCTTTTATAAATGTGTTAACAGGTCTAGAGTCAGGTCTGTTTTGTCTGTCTGTCTGTCTGTCTCTCTCTCTCTCTCTCTCTCTCTCTCTCTCTCTCTCTCTCTCTCTCTCACATGCACACAGAGTTTTCCCCAGCCAACTAACCCTAACTAGGAAGAAGATGAGTGAAGATTCCAAGTCTGGTCTAACTAGCTCTAAAAGCCACACTCTTGATCACGACGTAACACTGCTCCCACATTTTCCTGAGCGGCAGTCGGGGGCATGGAGAAGTTTAGGATTAAGAAAATTAAGGCTGAAGGAGGTGGTAAGTGAGGGAGCTGAGATTCGAGTTCCCAGCAGACCTATGGCCTCACCACCACACCACGGCCGTCAACCAAACACCAGCACACACGAATTCGCTGGCGACTCGGGGCACTGCAGGCAAAGCAAAGGAAGGTGTGGAGAGAGCAATAAGCACAGTTTTTTCAGGGGAGGTGGGATTTGGGGCCCATTTGGGTGAAACGAGAGAGAGGGAGGGAAGGAGAGAGAGGCCGGACTTGAGTGTGGAGGTTGGCTATTACCTTTTAGTTTTGGGGTTCTGGGCAGTCATCTGATTCAAATGGAAGTTGTGAGTATTGTGCACATTGATGGACAGAGATGGACCTGCCTCTCCTATTCAGATTTGCTCACCTGCTGTGAGCAGGTTGTATTATGATCGATTGCCCCAGCTACTTGAAAGCTTAGCATGATGGCATGGCAACAAGAAATAGATAAATAAATCTCCCAGTCATGGGAATATAGGCTTTATCCTAGGAGGCCTGTGAGGTGACGTTTGCAGGCTTTAAAATGAAATAAATCACGCCCCCCTGAGGAAAATGAGGAAAAACGTATGAATAGACAGCTCATAAACAAACAAACAAACAGAAAGAAAAGGAAACGGCTTCTAAATATATGAAAGGAGCTCAGTCTCACTCAGAATAAGTAAAGTATAAATTAAAATCCCATGGAGACACCATTGTTCAGTTGTCAGATTGGCAAAATGCAAAACTTTGATCACTCATTCACGTTTGCTGGGCTTCATGGACTCAGACACTCCTTAAGCTACTAATGTTATAAAGAGTTATTCACCACAGCATTATACAATAGCAAAGGATGGGACACAACCGAGAGGTCCGACAGACATTTAAGTGACTAATTAAATAAGTTAGAGCCCATTCTTATAATGGCAGAGTCTTCAGCTATTATTTTAAAAAGAATGAAGGCACTGCCTATGCACTCATAGGGGAAGGTAACCAATGTCTGTTATTAATGGGGAAAAGCAAGTGAGTGTATTGTGCAATGTTTTGCGTAATAAGCGGTGAGTGCTGGTGGTAAAAAAGATTTACTTGGATATGCCAAAAAACTCAAAAAGCCCAGGATGTATACAAAGAGCAGTGGTGAGTGATACTGGTGGTGTGGGATATTAGAAAGATGGCAGTTATGTTCACTTCAGAATTTTCTATACCTTCTGATTCTTTGGAGCATTTTAATACATTCTCTTTAAAATTAAATTTTAAAAGGCAAACACTAAAAATTTATGATGAAGGATTATCTCTTTGGCAAGATCAAGTCTCAGAATTGGGAAAGTTGGCCTTGGATTTCACCTGGCGATTTCACAGTCTTCTGGTATCATCGTCACTTGTGAAAACAGAATTGATTTTGCTATTAGGACATAGAGTTTGGATTCCACAACTCGTTGCTGGATTTCTTATCTCAGCATATCACCTTGTTTGAGTAAGATACTGAGAGAAGTTTTTCCTCCCCACTTGGATTTCTAAGCAAATTTGAAAATTGTAACATTATCACCAGTCACTGTGTAGAATAAGCAGTCACTGCTTTCTCGCCATATAAACTGCTTTGTAACACTACATCCCTGAGCCTCATTCCATGTTTTGGTTTGAGTACTCCCAGTTTGCAAACTGTCTTTCTGGTATGAGCGCAATAAACTTTTCCTAATTACTACTTCAGTGGTTTATTGGTTTTACGTCTGTTATTTCTGAACTTTTGACAACCACCAGTTCTCTGAAAGGAAAAAAAAAAAAGAAGAAGCTTTGATTTGTAGCATTTGATGATTTGCATACTATAATTACTCACCATAGCTGATACCAAGTTGCCAGGAGGCAGTGTTGCAATTATACAGTATTTCCACTATACGATTTCAATAGCTGTAAGTAATCTCAAGCACAGAGATAACAGTAAAATGTAGTAACATAACATGAATTGTAACTGTTACTTGTGATTTTAATTTAATTTATTTATTTGTAAGTTTTTTGTCATTTAATTTTAATAATGGTTGTTTAAAAACTACCTTGCAAATTTCCTACAAATTGAAGTCAGCTCTTGTGAGCTGACAGATGGTGACAGCTGGGTCCAGCATGCCATGGCCATACCCCGAAGCTTTCCTCAAGGATGCATACTCTTGCTACCCTCCCTGACAAAGTAAACTTTGGAGAAACTAAATAAGACATCCCACACAGATTGATTAGATAATAACAATTGTCATACACTGTTGAGCCCTAGAAAATTCCAGACACTGTGAGAAGTGCTTTCAGTCATGATTTCAGTTGTCACGTTAACGTTACAAAGTTTCAAATATCGGTTCCCATTACAAAATGATGCGAGTGAGGCTTGCGGTTCTCAGCAAGGAGACACACGTAGAATTGCGGCCAAGCCAGACTCATGCCTGTTGTTGCACTCTCACACGCTGCTTCTTCGAAGTGGCTTCCAGAGATCATATAAATTGCGTTGGACAAAGGAGAGGTAATTCCAAGGGGATCAAGGTTGGCAGAAGAACCAACGAGATCTTTAAATTGACTAACAGATGGCCCTGCTTTCCACCCTCCCAGAAAACGCAGTTTTCCTATTTCTGGAAAAAATTCTTTGCCTTAAGTTTTCCATTTAAATCTAGTCTGGATTTCTCTCAGAACATTTTTCTCAGTCATGCTCTGGGGTGCTGGCTGTGCTGACTTATAATCGTTTGGGATCCAAACTGGACACATCTGTAACTCCGTTTTCCTGCCTTGCCCTTGCCACCTCCTCTCCAGTCCTGTGACCCACTGCTTCACACACCCGCCCCCCCTCCAACCTCCACCTCTCTGCCTTCCTCGGGTTTCTTTTTGGAATCCATAGGCTGACTGTTCTCATTTCCAAACTAGCTTTTCAGGGAAAGACTCTCCAGGCAGCCAAATGTCTCACCTGACTGCAAGCCAAAGAAATGATACCTCTTACAATATGTATGTGGTATGTGGCTGGGGGTCGGGGGAGGGAGGGGGGGTTGTATGCCTGTATTTGTTTATTTGCTTTTGCTCTTTTGTTTGGTTATCTTTTTCCTCTGGGTACATGAGAGAGTGGATGGGGTAGGAGCATCTTTCTTAAGACAAAGTGTTTGCCACACTTTGCTACATATAGGAATTCTCTGAGGCTCTTTAAAAAACATATTAATATCAGGGTCCCACCCTGGAATTTCTGATTTCATTAGCAGGGGATGGGCCCCGGGCATTGGGGATTTTTTTGAAGTGCCCTTGGCGATTCTTATGTGCCCCAAAGTTTGACAAACACAATCCTAGCTGTTAAAATTTCACCCTGTAGGTGGCAGTGCTGAGGAAAGCAACTGTCCCAGGGCCCTTCTCAAGGACCTAGTACAGGGCAGATTCATCAATTAACATGTCAATTAACTGAATTTTCCTTGAGCCCTCCCTTCCTACTTTAGGCCTTGGGGATTCCTGAGTATTCAGATTTCTGAGATTCAGTCTCATTTAGTTTCCCAGTGTCTCCTTGCTATCAAACAAAGTAAAACAAAATAATCTCTCCCCGACCACCCTCTCCCCCACCCCCCAAAATAAAAGAGTTGCTTACTAGCCTGCAACTCAACTGGCAAAGGAGAATGGCTTTCAATGGCTTATTAAGCTTCTTTAACAAAGGCATTTACATTCAAATAATTAATGGACCAATTACAAATTATTTGTTTTTGTTCATGAAAGCAAAATCATGATTTATTAAAGCAGAATGCTCTCATTGTACAAATGAGCCATAGTTGTTATAGAAAAACTAGAATATAGAAATGCAGCATGTCTGTAAGAGAAAAAAATTACTCTAGACTTTTCAGTATCCTGTCAGTAGGAAAGAGGACTAATTCAAGGTCAGTCTTAATTCATGCATTCAGAAGCTGTTGGGGAAAATTTACATCTTCTGTTGCATATGCTCTTGACCAATCCAAGGTCACCCGAAGGCTTTGTTTTTCAGTTGCTTTTAGGTAGAAAACAGTAGCCTTGAAACTAGATTATTTCCATTTCCTGCAGCAAAACATTTTGTTTATGGACTGCTGAGAGATATGCATATAAGATCTGAATTATTCAACAGGAGGCGGCAACACTCCACCATTCCAGTAAGTTCTGGTGGGGCATTTTCCTGAAACTAGCACTACTGTTTTCCTTGCTATTCCTAAGTGTCCTTAGCAATCTCCATCCCATGGTCAGGTCTCTAACAAAAGGCCCAACTATGGTCTAAGAGATAGATAAGTGGATGGAGACATGATAATGCAAATCTAGCAAAATGTTCAGTGTGGTAAGTCGATGAGAGTTCACCATACAATTCTTTCCATTTTTCTGTGTATTTGAAATTTTTCATGATGAAATATTGGGAGAGGGAAGTCCTTATCTTACCCTGTTTCTGTATTTATACCCTCATTGCACATGAATTAACAGTGATTGACACTTTTGTTATGGTCTCAATAAATTTGGACTAAATGAATAATGATAATGAATAAGAATAACTAATTAATAATAACTAATAATCCATGAACCAGACACTGTGCTAAGTGATTTGCATGCTATATTTCATTCAGTCCTCACATCAAACCTGCGAGGTAGGTGCTAGTATATGTCTGTTTTACAAAGAAGGAAAGTGAAGCTCAGAGAAAAGTGGTTTGCTTAAGCAGCTGACCCTCAGAAGGCTCAGACCTCACTCTTTGACTTCATTATTCTTTTAATTGAATTATAATGCACATACAGAAAAATACACACATAAGTGCACAGCTATGAATTATCACGAGGCGAGCATACCCATATACATTAGCACAGATCAGAAATTTAAATCTCCCCAGAACCCTCAAAGCTCCCTCGGCCTCCCTCCCAATCACTGCCCCACTGCTCCAAATCATCCCCTCTCCGGACTTCTAAAACCACAGCTTCAGTTTGCTTGTTCTCATTCTTATTATGTCCAAACACAATACTTGCCTGGGGCAAAGTTCTCTCTTTTGCAAAGGAATAAATAGTATTCTCATCCCAAACAGTTTCTGGTTAAAAAGTGAGTTGAATTAGCTGCTACTCGAAGGTGCAAGGTTGCTTTCTCCTCTGCCTGCAGACGGCTTCCCAGGAGCAGAAATAAATCACTTCAATTTATCACTAGACTCCTGGAATTATTCCACCCAAGGATGAGCTGAGCTTTACATTTTAATTGTTTCTTTCATGTGTTCCTACATTAAACAGGTAACAGACATGGTAAGTGATACAAAGCAGTGGGCAATGGACATGTGCCCTCAATGTGTCAGCAGGAGGGTTAGAGATCAAAATATAGAAATAAAGATCTGCAATGATTTTGACCAATGCTACTGTAAGGTTCAGACAGGTTTTCAGGAGTGGGAACAAGTATATATTTCTTTCTTGCAATGTAGCAGGCATAAGACTAGGCAGTTTCTTTGCATGGTTCTCAGCTCATCTTCATCCATCACTTGATTAATATACCAATCATCCAGTAAATATTATTGTGCATTTCTTATGTGCTATGTGCTGAGGATTCAGTTGTAAATAAGACGCATGCTTCTTGTCCACCTATAACTTACTGTGTGGGGCATGCATTGTCAACCCTGGGCAATAGTGCCCCCAGAGGGGCAAGAATAGGTTCTCAGGGGTAAAACAAAAATTAAATCTCACAATGTCTGATGGTCCTCCAAAGGACCACAGTATGTAAACTGATGCACAGAATATCTGTGGTATTAAAATATCATGGGCAGTGGTAAGCATAATCAGGAAATAAAAAAAAATATATCAAAAATACTCCTTACGGGACAGTAATGAAACACAGGGTAAGAAACACTGGTCTGGTAAGAGGAGAGAACAACACTACAGTAAATCATGACTATCAGAGTGGAAAACATGCAGCGACCCATGAGAACACATTGCGTTGAGTCCTTGTAAGTTAAGACTTGGAAGTGACCTCAGGTTGCCTGCAGAAGAGATTCATGGAGCTATTATCATCTCCAGTTTACAGAGGAGACGAAGGGCATCGGTGGATAGGAATTGACGACCTCCTACTGGGTAAGTGAGAGGCAGATCTGCTTTCAAGTCCAAGGCCCTTTCTGTCTGATTTAAGTCCAAGTGTGTGAATGCGCTCTGGTCTTACACGTGATAGAACAGGGGTTCTATAGCAAGTCGTTCTTCTCTGGACACCAAACATTGAACTTGCCCTCCTGGCTGTAATCAACTAAGCACTTCATGTTTCATCAGTTTTTCTTGATATAACTGTAGAATTCATACAATTGCCTTTTAATTGTGAAAAGCTCTGATTTAAGGAAAATTGAATGTCCTTGTCAAAGAGCACACTGAGACTCAGTTTTTACTGGGTCAGCAGAAGCCCGGGGATGAATCTGTGCCTCTCATTTAAAGCTAACTCATGTGCAGTGCCATCCCCAGACCTTATTGTGTTACCCGTCCCTTGAGGCAAGTGCTCACCATGGCTACAGATTTGGGGGTTCATTTATTTTTTCTTAAAGATATATCTCTAGAATTCTATTCTTTTATAAAATTCTGGCAATTCCCCCTCCACAGCTTCTTACTGAATTTTTCTCCATAAAATCAGAAGTGTGGATCTGTCCCAATTCCCTCACTGCCATCTTCTTATGCCAAGGATTTGAACTATTTCTATAATAGATGGGTTCCTAAGCCTGCAGCCTAGTGGCAGAATGACTGCCAAGTAATTAGCTGAATATGCTAGGGAAAGTGAAGAGAACACACAGGGTGACCTCGGTTTTCGGAGCAGGCTCATCAGCTGAGGGAGCCAGGACAGGTCCTTTGGCAATCTTCTGGCCAATCCTCCTTACATCTTTGCTTTTCAATAACTTCTGAAATTGTCCTTCCATCACCACCACCTCCACTACCTCTTACACCCCGTACTCCTCCTTTTATTCATTTATTGAGCTGAGTAGGTACTATGATCAACAACATTTCCTAGACAACATAACAGGGATTTGGAGGAGTCACGTCAAAGTCGTACAGAAAATGATGGAATTGAAAAAAAAAAAAAAAAGAGGGTGCTGCTCTGAACCCTTTATGTAAAACTGACTCTCTGACAAAGACTTGTTTCAGAGAAGACCCACCAAACTTGCTTCTGGTTTATTCATCCACTCATGTGTTCATGTATTTCTTCAAAGAAAAACGTAGGATACTTATTGTGTGCCAAGCACTGTAGTCCAATTGAGAACCAAATAATCAAGATAGAGGGACAAGGGCCTGCTTGAGAGAGGATGGGAAAAGGAATGCATCTTAAAGGAGGTCGGACTTAAAACTAAGACCTAAAGACAGAGAAGGAGCAAGTCATAGGAAGCTTTCAGGAGTGTTTCAGGGTGAGAGAAGCATGTGCAAAGATCCTGAGATAGAAAGTAACTTGGATACTCCAGGAACTGAAAGATGAGTGCAGTAGCATAGTGGAGAGAGAGACACTGGGTGACAGACTGTTGGGCAGGTCTGGAAAGACCTTTGCTACGGGTTGCTTTGTGTCTTCTATAAAGATGTGTTGAAGTCCTAACCTCTAGTACCTCAGGATGTGACCTTATTTGGAAATAAGGTCTTCGCAAATCTAATCAGGTTAGGATGAGGTCATAAGTGATTAGGTTGGGTCCTGTTCCCATATAATCTGTGTCCTCATAAGAAAAGTAAACAAAGACACAGAGACAGACACAGGAGGAATGTCATGTGATGACAGGCAGAGATTAGGATGATGCCCTACAAGCCAACAAATGCTCACAAGCTCCAGCTACCACCGAAAGTTAGGAAGAGGCAAGGAGGGAGCCTACCCAGAGCCTCAGAGGGAGCGATAGGCTCAACTTGATTTAGGACTTTCAGCCTCCAGAACTGTGAGCGGATAAGTGTCTGTTGATTCAAGCCCCCCCCAGTAGTTAGTTTCTTGTTTCAGCAGCCCTCAGAGACTAAGACAGCCTTGTAGATGTCAGTAAGGATTCCAGATTCCATTCTAAGTGAGTGAAGGCAGGCCAAAGGAGTGGTCAGAGGAATACTGGAGACTTGCAGTAGCGAAAAGGAAAAATGTGGTGGCGCGGATTAAGGTTGTCACAGTGAAAATGGACAGAAGGGTTAGCTAGGTTTTTTGCATTAGAATCCATGTCTCTATGTAGGGCGGTGGAAAAGACACAGGAACTGGCATTCCTAAAGTCACCTTGGGTAAGTTCTTAAAAGTAACCCAGGTTTTCTCTGCAAAATATAAATTATAGATTTGCTGTAAAGACTTACACAGTGTCTGGCACAGAATAAACATCTAAAAAAGTTAGATATTCTTGCTAATGTTAATATTATTTTTTTGATTTTTCTTTCCATAAGACCCTAAGAAAGCCTGCTGCAAAATTTGGCCCCAAAAAGTGTGCACTGAGCTAAATTCAGTGTCAGAAAGTGTGAATCCAAACCCCCATTCTTCTATTTACATTTTTAAAAAAGGTTTGAATAACATGAAATTGCTGATATTTTACTACTTTGACCAAGAAAAATTGCCATTTCATATGTTTGAAATAAATTATCATATATGCATACAAAAGAATACGTATGATATACAATAAAGTGTAATATATTCTAGACAGGAGAACTTGTCACTTAATTTAAAAATAATAATATCACCAACTCCTGTCTTTTCCTGATCCTGTATTATTGTAATGTTTAACCTTTAGTCATATATTAAATTCACATGTATTTTTTACAACAATCTTGGTATTTATTTGTTTTTAAGCTTTACAAACCTATTGAACAATCTCTATGTATTGTTCTTCAACTTTATTTTTCACCTGAATATTATGTTTCTAAGATTCATCTATGTCCTTACCTGTAGCTATAATTGTTTCTTTTTTCCCTGCTGTATGTTATTTTACTGTGTGACTATGCTGCACATTTTAAGTAATCCATTCTTGTTCCAATGGGCTCCACATACTGAATAAATTAAATCATGTCTGAGAACAGTTCTAGATGACGACGTAGGAAGATCCCAAAGTCACCTCCTCCCATGGACACATTGAGTCTGCAGCTACAGAGGAAAAAATTTCCTCTTTATGAAACAGGGAAACTGGCTGAGTAACAACTAGGCATCGGGCAAATGAGAAGACTATCACACCAAAGCCAGGAGGAGTGGATGGGACATGATCTCTCCAGAACCGTCCCCTGCTCCCTGCCCTACCCCAACACCTCACCTCAGATTGGCAACACAACATCCAGAGGGAACTCACAACTCAAAGATTCTCCATGAGGAATAAAGACAAATAGTCACAAAATTTTATCTACCATCAGCACTAACTAATTCTAAAACATTTTCATCACCCCAGGGACATCAGCAGTAACCCCTGTTATTCTTTGCCCCCATCCTTGGCGATCACTCTTTTAGTTTCTGTCTCAATGGATTTGCCTTTTCTGGATATTTCATGTGAATGGAATTATTCAATATGTGTTTGTGTGTTTATGCATATGTCTAACTTCTTTCACTTAGCATGTTTTCCTGTTTCTTTACTATGGTAACATGCATTTGTATTTCATTCCTTTTTTATTGTTAAATGATATTCCATTGAATGGATGTACCACCATTAATTTACCTAATCAATAGTTGATGACAATTGGGTTGTTTCTACTTTTCGGCTATTATGAACAATGCTAGTATGAAAATTCATATATACGTGTTTGTGTGGACATATGTTTTTAATTCCCTGTGGAATTTCTGGATTATCTGGTAACCCCATTTTTAACCTTTTGAAAAACTGTAAAACCGTTTTCCAAAGCAGCTGTTCCCAGTTACATTTCCACCATCATGTATATGAGTTCCAATTTCTCCACATCTTTGCCAATACCTGTTATTACCTGTCTTTTTGATTACAGATAGTTCATTTTAAAAATAGGGATATAATAAGAAAATCCATTTTGCAAAGTTATTAAGAGGAGCGAATGTGATAATATATATGAGAATTCTTTCTAAAGCAATTTTCTAAATTGCTAATTGCTGTTATTACACTGGAAAGCAAGGAAAGGAAAGAATATGCACAGTATTGCTTTAGTGTGCCTCAGAGACACACAAGGTATTTTAGAGACTAAATAAGACAAGCCAACTTTGAAATTCATTTCGGTGCCAATGTCATTTACAATTTTAATGAACTCTTAAAGCTGAAAGAACCCTAGCAATTGAAGCATTTAACCTCTCCTGCATTCTAGTGGCCTGCCTTTGTCAGTGACTGATGAGGGACTGGCTTCAAAGAAAGCAAGGAGACTTTCAGCAAGATAGTTATAAGAACTTCCTGATTCTAAAGCAAAAAGCAACATATTCTTTTTCACAGAATTATGCATGTGGTCTGTTCTAGGGAATTCCACCCCCAGCCCCCAGAAACTTACATAAAGCCCTGCCAGAGGCAGGGGAATAAATGTTGGGAAGAGGGCTTGCTAGAGAGTGGTGTGTTCTCCCCAGTTATTGTGCCCCCCAGGCCTCTGCAGATCTGGGCACAATGAATCACCTCAATAGACATGTTCTATGGCCTCTGAGTATTTAGACTCCCAGATCTCATTTATAAGAATCAACCATCTGAAAGTTAATTTTATAGGTCCATGAAGAAGAACCAAATTTTGCATTATTTGGCAAAGGGACAGTTAATTTGGGGGAGGCAGTTCTCTGAAACACAAAGACACAGTGCAGCAAAATTCTTTTTTTTCTTTTACTAGCTACAGTCAAGCATGAAGTCACATCCTATTGGCCAGTCTCTGTTCTGATAACCTGCTTAGTAACCCAGGTTTATCTGGGATTTATTCACTTGATTTTGTTAGAAAAAGAACAAAAACAAACACAAAAGAAAAACAAGATCCATGATAAGTAATGCTCCTGATACCAGCCGATATTCCTTCTGAATCCTCAAAAACCTGTGAGGCTGTGTTTAATTGCATTTTTTTTTTTTTGGGTGCTGTGGAACTATGTATTGCCGTATCAGCCCTGAATCTGACACATAGCTGACACTCCTAATGTTTACTGATTTGAATATAATTTTATCAATGTCAAATACTGCCAACCTGTTTATATGCTTTTACCGACCAACAGAGATGATTAAATTAAACCTCGTTATTTTTCAGCCCTGTGGAAAGAGAGAGCATTTGCTGATACAGTTCCTCCAGCCTGGCATGGCCGCTTCTAGCCCAGAGGCAGTACATCCAAAATAGGTCCCAGAAAAAGTATGTCTATCAAAATGCACAAAAAGCATAGGCAGAAACTCTTGTTTCAGTCATGCAACCAGCAGAAACAAATAGATGATAAACTTAAACCCAGTTAAACTCTGGACAATGCTACAGGGCACATTCCTTCCACATACTGTTTTCACCTTGCCAAGACTGTTTTGGAAACAAACTCAGCTGAAACTCTACTTTCTGCCATGTTGAATCACAACGCACACCATACTGGCTAGATCAGTAATTCTTATACTTTTGGGGGCCTCTAAGTAAAGAAATAGACGTTCTCTCCTAAAGATGAACAACTGCATGCTTAGTGAAGCATTTACACAAAAACTATCAGTCCCTGGGCCACCTTTCCCACCAGCCTGCGTTCCACAGGGAGGAAGCTTATGCTTTCCATCTGAGTGGAATACTCTTCTAGCACAAAGCCTCCACGTTTCAGGCCTCCAACACATTTTGTGGAACTGACCAAAAGTCTGAGTCACGTGACAATTGTTCTTGAAAACACAACATGGAAAACAAATGTCTGTGGAGTTTTGCATTGAGATTGGAGTCAAAACTAAAACCAACCCATTTGCCTTTTCATTTACTTACTTGCGTTATTTTTCGGACAGCAACTCCCTTTTCCTCTCCAGCAATTTTGAATCGGCTATGGCAGACCTTACAGTTTGCCTCAAGCCACAGATTCAGGCACTCAGTTCTGAAAATGGCTTTGTATTAGAGCCAAAGGTTCATTGCCAGTCTGCGTAAGTATCCCTTGAGGGTTAGCCTGACTGAGAGGCAAGAACCCTAGTTTTAGTCAAAAAGGCAGATGCTTTTACAATCAAGTCATCAAGAACCATACAGAGGGAAGGAAAGAAGAAGAGAGAAACGCAGGGAAGCAGAGAAGAAGAGTGGGCAAAAAAAGGAGAGAAACCTGAAGCGCAGAGACGTGAATTGTCATGCTTGAGTTCTCCCAGCTGGCACGGCTGTGTGCCCCCCTCACTCCTCCTCCTGGCATGGCTGTGTGCCCCCCTCACTCCTCCTCCAGACGTCACCCAGCTCTGAGGGACAGTTGTAGTATATGCTATACACTTCCTTTCTCGGCCACCTGATCCCCTTTTCCTGATGACTTTTTCTGACCACAGGATCTTGGCTGGCCCATGCAACAGGCAGTTCAAAAGCGCTGGGAAGTCAATACCACATTCGAGTTATCTATTGCTGCGTAACAAATTCCCCGACACTTAGCAATCGAAAACAACAAATATTTATTATCTCACCATTTCTGAGGGTCAGGAATCTGGAAGGAGCTTAGCAGGAGGGCCTCAGATCCTTTCATGAGCCTGCAACAAGGTGTTGGGCAGCACTGCAAGCATCTGGAGTTGTGACTGGGCTGGAGGAGCCACTTCCATGGCCACTGACTCACGTGGCTGCAGGCTGGGAGCCAACAGGAGCCATGGGAGCCCCCACACGAGCCTTTCTGAGTGACACCTGACTTTCCCCAAGGGAGCGATACAAGAGCGACGTCGAGGCAGAAGCCACAATGTCTGTAATATTCTGGCCTCGGAAGTGACACCTTGTTACTGTACCATATTGCACTGGTCACACAGAGCAGAGCTGATACACTGTGAAGGGACTGTGCAACGGCGTGAACACCAGGAGGCTGGGATGACTGAGTGGATCTTGTTGGTCAGCTACCCCATGTCTCAGGGTCCTCTTTCATCTAGTGAAAAAGAGGAGTTATGGGGCTAACTGCCTCGGTTCTTGTTTCTGGACGAGACAATTCTGAGCTGTATCCTACGAAGTCCTTCAGACGGTCCCTGGTGGAATGAAGCCCCAGTCGCCAACAGTGGAACTATCACTGGACTTCCTCTGTTCCCTAATACCTCACCTAAGACCCAGATGCTTCCTGGGATCCTCTACCAAAAAGCTACCTGCTCTCAAATCTTTGGCTCTGAAGCACAGACTAAGACAGTGACAAAGAAGCAGACTTGGGGACATAAGTCTAGGAACTCTTGATCCCTCAGCTCATGCTCTCAGCCACCATGCCCTTTTGGTACTAGGTTCTGGGCTACGAAGGATTACAAACATGTGCCTACCGTTCCTGTACACTGTCTCCCAAGAAGTCTCAGCAGAGAAACACCAGTTTCTCCCCTTGTACCTTGAAGAGCAGGGCTGCTGCTAACTAACCCACATGGTGCTGGTACCAATTTTTAAAAGGTATCGCCCACCCTGTACAGATGCAGAGCCCTGCACTTGTGGCTTCTCAAGTGATACATGGGCTGGAGTCAAACCCCGCCTTGATCTCCTCTAGTTTGGACAACATTATACAGCATTTTTAATTGAGAAAACATTCTCAGTGAATGTCTCCGGCCCTATTGTATGCTTAAAGAAATATTTATTGTTAGTCTCCCTGTGCATGGAGAGTGGAGAGTTCAAATCTTTGATGCCTAACAGACAATCTTACTATTCAGGCAAAGGAGTAAGTGTACGTGGAGGTTAAGTGAATTCACCCAAGATCACACAGGAATAAAACAGCACAGCTGTCATTGTAACTGTCCCAGGTGAATCACAGGTGAGTCCCAAAAGTCCAGGTGACTCCACAAAGGGAGGTGCATCTTGTCTGTATGGCCCTGAGTTCCCCTGGGGCACCCCATGATTTCTAAGCCATTCCAACACGAAATAGTGTTCATTTCAGCGAGCTCCTAGAACTACTTTGTGATGCTCTCAGATTTATTACTAAAGCAACATTCTCTGTTGCCTTCCTAGTGCTATTTAAACTTTCCCTACCTTTCTTCAAATGGAATCCTGTTTTTTGTTGCTGTTGTTGTTTTTAGATATTCATCCTCCTCCATTTCCCTCAGCCCTGACCAATGGGTCTTTGAATTCAGTACTATTGTCCCATTTCCTGAGCCTTTAATAGTTTGGGGGATGGCTGTTATGAAATTCTGGCTAAATACGTCCTGGGATATGTGGGAAACACCTGGGAAGTTTCTTACTCTTCGAAAAGAGACATATAGAGATGGTATGTCCCTCAGTTCACGATCATTTCTGAAGGAAACACCAGTATTCCCACAACTACCATGTAACCATGATGGAAGTTAGCTTGAAGACAAAGGACAAAACAAAGGTAGAAGAGTGGAAGGAGGGAGAGAACCTGCACGTGCGTCCTTATAATATTGCGATACCACGTGAACCAGCCCTATAACCACCTGCTCGTGGTCCTCATGATACATGAGGAAATGCATTTCTTTCCACTAAGTCAACGTCAGTCTTGGATTTCTTTGCTTGAAGCCAAAGGTGGTTTAATTCATTCACCAGCTGAGCCATATTTGGATTCCCATATACCGTGTTTTGTTTTTATCTGCCACCTATTAGAGCATAAATTCTTGTAAGGATGAAGGCAGTGTCTTCAAATTTATATTCCCTAAAGGATTGAGTACAGTGCCTCATTCATTGTAGCTGCTTAATATACCATGTTTCCCTGAAAATAAGCCCTAACCGGAAAATAAGCTCTAGCATGATTTTTCAGGATGACATCCCCTGAACATAAGCCTTAATGCATCTTTTGGAGCAAAAATTAATATAAGACCTGGTCTTATATTTGAGGAAACATGGTAGGACAGACAGGACTATTGAAATTTAACTTCAAAGGAACTTTTGCAAGTGAAGTAAAGCATGGGGATTCATTTACCAGCTGTGTGTGGCCTGCAAAGTCATTTCTGAGCCTCAGTTTCTTCATCTGTAAAATGGGAGATGATAAAGACCAGTGGATAAACACTCAATATATGGACTTAGCCAGACCATAGGTTCACTTAGCCAGAGCTGGGTTCAAATCCCAGCTCTACAATATTCTAACAGGGCAAGTTTCTTCATTTCTCTGAGCCTTTGTTTCCTCATCTGGAGAATCAGACCGGAACATATATCTCAGAGTGTAGTAGTGAGGCTTAAATGAGATAGTATATTTAAAGTATTTAGCAATTTATGTGCCACGTATTTAATACTCAGTTAACAAATCACTTCAGAGTACTGTGTGGTTGTGGTAAACATGTACTCATAATTCCTGACACATAGTAGGAACGCAGCAAATCACTATGAAAGGAATTGCAAGTGTCTTGGCTGTGAGCCTGAGATGGTCCACCTCTTATTACCCTTCAGAATTGGGGGAAGTTGGCAGTTGAGCGTAGGCCATGGAAGTATCTCTTACCCATGGGAATTAAATATTGATTTCATTTTCACTTCATTAAGTCTCCTATCGATTTCAACCAGGTAGAGTGGAAGATGGCAGTCAATCAGTACACAGACACTCGATAAATATCAGGAACGTTTGCTCTTCCTTTAGGGATCGGGGCTTCCTCCGGACTGTGAGGGCCCTTTTGTGAGGCCGCACGGCTTGCTTCTCAGGGCCAGGGGCATAGAGATGAATTAGCCATCATAGTTGCCCTCAAGGACCTAATGTCTTATGGTCTCCTGGTTTTAAAAGCAGCCTGTTTATGCCCTAGGTTAAAGCTTTTGAGAATGTCCATATTTTTTCTTGTGATGCCAGAATTTTATATCCTAAGGACTGAGCTGGGCAGAAGTACCAGGATCGAGAGTCGGATTAGACACTAAAGATGGACAGTAAGAGCAATGTACAGAGCAGGCGGGTCAACCCTGAGCAATATAATAGGCGGAGGCTTACAGAGGTTCAAGGCAGCACATTGACAGCAGCCTAGAAACCAAGGAATGGGAACCCAAAGGAAATCTGTTAAAAAAAAAAGTTAGAAAGCAAGAAAACTGAGCAATATACAAATACATACATTAAGTCTCTGCAATGTTAATGACCCTGATCCAATGATTCCACACTTGAGAGTCTGTCCGAAGGACATGATCCTTAGATTATTGGGGTGAATTGTGCCATGTCATTCCTGCAGGGAAGCTGTCAAGCACAGCCTTCTTCCATGCCGCTTGCCGAGCCAGTCACGGGACTGGATTCCCCGACAGTAGCAAATGGACATGAGACTCACGTAAGGACAGAGATCTCCCTCTGTGGCCCACGCTCCCCCTCCCCTCACCCCATTCTGGAGCTACACAGGGAAAGGCTTTTTTCCTCTCTTTTCATGAGGTTCTAAGGGTATTAGCTGACAGCTGCTGGAGACCATGTCTCCAGACTCAGGAACGCTGGTCTAGCAAATGAGAAAAGAGGAGATGAAAATGGAGAGAGAGCAAGAGACTCAAGGTGATAGAGTCCCAGAATCCAGTCATTTTGAAGAGAGCTCACATTTATCGGCCCCACAGTTTTATTAACGTGAGTCAATGTATCTACCTCTTTTTGCTTAAAGTACTTTGAATTAGGTTTCTCTTATTGGCAGTAAATACATTACATGTGGTAAAACAATATATTAAATGCAGTTAAAAATACAGGAAACATATAAAAATGTTTTAAGCACAAAGATGTACTTTGCTGCAGAGGTTAACTTGGGGTGGGGTTTTGGCATATCTTAAGTTAAACCATAACACAGCCATTAAAATTCTTTGTTTCTCTTATTAAAACCATTAATGAGGGCTTATCATATGCCAGGCACTGTGTGACAGGCTCTCTCTACATGATCTCATTTAAACCTCACAACCACCCAGTGGTAGTGATTGCTTTTGTTTTATTTTACAGAAAAGGACATGAGAATAGCGGATAGAAAACAAACCGTAGTTATGCAGGTGCTAGTGGCAGCACATATGCCAAACTAGATGTTTCTGATCCCTGGAGTCTCTGCAATAAACCTCTGCTATTCTCTTTGTCATAAACACATAATAACAGATAATTATGTAAAGTTAAGTAAAACAGAATGGCAGAACATGAAACCACACATACAGAATGACAACAGCTAGCACATTGGGTAAAAGACACCAACATGCATATTGAGGTGGAATCGGGGTACTTTAAAAGCTTCTTTCTTTTCTTTTCTTTTCTCTTTCTTAACTTCCCAAAATAACCATGAATTACAATTACAATGGTAGAAAATGGATTGGGGAAAAAAATTGGACTTAATTTTCAGCTACAAGTTTCCAAGTTACAGCCTCTTTATAAGTTCTACTCTCTGGGTCAGAAGAAGTCCTTGATTCTATTCCACCTCCAACTCGACATGCGGAGCGTGAATTAAAGCAGTACCGAACAGCGTTTGAAATTTTCTTTACTCTCTTTGCTGCTACTGTCGTGCCCTTCTTTCTCCTACCCCTTAAACTTGAATCTGTACTGCAGCACATTATCTTTTGGAGAGACCCTTGGAGAGCTGGATGAGGGGGCAGTCAGAGAAGCTTAAGTGGAAGAGAAAAGCTCTCCGATAGGACCTACTCCCACTGCTCATTCCTCCTCATCTACTGTCCTGCCATGAATATGCTGGGTGACTTTGCTCTCTGATCCATTTTCTTACCTTGCTGTCATTTCAACCCAGCACCAGGCCCAGCAGACCCAGCATTTCCTCCCAGTCCTGCTACCCCAATGCAAGTGCAAATTTATAAGCACACGTGCTGCTAATTCCTTGACTGCTCTGGCTATCCATTCAATGGGCGTGCAGGGCCTTAGTGAATGTCTAGTTTCCACCTCATTTCTCTACCCACTCCCTGCTTTGCGCCCCTGTTCTAATAACTTAGATCCTCACTGTCCAGGTCCAATTCATGTTATTGATTCCCCATCCAGTGCTTTGCAAACTCAAAAGTTGGATGGGTGTGTGAATGAACAGATAGCTAGTGGACTGGATAGATGGATTCTTTCAATGAACAGAAGATATATTAAACCCTCTATGAATATTCACCGAATACTACCCTACGTCAGGAACTAGGCTAAACACTGGACATTTATTTATCCATTGCAGTAATTATTTTGTGACTCCTAAGAGGTAGTCACTGACTAAACAAACACTGGAATTCCCAGGATAAAGGGCTCTCAAATTTGAAAGTATAAGAATTTTCCAAAAAGTCTTCTTAAAAATTCAGTTTCTCAGACCTCATTTTCAAAGATTCTGATTCGGTTTTCTTTGAGTGGGACCAATAAACTGCATTTTGAGTAACATCACCAGAGGACTGTGACACACATGGTCCATGGACTACCTTTGAGAAATAGTGAACAGTGATTCGGCGCATCATCAGAATTCACTTAGGGCCCACACTAAATTCCCCTCAGTCCAGCAGTAGTCTTAGCAACCTCTGTGGGAGCAAGCTAGAAGAAGAGGTGCTTTTCCGGAGACACCTGGATTTGATTGCCTTGGAAAAGCAGCATCACCAAAACATAGAACCCTTCATTGAGTACCACTCATAGTTACCCTTGATTTTTCCTAAAGTCGGGATATTTTCCTTCTCCCCATCACTGCATTTCCCTGACTAACTCTTCATCTCCTGATATCTCCCCAATCCACCCACCTGCTAATGTGACAGCAACTGCGGCAGTCACAAAGGCAAAATTAGATGACATGCCTTTCTAATCCAGTTCCTTTTGCAGATCTTTAAACATTTCTCCCAATGTCTTTTTCTGATGACACCACTGTGAAGAAAGCACTCCCCTTGTAGTTTTCCCAGATTCGCTTATTTCCTTCAAATTTCAGTGATGCAAATTATAAAGTGGTGCATTTACTATTTAAGTGCTATTAGCGTCGAGTCTTTCATGCATGAAATGTAATGCTGCAGGAATGTACCGTGCTACCAGCGTGGAGAGGCTGTGCTCACCACACTGCTCTTGTAAAGCCCCGTCCAGCAAAAGGAAATGCACATCACCAGCAAAACACTTCAGTGATCTCTCAGGTTCCATCTGTTACAGGCAACAGGGAAACTTGCTTCGGTGAGGTTTCAAGGTTTAATTAGGGAGAAAGAAGAGAGAGTCGGGCGTTTCACAGAGGCAACAACTCCTATATGTCATCTATTCCTTCTCCTTCTCTGACCTGCCTCTGTGTTCAAAGGCAACACGGGAAACAATCAGTGACAAACACCTTGTCATGGAGTCACGGGGAATATGGGAAGAAACTGTGATAAGCAGGAGAAAAAAAGAAAAAAACGAAACACGGGATCACGGGTGTATTCGTCAGCTCCGGCTGCCATAACAAAATACCACAGACTGTGTGGCTTAAAGAATGGAAATTTATTTTTCACAGTTGTGAAGACTGAGAAGTTCAAAATCAAGGTGCCAGCCCATCAGCTCCCTCACTTGCAGGCATCTGCGTCTTGCTGTGTGCTCCCACGGCAAAGAGCGAGCTGTGGTATCTCTCCCTCCTCTTATAAGGACAACAATCCCACATGGGGCCCGATCCTCAGGACCTTATCTAACCCAAAGGCCCTATCTTCAAACACCATCACATTGGAGGTTAGGACTTTAACATCTTCATTTTAGGGGACACAGTTCAGTGCATAATAATGGACGTCAGAGGCTGTTCTGCCATCTGCCAGCTGGTGACCTCCATATGTTACTTAAACTCTGAATTCTCTGGTTGCCAGGTATGTGTGTGTGTGGGGGGGAGGGGGGGCTGTAGAGTGGTAGATGGGTGGCAGCAAACTGATCTTTTGGGGGTAGGGAGGAGGGCAGATTTTACAGCACTAAACCCAGCAGCTACGGGTTTCCAGATGGAGACAGAGCATCAGGTAAGATGGACACATGGGAACACAAGGTCAGGGACATTTTGAGATCCTGGGAAAATTGGCAAAGCAGAGAAAGAAGCACAGGAATTTGCAACTGCCGTTCTTGGCTTGTTTCTATGCTTCCAAACTGTAGGTTTTTTGTGTGTTTTTTTCCCCCTCCAGTTGATTGCATTTGTACTTAAGAAAGAAATGATACAGCGTGATGCAAGAGTCAAATTTTAAGTTTCAAAAGCCAAGGTCCAGTCATACGATGATGGGTTTGGTCAAAAAGAACCAGGTCCACTCTACCCTCTTCTACTTTTCTCCAGGCTAGAGGAAGATTCCAGATGCTATGGTCCAAGCCGAACCTAAATAGGTCGGTCTATGGACTTGCATAGTACGCTGGGGAGAAAGGGCAGTTGTAACCATGTATGTGTTGCATCCCTGAGTGAAGTCCAGGGAAGTATGAGATCCTGGGGTCCACACTCCAGCACAGAGAAGGAACGAAAGAATAAAACTATCTGTGTGGCAATGGAGGAAGGTGGGGCTCAGGGGATTCACCCCGCTCCACTGATCCATTGAGAGTCTAGGAGACTTAGTGATTTTGCATGCAGGCAAGTAGTGAATGACCTTGGCCCATTCAGTTCCCTATTAGCTCAGGAGGGAAACTCAGGGTTTCTTTTATCTCTAAGGGGCATAGAAGAATCTGGGAGAGGCCAGGCCTGAGTGTATCCTGTGGTGAGGCTCAGGGACCTGAACCCTGACAGGAAGAGGATCCTCTGTGGAGGGGTGGGGATCAAGAACTGAGGCCATACCCAGCCAGCCAGCCACCAATGCTGTCAGGTCAGTGTCTATAGGCCCCTGGGGACCTAGGAAAAGACAGGAAGCAGGGAGACTCTGGCTTGCTTGATATAAAGTTCTACCACCCAGTGGAACGGGGGCTCAAATTATGAGTATGTAAGTTTATGCATTCAAAATCAATTCCCTGCACATCCGAGTTATTGGCCTGATAACTCTACCCACTACGACAGGTGGACAAACATCCCATTATCAGTTTGACTCCCCACCCCCTACTTTGCTCATTAGGAACAATGAAACCTGTGTCACCATCCACGTGCAACTCAGAATTTGGAATGTATAGGTAGCAAAGGAACATAGAGAGAATCTGGGATAGGTTAGGAAGGGAAATCCCCAAGTTTTAAATACATTGCAGGGATGTGCAGCAGATACGTGAAAACTAGAGTTGCCGTCACAACCTGGTGTGACAGGAGCATTTCTGATGTCCCACTCAGGAAAGTAGGCCACTTGGATGATTGCCCCCCACCCAGGGAATGGAATCTATTTTAAATGGGAATCTAAGTGCTGCAATTACAGCTTAATTGTCTATGGAACCGCGTTACGAGCCTCCTACAAGGACAGGATGTGAATCAGTCCCAGGAAATGTGTCCTCCACACCTTGGTCCCCTTTGAGAAATAAAAGGGAAATTAAGTATAGACCATGAGCTTGCCTAGAGGTCAGTCTCAGTTGATTCTGGGCTTTCGATGCCTTTTATCCTAATGGACAAATGTTAAGGGCCCCAAGGTGGTGTTTTATCACAACCAGAGAGTCATTTGAATTTGGAACTAAAGGAGACAGAATTTAAGGGAACTAAATGATGCAAGGAAGATCAGAAATTAGGAGGATTAATAAAGGTAAAATGGGACTCGTGTGCCGAAACCAGATACATACCTCTCTGAGCCAACCACAAAACTGGATGTTAGTTCAACAGAAATGTGCCTGCCTCCTCTTCGGGTTCTTGCTTTTCCTTCAGGATTCTAGTAACCATGGAATATCATATTACCAATCTCTTACAGAAAGATGACGGGTTCCAGAGATGGCCCATCTCACGTCTCTTATGATATGACTGACATCCTCTCCCCCAACATGTGAGATGTATCTTCCCTCTTGTTGGATCTTGGCAGGGGGGTGGGATGGCTCTAGCCGATAGGATATGATGGAAATGATGCTTATGCTTCTTTCCAACGCTATGTCTTTGCGCTACAGCTTCCCCATTTCTCTTGCTCTCATTAGTGCTTGTCTTTAGCAATCAGCAACCATACTGGGAGGAAGCACAACCTAGCCCACAGATCACATGGATAGGCCCAGACTGAACAGAGTTGACACCCCCAACAAACAGGCCATAATCAAACACCGGGCAAGTGAGTGAAGGGGGCTTCAGATGATTCTAGCGCCAGCCACTGAGCTGCCCCAACTGGTGAAAAGTGGAACTGAGAGGAGCTAACACCCACCAAACCCTGCCCAAATTACAGATTTATGACCCAAATAAATTTGTCTTGTTTAGAGCCACTAAGTTTCAGGATAATTGTTTACACTGCTAGAGGTAACTATTACTGATGAGCAATGCTGATAAACACTTTTGTCTCCCCCTACCAAAAAAAAAATAAAAATCAAGTGTTGAACCGTAACCCCCAAAGAGACCATATTGGAGGTGGGGCCTTTGGGAGATAATTGGGGTTAGACGTGGTCATAAGGGCCCTTGTAATGGTATGGATCCCTTACAAGAAGGGGAAGAGAGACCAGAGTTGTCTCTCTGCCGTGTGAGGACATGGTGTAAAGGCAGCTGTCTATAAGCCAGCACCTTGGTCTTGGACGTACCGACCTCCAGAACTACGCAAAATACATTTCTGTTTCTCAACCACTCAGCAAGCCAAATTGTTTTTGGCATTTTGTTATGGCAGCCTGAGTCCATAATTACAGGTGCCTAACATGACTCAGGCACAAAAGGGTAAATTCCTTCTTGCATAATCAAGAAGTGACCCTAATTTTGTTTCATTGGTAACTTGGAGTTATCTATGACCTCTCTGACCCATTTCTTCTGCCTCAGGTAACTGGGAATAAATGAATGCTGTTCTCAGGGTCTGATATTGAAGTTGACATTGGAGGTCCCATGTCACAAAGGTCCTAGGCCCAGGCTATGCTATAGATGAACATACAAATTCTCAGGAAAAAAAAGGGAAATATATCAGTTGTATTAGTTCAAGTAAACACTTTTCAGCTCTACTGAAAAGCAGCTCAGTGTCATGCAGAACAGTAAATTTATGTTGAGAAAAAACTGGGTGGCAATTTTCCCACTGTCATTTTTCTAGCTGAGCAAGTCAATTTCTTTAGACCTCAGTTTCCTCAAATGCAAAATAGGGTTGAGAATAATGCCACTTAGCAAAGTTCCTCTGAAGACGTAATTAAATGGATCAGTAGATGAAAAAGTGCTCAAAACTGTTACATGAATGAGAGTTCTGAATGAAAGTCCTTTCAATGGACTTTTTTTTTTTTAAAGGAATACTGTTGAAAATAGCCAGCTAAATCTTAAAATTAATCAAAGGTCTAGTTTTCACTAAGAAAAATTAAGGACTTATTTCAATGTTCAGAGGTATTACATGCCACTTATTTTCCGTTTACTGATAACCACCTTACTAATTTCTCTCAGGGTACTTATGAGTTTAAATTTGCCTGGCTTCTCAAAGTTTGACAACTGGTGTGAGGCTTTTAGCAAAAACCTGAGTTACGGGAAACCAGAGCTGGCAGCTGCAGAATTATAATTTTGACATGTAAAAAATTCAGCCAGTTCAGAGGTATTTTTCTTAGCATTTTAATGCCAGTGAGTGAATGGCTTAGTGACAGGAACAAGGTCAAGCCAGGAAGAAAAAATTTATATCTGGAATCTTTTCCTAGGAAGAGAGGAAAGTACACTGTGGCTGGCACCTTTTTCATTCTTGTTTAAAGCCTATCATGCCTGAATGCCACAAGGTGACTCTTGCCATGCCAGGCACAGTGAGGAAGCTTTCTGTGATGCTTTTCTGATGCACTTTATACAGAAGCCATCAAGTGGCATTAACTTGGAGATACCTCCATCCTGGGTTTGATTTTGCAGACCTTCCCTTGGCATAGTTAGAAGTCCCTGACCCCTTGGAAATGCTGTCAAGGGCCTTCCTGGTAAAAGACATTGAGGCTTCTTGCTGATGAGAGAATCCTACTTCTCTCTCTTGGGACTTGGCTGCAAGGATTGTGAGTCATCTTAAATCTGCAGTTTGGGTAGTAAGCAGTTCAAACCCCACTTCTGTCACATGACAACTACTTAACAATTACTTAAAAATCTGGGGACAAAACTTCAGAATTAGTGAACCATTATGAAAATTAATTAGAGTAAGCCGTGCAAAGTGTTAATGCCAGGCCCATATAAACCCTAAAAATAATCAGCTCTGAATATCAATAAATAATGACTACTAGTATAACAATAATATCAAGCACGTATTTTTATGCAAATATTTATTCTTCATTTCATAAATGTTTATTAATGTTGACTAACTACGTCTAAAGCAAGAACAAAGCAATTTCTGTGAAATTCAAACAAAATCAAGCAGACAACAACAAAACATTTCTGGGCTTCCACTCAATTTTACCAAAAAGAAAGAAAACAGGACAATTGGAGACTCAGTGTGATTTATGCATCCCTGACTTGTCACTGTTTCCTCTCTTGTCACATCTTGTGACCATGATGCCAAGCGAGTCACAGAGTGAGAAAGCTGCTAGCCCTGCTTGTGAAAGAAATTTTGGACAGGATCAGTGTACCCCAGGGAGGCTGGCAACAAGCAGATTGATATTCTAGGTGGTGCGTGATGGACGGGGTCTGTACAGAGGTGCCTCTCGGGAACCTGGGATTAAGGTTCTGCTAAAAACAACTCCACCTCTTAAATCCCTGTAGAGATTCACAAAGCCATCTCAATGCAAACAGCAATGATCTAAGTCTGACAGGACCAGATTAAACCTGAGTGAACAAATGGTGAAACGCTGTGTTACTAAGGAAGAAGACTGGTCATCAATGGAAACAAAGGAAGAGTCAGAATTCTGAGACGAACGTTGGCAATATGCATCAGACTGCACAAGTGCCTCACTGGTCCATGTCCCTATCAGGCTTTGGTGGCTTGAGGCCATCCAGCCCTCTGTGCTTACCCTCAGGCCCCTTGTTCTCACTGCATACTCACCAGGTAACTTTGGCAGTATGGCTTCCCCTGCAATTGTAGATATCAACTGGGCTGGTCATACCATCTTGAATGGAGGTGCTCTCAATGGTTTCATTTCTGTTTACAAATGAAAAACTAATCATCTAATTTTTACATGAGCTTCATGCAAAATTCATTGTCCTCTCTCTAGTTTATGCAACAAGAGGAATCCAGCTTGAGTTCCGTAAAATCTGGGAGGTTAGCAAGCCAGATGTAATGGCCCTTCAAGGCTGAGAATCTAACCCTTGACTGTGGCTAGTCAATCACGTGGGAGTCCTCCAGGTGACAGGCCAGCTTTCCTTTGCTACACTTTAATAGCACTATGACACTTCCCCTGCATAAGGATGGTGAATTTTCTCAAAGGATAACCATCACAGCTAGATAATGCTTTAGTATCCCTTTTGATGCCCATTTATTAGACAATTAGCAATTTTTGATTTCTTAGTTTTGTTTTACCATGCAATACCTTAGAATTACAGGCAAAGAGCTAGGGCAGTGGTTCTCAATGGGATACTTTTTGCCTCCTAGGGGACGTTTGACAATGTCTGGAGACATTTTTGTTGTCAAAACCGGGGACAGGGTACTACTGGCATCTAGTGGGTAGAGGCCGGGGATGCTGCTAAACCTCCTACAATACACAGGACAGCTCCCACTTTCCCCCTCCCCCCCCACCTCTCCTTTCCCCTACCTCCCAAATACACGCAAAAAAATGCTCTGGCTCAAAATGTCAATAGTCCTGAAGTTGAGAAACCCTTCTTAGTTAAGGGAAATGTATTTCTTTTGTTTCTAATGTTGCACTTGTGTTTCAAAGAACAGAAACTATCTTCTTTGCAGCACTTTGCAATTGTAACAGGCACTTTCACATGTATTCTTAATTTTCACAACACCCTTTGAGGTACAGCAGATCCTCAGATAATGTTGATGAGATGCCACAGGAAATTAATTCTTGTTTATATCAATTAGCTTATGGTAAAATTGGTTCCATTATATGCCATTTCGCTTTAAGCCACAGAACCTCTAGATGACATTAAGTATTTATTATATTTACCCCCATTTTACACATAGGGAGACTGAGGGTCAGAAACGTTGCATAACTCACCTAATGTTACACAAAAACAAAATTCAAACCCAGGTCTGTTTAATACACTAATGTCCTCTGTGAATTAAGATTCCTGATTTGAATTCAGAAAAAAAAGAAAAAAGATGTAGCTAACTCCGAAACACCAATTGTGTTTTCAAGATATTAAGATCCGAGCAAAGTTTCACAGGAAAGGACTCTGGAGAATAATATCAAGTGCTCAGGTCTCACGGAAACTATCCCACCGAGTGGCAGAGCAGGACAAGGGTTACAGTGGCTCCTTCAGTCGCAGTAGATACACTTAGACCCACCAGAGGCTCACTCTGGACAGAGACTGCCCCAGGCAATGATTATGTTAATTATTAAATCTGCAAATGAGATGGCCCTGTAGTTTCTACATGGGAGTTCCAGGAGCAGACCCCAGGGGGGCTTCAGGAGACTGTTTGAGAATCAACTGTCTTCACCCTTGTGGACAGATACAGAAGTGGACTGCTGGCTTGCTAAAGCCATCCTAACTGAGGCCCCTCTGACAAGAAAATAAGTGAAACCCCGTGTGTTGTCAGATCAGAGTCTACATCTGGGTTTTACCACTTAGTAAATCTGGGGCTGATCATTTTCCTTTGACCAAAATTCTCAAAATGTAGCTTTTGTCAGAATCACCTGGGATGTTTATTAAAGATGCAGATATTTTGGGGTTCTATCCCTGGGATTCTGATTCAATACGAATCTGCAATATTAACAAACACTTCAGGTAGTTCTGTTGCACAGGGTCCTTCTAATTACTTCCTAAACAAACCCACACTGAGAGTCATCCAGAGTGAGCTTCTATCACCAATCTCTTGTTTTTGTCCCTTCTGGGAAATTTTCAATAGGGCACTTACACAAATTTTGTATGTGATGTGCTCCAAATATTTCTTCAAAGAAACGTGGCAAGAAGATAACAAAAAATAGTATTAGCAGCTTGCATCTTTGAGTTGGAACATACACGTCAGAGCTTCTGCTAGAAGCTTCATTTGCAGTAACTCATTGATACTCACGCCAGATGCCATCATTACCCCCATCTTAGGAAATGGAAGAAGTCGGTCCCTCAGTCACTACTAACAGATGGGTTTAGCTCTTTACTAAAATGAAGTGTTATCCTGAGGAACTTTAGGCTAGTAGAAAAGATAAGAAAAATATGAAAATAACTGTAGCTAGGAAGGATGAAATACGGTAAAAGAAAGACCTGCTTTGCCGGGGAAGTTCAGAGAAGCAAAAGAGAACACTCATGAAAGGGATCAGGTGACAGGTGGACTTTGAGGTATACAGAGGGTGCCAAAAAATATATACACATTTTATAAAAGGAAAAAAAACCTATTAAAATTGCAATACTCAATAGATACCGATAACTAAAGATGATACAAGTCACGTTTGACTTCTGCAATTACAAGAGGTGCTCAAAGTGGTTCCCATCAGCGTCCAGACGCTTCTGATTATGGGACTACTGCTTGAGCAAAATTGATCAAAGTGTCCACTTGTATACATTTTTTTGACACCCCTGATATATGTCTTGAGGATTGTGTGTGGCTTTCAGAGGCTCAGTAACAGAAGGGAGCATTAACAATTTTTGAATCTAGGTGTGGGTTATATGGGCATCCCTTTCACTCTTCTTAAGGAAGACAGAGCCCAGGAGTGGAAGTTGCCTTAGATGTAAGAAAGCAGTTTTAACCTGGTGGTGGTTGGGGGAGGCTCTGGTGGTGGTTTCTGGTGTTCTCTTTAATCCATGTGGCAACGAGTATTTTGAGTGCTCATTCCTCCTATAGAGACACCAGGAGGGAGGTGAGAACGTGGAACATGATGACACATCCTGATGGAAAACATCATTGTGCAGAATTTACAGGTATTTGCTTTCTGTGCAACAACCTTCTTAGCCCGAATTCTGTAATCCCTTCCCTGAAATACTCCTAGGAATTAAAAGCAATTCCCTACTCCCTGGACTCATTTATTTTCTCCAGGTACTGCCTGGCAGCCATCTGTAACTATAAACAATAGTTCCAATTGGGACAATTAAAATTGATTTTCTATTATGCTAAAAACACTTAATTAGTATTCCTGCCTTCACCACATTGATGAATTTGTTAAACGAGGCAACTGCATCTAGCATCTAGGAATGGGAAAGGACATCCTCAGGGTCCAGACTGACTGACGTGCCGACCCTTCGGGCCTTTTCTCCACCTTCCCCTAGAATGGCTATCTTAGCTCCTTCTTCTCAAAGCATCAGCTGCTGGTGCATCTTTCAAATGTGCTCCAGGTTGGGTAAAATGTTCTCCTCAGCATCACCTGAGGGGTTTTAAAGAGATGTTGACTTCTTTCCATATTGTTTTTTTTTTTTTTTTAATTAAAGTTTATTGGGGTGACAATGGTTAGTAAAGTTACATAGGTTCAAATGTACAATTCTGTAATACATTATCTATATATCACGTTGTGTGTTTAGCACCCAGAGTCAGTTCTGCTTCCATCACCATATATTTGATCCCCCTTACCCTCATCTCCCACACTCCTCCCCACTTACCCTCTGGTAACCACTAAACTATTGTCTGTGTCTTGACTTGAAGGAAGAATGCACACAAAACACTCGTGCACCAGTCCCTCAAATTCCCAAAAGACTCTCCTCAGCTCAAAAAACAAAAACAAAAAGATAAACAATCCCACCCTCCACATATCTACTTCCTTCCAAAAAAAAAAAAAAAAAAAAAAGGTACTTAAAGTATCTCTTACTCAAACTCAGAAATAAGAAAAATAAAGGTTGAATCAAAGCACATTCACATCAAGACTATTTCTGCCAAACTGTTTACATCATTATATACACGACACGCGCGCGTGCACGCACACACACTCACTGATTGTAACTACTGCATATGGGCTCAATAGTAGTTGCATTTCTTTCAGAGAAAATTTGACCTTCACACTGGGAGGTAATTTACCAACCTCTTATCTTGTTAGCACACTTAACTTTTTAAACAAAACCGAATTTCATATTTTTCAGGCTTGGAAATTGCCTGTATTTTGCTTAACATGAGCCTCCCTGATAACTTGCTCACAGGCCTTTCCATGGGCACTGCAGGCACGTTGTAATTTCATGGCCATAGCTCCTGAGGGTGGAGCAGGACATACACTGAGCATCGATGCTAGGAAGTTCTATTCTCCCCTACCCCACCTCTTTCACCTCTTTAGACAAACACTGATTCCTTTGGAGGCTTATGCAGACAGCTCCAGTTTAGCATTAATCAAAGGTGATGTACAGTAGTTCTGGAAATAAACTGGGAACATCAAAATCAGTCTTTAAAAAAAGGAGTCCCTGTGCTTCCTCTGGTGCTTAGCTACTTTGGTCTGAGATGGCGCATCGCTGAGTATGACCGTCTTGGGCGAAATGCAGCTTTAGAGATGAAAGTTGACACTTCTGATGAATGAGAACACACTTTGTAACGAAGAGCCCACTCGATCTTAATGACAAGAGGCCACAGTGTCACGTGTGCACCCACCACTTCTCAGCAGCCTCTGAACGGGACCAGGTAGCACACAGGTTCTGTTTATGTTTGGGAGGAGAAGGGACCAGGCTCAGCTATGATTTCATCTTGGCATTCAGGGTCAAGTACGATAGTGCACCTCTGCTAAGTTTCTGTATGATGGGGACATTAATCAAGAGTCCCCCCAATGTCATCCTTACAGTCAAGGGAGGGGTATGCTACCGAAGTCAGCTACCAAAGCTCTCTTTTGCTGGGATTTGAAAACTGAGCTGAATGAAATAAGGATGAGGGTGAACAGATGTGCTCTGATGGTGCCATCCAAATGACAGTGTCTTCCTTTCTGCTACCTAGATTCCTAGTGGTGCATTGGTTTCTGAATTCCCTAAGTTCTGGTTGCCCAGGTTGGAGTCCAGGAGCTAACTTGGGGATTGGCAAACTTTCCCTGTAAAGGGTCAGGTAGTAAATATTTTAAGCTTTCCTGGCCGTATGATCTCTGTCACAACTATTCCACTTTGACATAGCAGTGCAAATGTAGCCATAGAAAATACAAAAACAAATGAGCACGACTGTGCTGCAATAAAAACTTTATTGAGAGACACTGCCATTTGAATTTCGTATATTAATAATTTTCATGTGTTGTGAAATATTGTTTGTGTTTTGATTTTTTTCAACTATTTGTAGATGTGAAAACTATTCTTAGTTCATGGGCTATATAAAAACAGGCAGCGGAGCGGGATTGATTTGACGGAATCCCTAACTATCCCTGAGCTAGCCCTTCTCCTTTCCGTAACTTCCTTTATTTTACCTAATCTAACCAAAGTCAGTTTCTGTTGCCAGCAAGGAAAGAAGTCTGACCAGAACGTGCATTCAATTCATTCATATCTAAAGGATACTGGCTACGGGGTTTCTTAGCAAACACTATTCAGTTCCTTATTTGTTCATTCATGCATTCAATCTGTATGGAGCACCTGTTCTGCTCCAGGCACTGGAATAGGCATTGCTAATGCAGGTAAGTATGATTTAGGCCAACACCACCCTTCCTTCCTGAGGGAGCTTTCTGTCTAATGGGCCTGGCCAATCTTGATGAGAAATCAAGGCAAGGATCTAAAGCAGGGGTGTCCAAACTGCGGCCCGCGGGCCAACTGCACCCCATGAGCCATTGTTAATTGGCCCGCAGCAAATTCCAAAAATATATTTACTTTTCATAAATAAAGCAGGTGAGGCAATACGTACTTCACCTCGAGGGAGTGGCCCGGCTGTTTGTGTATTTTACCGCATGTGGCCCTTGGTAAAGAACGTTGAAAAGAGTTTGGACACCCCTGATCTGAAGGATCACCTGTGGCGTCACAGGACACTCTAGGGAGCTTGGATGTTCAAAAGTTATGTTCAGAGGGGAAAAGAAAATTACCAAGTCCAATAGAGTTCCTAAATAATCCTTCTAGGGGAAAAAAGAGAAGGGTTACAAAAAGGAGAATTTAAAGCTTCAGTTTAGAGAGAAGGAAGAGGAAAAAGCAATCAAAATCTCAAAAATCAATGTAAACAAGATGTCTTTCTTTTAAGACATTTTTTTATCGGTTAAGAAAAGAAACAATAAATATTAGAGATAGCATCGGCTTACTTTCATAGTCTGCCAGGTGTGGAGGTAATCACATAAAAAAAGGGAGCTAGTCTAGCTCTTTTTCTTCCAAGATGATATGTAATTAAACATGCAGGACCAGGGAACCTGGCTTTTCAAGTCCTCATTGGTGATTCCATATTGCCCTCCTCCTCTGTTCTTTTTTTATTCCCTGATTAAAAAAAAAAAAAAAAAAAAAAAGCTTTGGGAGGTCCTTCTTAATATTGAAGAAAATCTCTGCAGTGGCAACGTAGGCCTGCCCCACTTGTCATGGGCTCAGAGGACGTAAATTGTGGTTGCCTTCTCTGTCAAACGTTTCTGAAGTGCTACTAAAGAAAGACTGCTACTAGATTGACCTTCAGACCACCATTTCCTGGGCTTAATTACTTTGGGTGAATACACTTCTTCCCAGTGAAATACTGGTCAAAGTCCATTATGAAGGGGCTTGTCAGAGCATAGGTTGGAAATCCCTAACACAGAACCAAGATCCAAAGCGCTTCCTCTTTCAGTCTTGCTATGCCAGTGCAGACATGCTGTCAAGCGGAGACGGTGCTGGGCACATAGCAAGAGCTCAATAAATGCATGGCACATAAATGGAAATATTCTGAGCTGACTCTAATATGACATTATTGCTGCCTTCCCAAGGTTTTTGTAAATTCTGAACTTCCTGTTTCATTTTCCTCTTCTTTAGTTCTCTCAGAGAAAATGCCCTATAAAACCACTTTTCCAAAAACAAATTTTCAATCCACTAAAATGAAAACTCGCCAAACAAAAATGGCTAGGACTATCCTTAGAAATACATTCCAGCCTCACCATATTACGCATTAACAAAAGTAAACAGCTGTAAGAAAATCATGTACAAGTATTTAGTGTGCCACATCACCAATTAACCCCTTTTTTATAATTATGTATATAATATTAATATATAATATTACAAACATATGTACACATATGTTTATAATTACATATATGTATTATAAAACATGCATACACACGTGTGCACATGTATACAAATATGCATGCATATAAAATTGTATAGTAATAGTCTTTAACATATAAATAGTGTGTAAATATTTGTTGAATACAAATTTTTTGTGTTCACATTTAAGTATAAGGATAAAACACCACTTGAAGTAACATTTAAAGAAATATAATTGCTCAGTACAAATCAATACCTTTTCTCCAATATTTCAGCTGTTACTTTTTGCTCCCTACTTTAATCCTCATTTCCTTTATATTTTTCCGCACAGGGCTAATTCCAAATGTGACTTCCACTTCTAATGTTATTTTATCACTCAAAAGCTGGCCCCCATATTCTGGTTCTGATAGTCTCACTATGCCTAAGCACCCACCCCCTCGATTCACAGGATTGACCAGGATTAATTACTTGACAAGTATCTGAAAAGAGGAAAAAGAAAAACCAAAAAAAGGCACAAAAACAGACAAGAGTTTTCAGCGCCTAGATATTGAAAACATTGCTTTAGTTTTTAATCCTATAGGTAAAAAAATAATACACCTGGTCTTTTTCGGCTCTCAGATACTACAAAACTATTCTTGGAATGATGATATGGAAATAGGAGTGATTGCCCAAAGAAAAAAAATCAAGGTGGTGTTACCTGAAGGATAGAAATAAATGTTGAGCAAACAATGCTAACCAGGAATTGTATATCTTTTCAGACCAAATTGAGACATAAATATAGTAGGAATTCTTCCTTATTTTAAAACAAACAAGCAAACAAAAAACAACAACAACAACCAGAAACCTACATTATATATAATGAATTCTTTAAAAGATAAATAAAATACACTGAAGTCTGAAAATGGCAATATTTTAAGGAATCAAAACAACTAGAACAACCTAGTGCTTTCTCAATTGTAACGAACTATCAAATAATAATCAAATCAAGTTTATTCTCTCTGTCCTGAAGATCTTAAGTTAGTGGAAACACACCAGTTCTGCAATTGGACTAGGCATTAAAGAGAGCTCTGGCCTTAGCTTTTATCTGCTGATAGGTTAATTGGCTTTAATTCACTCCACACCTTATCAGAGCCACAATAGTCCCTTTAATCTGACAAATCTTTGGAATACAGCAAGTGTTTGCCTGGAAGCAGTTTTTCCCTATAAGGCAGATACACAATGTTGTTGCTGCTCTCCTCAGGACTTAGTTCGATTCCCATCTGCTTATATTTCTCTACATGGAAATAAAACTTCTGTAGGTATCCAAAGCCAAAAGATGTGGCTGTTGTTTACTCATCCCACCAGCTGTGTCATGATCAGTCACTCCCTGTAATGTGCCCCCAAGTCCTCTAGACTGGCCTGTTTCCTGCTTGTGAACAAGCCTGGTTCTCTAACTTCACCAGAGAAAATTCCATTTAATGCCCCTTTGCTTCAATTAATCAAATTAAAAGTAGAGTCCACTTCTGCTGCTTACACTAAAATATCCCTATCTGACAAATTATTTATTCAACTAATGATTTGCAATGCCCACAATCTGCCAGGCAATTGTGATTCAATGACGGGCAGACACTAGGTCTCCGTTCACAGGAGCTCACATCCTAGAAGAGGTGATTATAAAAATGGTGATGATGGTTATTTGATAAAAAGACAGGGATTATGAGAGCAGTGGTGTGACCCTTTGGATATGGTGATACAGAGATGACTCTCCAAGGATAATTTTAGAGTTCACATCTAACTAAAGAGAAGAAGGCAGCCATTTGAAGAGCTGGGGCAAGAATATTCCACACAGAGAGAAGATCAAGTACAAAGAGAGAAAGAACAAAGAACTCGATTCTAACTACAGGGGTGAAACCAACTGATCTATTAAGTGCGTCCTGGTCTCTCCTTACCTGTCCTTTCAATCACCAGTGGCTTTAAAATCCCAATGAGACAACCCTAGTCCAAAAATGATATCTCCTTTCTCTAAAAATATTTTAACATAGAATTTTTATTTATTCTCTACTTATTTCATACATTTGAGGTGTGTTTCTCAATAAAATTTCAGAGTTGGGGATATGTCAGACACTTTGTTTATATTCCCATACATTATGTACATGGTAGGTGTCCCATAAAAGTGCAGTAACTGATATTCCAAGTGCCCATCAAGAACAGATTATTGTTAGTCTGTTACCAGGTGTGGTACTAATGCCATAAAGATGTTGCAGCATTTCTCTCTATGGGTTGCCTTATCTCTGCGTTCATTAATTAAAGCAATTAGAATGGAGATTCTTTATACACCCAGTCTAGCCTGAAAAAGCTGACAGTTCAATTGGATTCGTCGGCTAAGTCCCTAAAGTTACAAGCTCTTATAATTAGCAATTGACTTCAGAGGATTTAATAAACAATGACAAACATGCGGACATTTCCAATCCCTTCTAACACACACAAATAATCATCTTTAATACACTGTATTAGCACCATATACAGAGGGGAATGTAAAATACCAGCAAGTGGGGGATCCACTCTCTAGTGGGTGATTAAAAGGGAACTTAAAAGATAACGTTTCCAGCACAAATGCTTTTTTTTTTTAAAAAAAAAGCAATAATCACCAAAGATGTGCCAAATGGCGGGGAAGCTGTTTGTCTGGAATAATTCTGGAAGTCAAAAGAACTCAAACAGATTGCATCTGATTGATATGCAGGCTGTCACAAGCAAGTTCTGAAAAGTAATTTGTGTTTTTCTCTGGGTGGGGAGGCCACTGTCATCTAAGAACCAGCCATACCTCGTGTTAGTTCCGATGATACTGGAAAGGTAAGCGGGAGGGGGCATGATGGAGGAAAGTAAAGGAGATGAACTTTGTGGGGTCTGTGTCTTTTCTTGGGAATTTTTCATTTGTTAATGGATTTCCTTATTATTCAGGCTGTTTGATTTTGTCAAAAATACTGATATGGAGGATTTATTTGTCCCTGAGAGAGCAATCTTATCTTCCTACGTGGTTTTCTCCTGCCCTACTTTGTAGGCCCTTCCTCTGATGTTAATTAGACACAGCAGTGACAGGAATAGTAACATCCTGTAGAATTATATATATATATATATATATATATATATATATATATATATATATATATATATATATATTACTAAGTTAGTTAGACTTAGTTGTTACTAAGCCTTGCGTGGGCAAAGAAGTGGGGCAAGAATTTAAACTAAAATTCATGTTATAATTTATTATAACACTGAATAGAAACATTACAAGGACTTTAAGAGTTTATTCATCTGTAAAATGGGATTTATCATACTTCGAGGGTTGCCTTAGAATTAAAATGGATGTTGATGAATATTCAAACAACCACCACAACAAACCAAAGGATCTTGCGTTTTGTTTTTGATTTATTACAAACGATATCCTCACCCACTTGGGTAGCAGCGGTTATTTACTGACCAAATATTTCCCTGGACAAATACCAACATACGACATATTTCCTACGAGCCTCTCAGAACATAGAACATTCCATGGGGCAGAGATAACAGTGAATCTATTAAATAGAGCCAATTAGAAGCAATCAGCCATGCATCGGTATATATAAAAACAAAAATAAAAACAAAATCCATGAGAATTAACTTTTACTCAGATTATTCATCCTTGAATCCTGCATTAGGTTTCTTTCTTTTTTTTTTAAGATTTTATTGGGGAAGGGGAACAGGACTTTATTGGGCAACAGCGCCGTACTTCCAGGACTTTTTTCCAAGTCAAGTTATTGCCCCCTCAATCCTAGTTGTGGAGGGTGCCGTTCAGCTTCAAGTTGTTGTCCTTTCAGTCTTAGTTGTGGAGGGCGCAGCTCAGCTCCAGGTCCAGCTGCCGTTGCCAGCTACAGGGGGCGCAGCCCACCATCCCTTGCGGGAGTCGAACCGGCAACCTTGTGGTTGACAAGACGCGCTCCAACCAACTGAGCTATCCGGGAAGCAGCTCAGCTCAAGGTGCCATGTTCAATCTTAGTTGCAGGGGGATGCCCACCATCCCTTGCGGGACTTGAGGAATCAAACTGGCACCCTTGTGGTTGAGAGCCCATGCTCCAACCAACTGAGACATCCGGGAGGCAGCTCGGCTCAAGGTTCCATGTTCAATCTTAGTTGCAGGGGGTGGAGCCCACCGTCCTTTGCAGGACTCGAGGAGTTGAACCGGCAACCTTGTGGTTGAGAGCCCACTGGCCCATGTGCGAAACGAACCGGCAGCCTCCTGAACTAGGAGCATGGAGCTCCAAACGCCTGAGCCACCGGGCCAGCTCCTGCATTAGGTTTCTTAGTTGGCTTTGCTTTGTTTTATATCTATCTACAAGGAGTCAAAAGTTGATCCAATCCAAATGTCTTATATTAATGTCAAGGGACTGAGGCCCAGGGAGGGGAACAGACTTAATTAATGTTTTGTGTACACCCAACTAGTGTTGAAAGTCAACTAGAACATGTTCAATTCTGCAGTGTTTTTAAGAGTAATGCCTTTAAATGAGAATATATCCAAATGAGAATGAACCAGATGGTAAGTGGACTGAAGATAATTCCTTATAAAATAATAGTGATTGTTATTATACTATATGATTTATCGAATGTTTAGTGGGATCATTGAGCTAAGGGCACTTTAACTCTTGACTCTCTCTGCAACAATTTGATGTCAGCTCTACACTTAAGATTGTATGGATAAAGATAGTGCGGTTTAGCAAAGTGACATAGTTTGCCCAAGCTCTTATGTAGCATGCAGTAAAGCAGGAATTTATGTCCAATTTTGTTTAACCCTGAAGCCAAGTGCTCTTTTCCACAATGTCATGCTACATTGTCCATTAAATGAGGGGACAAGTTCCACAGGCTAGAAAGCTCAATGTAAATTGCACCTGAAGCTCATCCTACCTTTATGTTCTGTGGTCACATGGTAATAGAATCTAGGTTTTCTGTCACCCAGCTCTTTCCAATTATTCGGTTCCATTGCACTGAGCAGTGCCTGGGCCATATTATATTCTCAATAAATATTTGTTCAAGAAACAATTGTAAAAGTTGTTAAAACCACTCAAATATGAAATATACTTTCTCTACAAAGATAATGGTTGTGAACGAGGGGATAAATCATGTAGTAAAGAAATCGGTACTTATCGTAGATGGCTTAATATAGTAGGTAGGAAGTCAGGCACTGTTTAGTCACTTACAAACTATGTGACTTTAAGTATATCACTTAATCTCTTGAACTTCAGTTGTTCATATAGGGAAATAAACATAGCAACCTCAGATGGCTATTGCACAATAACTGATATGATCAAAGCATAGTCTGACACAAGTACTCAACAAATGGCAACTTCAATCACTGCTCATACCTGCTTTGCCTAGGAGAGTGGTTTCCAGCCTGATTTTTGCTAAGATCTGTTTTTAAAAAGCAGAAGTCCATTTTCTCCCTGAATTTCAGAAACGTGTGCTTTTCTGACCTTCATAAGGATTTCCAAAGTCCACTTTGGTGTCTTGTTCAAAAGGTAAGTTTTAATGAATTATTTTAATCATTTTCATCTAAGGCAAAGTCTCTAAGATTTTAAAATGGAGATAATATTATCCACTTTATAGGCTTGTTTTAGAATTAAAAGTGCACAAAATGTGCTTTGACAGTGCCTGATACCACATCTTAGGTACTTACAAAAATAATTTTAAAACAGTCAACATTAATATGTTTCTGACATACCAATTTCAATGTGTGGGATATTTTTCTCACACCACAAACCAATTCTGTGACACCAGCTGGGTGTCCTACAACTCTGCTCAACTGTGACACTATGTACCTTGAGAAAGTACCAGAATTCAGAGGTTAAGCCCTCACTCCCACAAAACTGTCTCCCCCACCACCTTCGGAGGCCAATAACAAGTGCCGATAGTCACTGGTGCTTCTGAGTAAGCCGTTATAGATCAGAAAAGTTCCCATTACCTTTCCCAGGGTCAATTAATTTGCTAGAGCAGCTCACAGAACTCAGAGAAACATTTTACTTACTGTATTACTTTTTTTAAATAAAAGGACATAACTCAGGAACAGCAAGATGGAAGAGATATATGGGGAAAGGTACAGGGAAAGGGCTGGAAGTTTCCAAGCCTTCTCTGAGGGTGCCACTCTCCCAGTACCTCCATGTGTTCACCAACCTGGAAGCTTTCCAAATACTGTTGTGTTTGTATGGCAGCTTCATTACATACTCACTATTGATTAAATCATTGGTGATTGGTAACTGAACTCAATCTCCAACCCCTCTCACCTCCCTGGAGGTTGGAGGGTTGGACTGAAAGTTCCAACTCTTTAATAATTTGGTTGGCTCTACTGACAATCAGTCCCTATCCTTAGGTGGGATCCATAAGTCACTTTATTAACTTTATGACTTTCATCGCTTAGGAATTTGCAAGGGCTTTAGGAGACCTGTACCAGAAACAACTGAAGACCATACATATATTGGTAAGACAGGTCTGGGTAAACAGGGACTAGCATCAGAGAGGGCAACAGGTTGACTCCAGGCGGTGAGGGGATGGGGTGGGGCTCCAACTTAAGTTTACACAACAAATGTTATGATAACAACTTTAACCACATCTTCCCCCACCCCAACGGACAAAGCTGAACACAACAGAAGATTCCACGACAGGCCAAAATAAATTACATCATGGTTAGAAAAGTATAAAACCCCGGCTAAACAGAAACTCAGTACAGCTATCCACTCTAGACTCTGCCCCTGGCAACTCCTCTGCTGGTGTTTCTCCTCTTAAATAAACTTTCTAACTTCCATTCCTTCGTGCCTCATGAATTCTTTCACAACCCGCCAGCAAGTGATCACAACATATTTCTTATTATAAATCACAACATCACAACTGTATAGTCAATAAATATTAGTGTTTACTTTAGTTATCTTTTGTTTCATTAACAATGTGAAACAAGAGCCTAAAATCCTCAGTGGCTTATGAGGACACATAGTTCTCACTCTCACAGATCTGCTGATTCACTGAGTTGGTTCAGGTAGGTTGGGGTTAGCTGGGCAAGTTCACTTCATGAAGTGGGATGGCTGGATTTGGATGTAGGCTACAGGTTGAGTCTGAGACTAATCCATGTTTTTCTCATCCTTCTTGTAGCAATGAATCCCTAAGGCATGTTTTCCTCATTGTGAATGCCAGGAGAATAGGTATAAGCCAAACCATGTTCCAGTCATGCTTCTTAGCAGTTCATTGACCAAAGCAAGTCACATGGCCCAACCCAAGTCAGAGAGGAATGGAAGTATATCTGCCCAAAGAGGTGAGGGACAGGAAAGAGGACTTGATAAACAAGAATCAAATCCATCACAGTTGAATTCCAAGTATCCATGAGTTAGACCAATTTAATCAACACCCGTTATCGAATGAACGTCCCTCCTGGCATCTGGACAGCTAAACCTTTAGGATATGATTGGTTGACTAAGAGCAGATTCAATTCTCCCTCAAGATATTTTCCCGCACACTAGTTGAAGAAAACTCGCCCTCTGGCAGCAAGGCTGCATTGGAATTCCAAATAAGGAAACCTAGAGCTTAGGGCACTGCATAGTGAGATAAACTCCAAATCCAAACTCTTATTACCATCAAAGGGGATGACACCTTCAATCTATCTCAAAATAAAAACAATTTCTTTCCAAATCAGATGACAGCTGATTTATGAATAATGTGCATTGGATGCCACAGAATATTTAATATATAGTGGACCAAAAGGAGTCTTAAAACCAAAGACACAAGAGCTCATATGAGCTTCATAATGAATTCAAGAGAACACCTTACCCTAGTTTGTCAAAACAGGTTTGTAAAAATAGCTCATAAGGCATAATGTGAGAGTTAGAAATGAAAGGGCAAATGGTGTAGGGAAGTGACAAAATATGGTGTCCAGGCCGACATCTCCAATTAAACTATCTACTCCTGGCTGAATCTCTGCTTTCCCAGCCTCAGCAGTTTTACTTTGGGAATGGTCAGAAGTTGTGCTTTAATTCCTAACTCTGCCCTTACTTTCTGTGTAATCTTCAGCCATCTTACTCTGACTTAGTTTCCTCATTTGAAAATATCCACCTACTCTCACAGGCTTTTGTAACACTTGATATGTTCAGTGTTTAAAGCAGTGCTTACTAGAGAGTGATCTCATTAAATATTAGCTTTTATGGGTGTCAACAGCATCATCATCATTATATACATGAGAGTGTAAAGAGATTTACTTATCAGGGATCTTCAAAAAATCATCTCTAGACTACAGAGTATGGTGGTTTACAACAGGTCTGCAAATTCATTGACCATCAAGAGGCAGCCCCTGTGCCCTCTTCCTTTGAGGCTGGGCATGTCTTTGTGTCTTGGAGGAAGACAGAACATTGTGGGTTCTCCAGGTGATTCCTGATGCTAGGTTATACAAGGCCTGGCGCTTCTGCTAATTCCTGGTGAGATTCTATCTCTGGCACCCTTTGGGTGCTATTTAAGAAGCTCAGAGATCTTGAGGCTGTCATGTAGAAAGACCATATCCTAGGACCTCCCAGAGAGTGCAAGATGCCTGAGGTACCCCAGCTCTTCCAGCCCAGATCCAGACATAGAACAAAAAACCTTCTAAACCTCCCAGCCCATCCACCACCTGACTGCAATCGTGACAGAATCTGAATAAGAACTGCCTCACTGGGCCTAGTCAACCTCAGATTCAGGGGCAAAATCAGTGACTGTTACTGTTTCCAATCACTGTTTTTCCATGATGTGTCCTATATCAGTAGCAGATACCCAGATTAAAGCGATCCTGTAGCCACCCCACTGGAAGGAGAGAGCCAAGGTAGCCAGGCAGGGAAAGGCTCTGAACAGCTGTCTTTCTTACATTGGAAATCTGTATACTACTTTATTTTTTTTTATTTTTATTTTTTAGGAGCACTGGCTTCTTGCCAAAAGGAAAAGATCGAAAACCACTGAATTTGATAATATCTCCAATGCCTTCTACATAGTTTTATAAATGGAGTTCACATGAAAGAACAACACTTGATGGATGGCAAGCCACACACTGTGCAAAGTGCTTTATGTAACCGAGTCATTAAATGCTCATTATGTCCACCAGCCCAAATCAACCAACTATGGAACAGCAGAGCAGGGTTTGAACCCAGGCATTCTGATCTCAGAGCCCACACTTCCAAGTCAAACACAAAAACTCAGCTGAGCTATTTTGCTTAAAAAGAAAGGCGCACATGCTTCTTAATGACAGTTGTGAACAAGGACCTTGTCTGCTTGTAAGTTGAGTGTTAGCTACACGGCACAATTGACTTATAAAATAATGTCCAACAAAAATCACCGTCCACACTCCACACTCTCTAGGGTAAAGACATTGCCACTTTGGAAAGGTAATTCACTAAGTCATTTTTGTACATTAATTTTTCTAGAGAACAAGCAATTACCAATGGGGACCTAGATAATAAGAGGGACAAGGTTTACTGGGGGGAAATGCCAGTGGAAATATTTTCTCCAAGTAAAGTGTAGAGTCCCAAAAGGCTATTTTGTGTGCCTTGGGAGAGAGGATAAGGGATACAGGAATCCAGATGATAAACAGCATGAGGAAATCGGGGACTAATGGAATTAGAAGAGGTCCTCAAACAAAGACCTTCATTTCTTTACTGATTCTCTCCAAAGGATCGGCTTGACTGAAAGAAGAGCCAATAATACTGATATTATTTATTATTAACACTATTTATTGAGTCCCCAACATATTCATAATTTTAAATATATTACTTTAGTTCTTACAATCACCCTAGGATGAGGGCATTCATATTTGCATTATGTACATGAGAAAACTGAGGTTCAGACAGGTTGAACCCTTGCCCAGGCCGGAGAGCTGATAAATGGAAAAGACAGAATTTAAATCCTGGATTCAGTGACTGATTTCAAACCTATGCTCTTTCTTTAGAGACACAAGAGACATCTCTTAGAGGTAAGATTATCTCCTTTTAACTGTATGCTGAAGGCTCATAAATATACCAAACACCCACGTCTTCCATCTCTTCTTTAAAGGGACACAAAAGAAAATTACATGAGATGGAGCATGTGGGCATGTTCTGTGAACTTAAAGTACTACCATGTAATCTGCTGGAAACCGAGACTCCAGAGAAAAAGATAAATTTAGCCAATAACTGAAATCATACCATAGGTAGAGACAGTGGCTGCATGGAGAGAAATCTAGGATCAAAATCAATTGGGAAGAAGGAGGTATTCATGAGGCATAACATAACAGATCCTACCAGGTGGGTTCGTGTGTCATGAGAGACGCACATGTGGTTTCCAATACATGGTGAGAAACCTTGCTGTATTTATTTGTGTTTATTTTTATTTTTTTTACTTATGGCCTTGTGTGTCTAAACACCTCTGAAGCATCTCATTGTTTATCTATTGAAGTGATATAAATCCCACACATCACCGAGAGAATTTCATACTACACTATTAAACTTATGTAAAAGTTGCAAGAATAATGTAGAAAACTTCATATAATCTGTCACCAAGTTTTAACATTTTTGCCACATTTTTTTTATTACATCCTCTCTCTTACTCTGTGTGTTTGCGTATAGTATACGTGCATGTGTTTATATTTCTGTGTGTATTTCTTAAGCATGAAGACACTCTCTTAACATAACCACAGTAAAGTTATCAAATCAGGAAATTTAACAGTGAGGTCTTTCATGACGTTGTCATTTTTTCAAGAATATGAGCCAGTTTTTTTTTTTAAGTAGATGTCCCTCATTTTCAGTGTTTCTGATATTTTCTCATGGTGATATTCTGGTTAAGCATTCCTGACTGGAATACTACACAGATCATATATCTCTTCTTATTGTGTCATGTCAAGAGGCTCAGGGTGTCTACCTTATTTGTCGATGATATTAATAGTCAGTCAAGATGTTGATGGAGTTATCCACTGGGCACTGTTTTTCCTACTCTGGTTAATAAGTGGGGAAACACTTTGGTAGTACTAACCTCTGAGTTCATGATTAAGGGTCTGACCCCAAATTGCCTATAAGTCTCTGCCCCAGAAGCTCCACATTGCCCCACTGACGAGAAATGTGCAAGATGAGCTTCAGAATAAACATTTGGATATTACTTACTATAATAAAATGTGGCAATAAAAATGCCTTTGTACTTCATCTCTGTACAAGCTCACAGACCCGTTTTTCCTTGCTTTTTCTCACTAAGCACAACTATCTACTCTGAAACTTGCACAAGAGACAATCAGCAGAGAACTCTGAAAGGTGGTAAGAAGGTAGTGATATAGCTTGGGAAGCCAAGGAGGCAAGGAACAGCACAGTGGCAAAGCATCTTGTATCCGCTATCTAATCAAAGGTGGCCCAGACCCAGCATTTCCTGACTCATGTTAGCAAAAGAGGAAGTTCAGGTAGCTTTATTACTCCTTCTGAGAAAACAAGAGTGCCTCTGATAATATCAGGTGAGCCTGATACCACTGGCACAGGAGATATTTTAGTAGTCCCACCAGAAATAAATAGCTGGAGAAAATGTCAGAGATACTGATATGGGTAGGAAAAACCAAGCCAGCAAGAGGGTCTCAGCTGTAGCTGGGGTTTGGTCCAGGAAGGTTCTTTGCCCCTATGAGCCTGAGACTATTTTCCCCCAACCAGAGACACTGGAATGGGTAAGGGAGGGATCCAGCTATAACAGGTAGCCTGGTTCAAGGACTTTTCTTGTCCCTGCAGACCCAAGAAATCAGCAGGAGGAGGAAGCAGTGTGAGGATCTTACCATAGCCCTCCTCCACCAATACACCTGGGACCCTGGCCTGGGTAAACCTCTTCTGCTCCCTTTGGCAGCATCACCAGGGACCAATGGAACAGCAAGCAGCACCTGATAAACCAAGAAGATCAAAGTAAAACTGAAAAGACTGCAAAAATTAAACTGCCATTGGAACTGCAGTTCACAAAAGCAGGCCAAAACCCACATGCTAAACCTTAACACAATAAATACCTGCCTGCCAAAATAAAAGATTCAGGTAGAACTCAGAGTCTCAATACAATAAACAAACTCCAATAAACAAAATGTCCGGGATACAAGTAAAAATCACTCGCTGTGCCAAGAATCAAGAAAAACACAACTAAAAGAGAAAAGACAACCAACTATGCCAACTCTGAGATGATTTATTAATAGATGTTGGAATTATCTGACAAAGATTTTAAAGCCACAACCATAAAAAGTTTCAACAATTAATTACACATTGTCTTGAAATAAAAAAATAAAAAAATAATTTCACTAAGAAAAATAGTAAGCTATCAAAAATACCTAAACAGGAAAAATAGAACTAAATATTACAATAATACCAGTTAAAAAGAAAACTCACTGGATGAGCTCAGGAAAAGAGTAGAGATGAGAGAGGATAGAACCAGTAAACATGAAGACATACCAAAAGAATTTACTCAATTTGAACAACAGATGGACAGTAGACTAACAAAAAAAAATGAACAGAGTCTCAGTCACCTGTGGGATAATAACAAGAGATCCAATGTGTATATTTTCAGAGTCTCAGATGGAGGGGAGAAAGAAAGTGAGGTTAAGAGCATTAGAATACACAATTGTTGAAATTATCCCAGTTTTGATGAAAGATACAAGCCTGCAGTTTCCAAGAGTTGTACTGACCCCTGATAGAATAAACCTCCAAAAAATGCACACCAAGACTCATTATAATTAAATTCCTTATCATTAAACACAAAGAAAAAGTCTTGAAAGCTGCTTACCTATAAGAGAATACCAATTTGAATGACAGTAGATTTCTCATGGAAATTGTGAAGTCAGGAAGGACATTACTTTTTAAATGCTAAAAGAAAACTGTCAACTGTAAATTCTATATCCAGTGAATGGACCCTTAGGAATGAAAGGAACATAGAAATTTTCCCAGATGAAGCAAAACAAAGAATTTGTTGCCAGTAGATCTCCTTTGAAGGGAAGTTCTTCAAACAAAAAGGAAATTATAAAAGAAGAATTCTTGGAGCATTAGGAAAGAGGAAACAGTAGAAACATAGGTAAATGCAATAATCTATAATTTTCCTCATATGTTTCATAAATCATATTTGATAAATGAAACAAAGTCTAACAGTGCATGATACCCAAGACAATGATATTTAAAAGGGGGAAGGTAAAGAGACCTAAATGGAAATAAGGTTTATAAACTTTACTCAAGTGGTAAATTGTTGATTCCAGCAAACTGTTACAAGCCATGTATGTATGTTGTAATAACCTAAACAACTACTATGAAAAAATATAAAGAGATACCCTCAACAATGCTATAACTAAATCAAGTTGGAATCCTAAAAATATTTTTAAGTAACCCAAAACAATACAAGAAAAGAACAGAAGAACAACAACCAGAGAAAACAAACATAAAACAAATGATGAAATGGTAGAGTGAAGTAATAATACATCAATAATTACCCTAAATGTAAATGGTCTAAATATGCCAATCAAAAGACAGAGCTTGGGAGAATTGAATGGAATATATATATATATATATGCATATATATATATACACATGCATATGTGTGTGTGTGTGTATATATATATATATACACGTGTATATATATGTATATATATATATATATATATATATATACACGTGTATATATACATATATATGTTTATATATTCGTATATATATTAGTTCTCCAAACTATATGCAGCTTAAAAGAAATTCACTTAAAATTCAACTACATAGGTAGGTAAAAAGTAAAAGGATGGGGAAAGATGTAAGGCAAATATTGATTTTTTTAAAAAAGAAGTAGGAATGGCTATATTAACATCTGATAAAGTAGATTGCAAAGCAAAAATAACTACTAGAGACAAAGAATGTTACAATAATGATAAAAAGATCAATCCATCAGGAAGACATAATGATCTTAAATATGTACTCACCAAAAAACAGAGACTCAAAATACATGAAACAAAAACTGTATAGAGCTGAAAAATGTTATAGACATATCCACAATTATAGCTGGGGACTTGAACAATCGATTTTCAGCAAGTGGTTAAACAACTAGACAGAAAATCAGCAAGAATATTGAAGACATGAACAACATAGTCAACCAGCAGTATCCAATTGACATAAATAGAACTCTCCTTCCAACAATAGAAAAATACACATTGTTTTTTCAAGTGCCCCCAGAACATTCACCAAGATAGATCATATCTTGGACCATAAAATAAACTTCATATAATTTAAAAGAATTGAAATCATACACTGTGATATAAACATCAATGAAATCAAATTAGAAATAAATAACAGAAAGACAACAGAAAAATCCCTAAATATGTAAAATTTCAACAACACATTTTAAATAATTCATGGGTTAAAAAAGAAAAAAAAATAAAGTATCATAGAAGTGAATGGACATAAACATCACATATCAAAATTTGTGAAGCACACCACTTAAAATACTGCCAAGAAAGGAATCAATAACACTATTACTTGAGAAATGAGGAAAGTTCACAAATTAATAACTTAAGTTCCTTCTTCCAAAAATTAGAAGAACAAAATAAACCTAAAGCAAGCAGAAGGAAGAAAATAACCAGATAAGAGCAGAAATTATTGAAATTGAAAATAGGAAATCTATAGGGAAAAAAATCAATGAAACAAAAATCTGACTCTTCAAAAACTTAATAAAATTGATAAAATTTTGGCAAAACTGATGAAAATAAAGGGAAGACACAAATCTCCAACATCAGGAATTAAATAAGATATAGTACTACAGATCCTGTGGTCATTAAAACAATAAGTGAATATAACTAACAACTTTATATTCCTAAATTCAGCTACTTAAAAGAAATAGACCAATTCCTTGAACAATATAAACTACTTAAACTCAATAAAAATGAAATAAACAGTCTGAAGAGTCCTATAACCATCAAATAAATCTGTAATTCAAAATCTCCTAAAAAAGAAATCCAGGCCCAGATGGCTTCACTGAACAATTTATCAAACATATAAACAAGAATTAACACCAGTATTATCTAATCTCTTCTTGAAATCAAGAGAAGGAAATACTTCCTAAGTCATTTTAGGAAGGCAGTGTTGCTCTGATACCAAAATCCTGCAAAGACAGTGAGTGCATGAAAAGAAAACCACAGAACAATCTCTTATTTGATGTAAGTCCACAACAAAATATTAGCGAACAAAATCTAACAATGTATAAAAATAATTATACAACATAACTAAATGGGATCTATCCTAGGTGTGCAAGGATGGTTCAATATTAGAAACGCAATCAGCGCAATCAATCATATCAACAAGTTAAAGAAACTTTAATTAAAAAAAGAAGAAAGAAAGAAAGAAAGAAGAAAGAAAGAAAGAAGAAAGAAAGAAAGAAGAAAGAAAGGAGGGAGGGAGGGAGGGAGGGAGGGAGGGAGGGAGGGAGGGAGGGAGGGAGGGAGGAAAGAAGGAAAAGAAAGAAAGAAAGAAAGAGAAGAAAGAAAGAAAGAAAGAAAGAAAGAAAGAAAGAAAGAAAGAAGAAGAAAGAAAGAAAGAAAGAAAGAAAGAAAGAAAGAAAGAAAGAAAGAAGAAAGAAAGAAAAAGAAAGAAAGAAAGAAAGAAAGAAAGAAAGAAAGAAAGAAAGAAAGAAAGAAAGAAAGAAAGAAGAAAGAAAGAAAGAAAGAAAGAAAGAAAAGAAAGAAAGAAAGAAAGAAAGAAAGAAAGAAAGAAAGAAGAAAGAAAGAAAGAAAAGAAAGAAAGAAGAAGAAAGAAGAAAGAAAAGAAAGAAAAGAAAGAAAGAAAGAAGAAAGAAAGAAAGAAAGAAAGAAAGAAAGAAGAAAGAAAGAAGAAAGAAAGAAAGAAAAAGAAAGGAAGAGCATATGTCTGTGTTCCCCATTGTCACCGTCTTAGTGCCAGGGTCCTGGCTAGCGAGACCAGAGCAATTCAGGAAGTTTTCTGGAAAAAGGGGCATAAATGATAGGTTTTATAAAAGGCTGCTTATCATTTGATATCAAGTACTAAACACTACATCTGATGTTTTCATGCTTTCTTTTATTCTTTACTTTTCAAATGAAGGAACAGATTCAAGGAGAAAAGTATTTGCTGAAGGTCTTATAGTGATTATGAGAGAAGATGGTGTCCAAATTCAACTCCCATGCCCACTACACCTTCCTCAGGTGACTAGAAGTAGGCTATCAGAGCATCTGCTCATTTTGAAAACATATTGCCAAATTAATATCTAAAATGTCTGCCCATACTTTATACATCTATCAGGAAATCATATTGAGTCTTACCATATGTGTAGCAACTTTGGGTATTGTGATCTTTTAAAACATTTTAAGTGAGACTTTACAAACATAAACAAAACTAGTCTAATGTACTCCCATGTATAAAACACTCAATTTCAACAATTATTAATATCGCATTTAAAACTATTTCTTCTTTTGAAGTGGGTTTTGAAAAGGGTTAATTTTTTGACCCACAACCCACTAAATGAATATGCTACAAATGATATTTGAATATTATAGCTTCAAGCTAAGACAAATCCACTCATTTCAAAAACAAGTCAATTTCTAGTTAAAGAATATTACATGGAGAAAATTTGAATTACATGCCACATTTGGATGAACTCAAAATGTAGCTGTGTATGCCAAGGGGGAGGCTTAAAGAGAGAGAAATTTCTGACTCTCCAGTTCATCTGACTCTTCACTACTTCCACATATTTCACAGTGCTCTGTGTGTATACTGTGTTTTGTCCTACATCTCAAATTTCTGTACTAGAATGTTACTTTTAAGTGAAGTTTAAGTGAAAAATAGCTATGTGACCCCAAGGTAAACACACTGGGAAAGAAAATGTTCAGAAAAAAATAAATAAATACAGAAGAGGGGCACCTTCAATGGTGGAAGTCTCCCACGGAAGAGGGAAGGGTTCCAGCCCCATACCCAGCTGGAACAAGAACAACAAGAACAAAGAATACACTAAAAAAAAAAAAAAAAAAAAAAGAAGAAGATAATTTAAGGGACCTGTGGGATAACATCAAGCATAACAACATTCACATGATAGGAGTACAAGAAGGAGATGAGAGGGAACAAGGAATTGAGAACCTATTTGAAGAAATAATGACTGAAAACTTCTCTAACCTGGTGAAGAAAATAGACATACAAGCTCAGGAAGCACCAAACAAGAGAGCCCCAAACAAGATGAACCCAAACAAGCCCACACCAAGATACATCATAATTAAAATGGCAAAGGTTAAAGACAAAGAGAAAATCCTAAAAGCAGCATGAGACAGACAATTAGTTACTTTCAAGGGAGCTCCCATAAGACTATCAGTAAATTTCTCAACAGAAACTTTGCAGGACAGAAGGGAGTGACAGGAAATATTCAAAGTAATGGGAAAAAATAAGAGCCTACAACAAAGACTACTCTACCCAGCAAGGCTATCATTTAACATTGAAGGAGAGATAAGGAGCTTCCCAGACAAGAAAAAGCTAAAGGAATTCATTACCACCAAGCCAGTACTACAAAAGTGTTAACAGGACTTCTTTAAGCAGAAGAAAGGAGAAAATAAACAAAACAGGATCAAAAATATGAATAATAAAATGGTAATAACTATGTACCTATCAATAATCACTTTAAATCTCAATGGGTTAGATGTTCCTCTCAAAAGACATAGGGTAGCTGAATGGATAAAAAAACAAGAACCATGTATATGCTGTCTACAAGAGACTCACCTCAGATGGAAAGACACATAGATTGAAAATAAAGGGATGGAAAGATACTTCACACAAATGGAAATGAGAAAAAATCTGGGGTAGCAATACTTATATCAGACAACATAAACTTTAAAATGAAGACTATACTAAGAGACAAAGAAGGATATTACATAATAATGAAGGGATCGATTCAATAAGAGGACATCAACCTAGTAGACATCTATGCACCCAACAAAGGAGCACCTAATTATATGAGTACACATTGATAGTCACAAAATAGTGATGGGGATGTGAAATACATTATGGGACATATAGTCACTAATGCTATAAAAACAATGTATGGTATTAGATGGGCACTAGACTTATTGGGGGGATTACTTCATAAATTATATAAATACCTAACCACTGCTCTATACACCTGAAAAAATATAAAATAATACTGAATGTCAACTACAATTAAAAAGATAGAAATATAGTCACGACATGTAAACTACAGCATAATGAATATAGCCAATGGTATTATAATAACTATGTACAGTATCAGATGGGGGGTAGACTTGTTGGGGTTGTCACTTTGTAAGGTGTGTAAATGTCTAATCATTGTGTCGTTCTGTACACTTGAAATAATAATTATAAAAAAGAATAAATACAGTGGTACCTCGGTTTTCGAACGTCTCCGTTGACAAACATTTTGGTTTACAAACACTGTAAATCTTAGGGATCTATGGTCTCATTAGATAGTAAAATTCATGCTAAATTTGCAGTTTTAGGGGTTGATTTTAAAGCTCTGGAACGGATTAATCCGTTTTGCGTTACTTCCTATGGGGAAACCATGCCTCGGTTTTCAAACGTTTCAGAACACGAACAATCTTCTGGAACGGATTACATTCGAAAACCGAGGTACCACTGTAACTTTCATCGCATTTTCATCATATTTTATATAACCTGTATATATTACATTTAAGATAGCTGCTTATTATTAGTTATATAAACCATTTTTTTATTGTTCAATTTATATCTCTTTTTTGTCATAATCATTTGGGAATCTTGGTTTGGATGGATTTTAGCATATTTTTCATCATTTTCCCCCATTAGTACTATACAGAATATGTGTGTAGGTCTATGTATGTGCATAAAATAGAATTTATCATATTGTATTATGGGGAATAATATATATTATTATATATCAAATTAATTATAATATACATAAACATACAATCAAATAATTCTAGTGCTACTATGCATTCTCCCTAAATCACAGGAACAATGCACAGCAGGCTACACAGTGACCTGGAGAATCAGCCTGAGAGACAGAGGTCATGTGTGCCACAGCTTTAGGACGCAGAATGCGGAGAACTGGTGTTTGGAAACTGACATGTCTGCTTCAAATATTGACTCTGCCTCCTATTAGCTGTACTAGTGTAAGATTTAAATTAATTATATGACTACATTTATAAAATAACAAAATGTACATTAAAAGGTTGCTGTGGACATTAAATTACATTATGCAAAGTGAAATAAATTAAGTTATATAAAGAGAAAAAAGGAGAGAAGGGAAGGAGTATGATTTATTCTTTCACAACCAATATCTTTCAAAAAATTAAATAGAATACAAGCCCTTTTCTGTGTGTGTGTGTGTGTGTGTGTGTGTGTGTGTGTGTGTGTGAGTGTCTTTGGGTTGTGATGTAAAATGTGTTCCTTACTATGGACTTCTAGTCAAATAAGTTTCAAAAATATATCTGTGGAGACTCTTTAACCCTGTGGAGATAGTATTAATATCTACTTCATAAGAGTTTTGTTAAATTAGTTGAAGCAGGTAAAGTACTTGAAGCAACACCTGTAGAAGGTAAACGACTGATAATGGTTAACAATCATTAGTAGTGTTGCAGTTATTGCTGATTGTGTGTGTGTGTTTGAGTGTGTGTGTGTATCATTTGAAATTATATTATAGGGAAACACACACACAGACAACTCTGATGTATTTCACCTCACGAATTTGGATAAATCACAGAAACAATGCACATTAGTATGAGTGATACTGTCACTCTGTCTCCATCTATGTGAGCAGTGATACGAATTCTAATTCCATTTGTCTACAATGTAACACCTTCTTCCAGAAGAAAAAAAAAAAGATCTTTCTAGATCAGCGGTTTCCAGAATGTAAAACAACAACAAGCAGTGGGGAGAGGAGCCTAAAATAAGACAACCATCTTTTAATTTTGTTAAGGACATTAAAAAAAAAAGAAAAAGAAGCTTCCTACTTTTACCATCACCACCACCACCACCACCACCACCACCACCCTCATCATCACTTAAAAAGCAAGAATATTTAAATACACACAAATAAAACAGGAAAAAAATATCCCATAAGAAAGGTTTTCAGATAAATGTAAACTTATGAATGTAAGGCTTGCGGCGAGATAATGAGGCTAGTCAGCCAGGCTGAGGAAAGTGAGTGTTTTATTCTGCGCTCCCGGGCGAGGTTCACCAGTCCGCAGATGGGGGCCGGCGAAGTGGCGCCCAGGGTAGAGGGAGGGAGGCATATATGCGATTTTTGGGGTGGGGGTTGGCAGAGTGAGGTGGCAGATGAGCAGGCCCCCCAGCGCAGATCGGGCGCGGGCGGCTGTGTCCGGAGTTGCTTATCTCATCAGCGGTCTGCTGCCTTTTCTGGGAAACGCCAGGGGCCTCCATCTCTGTTATGCGGGGAGGGGTCTGACTTGGCAGAGGGGTATTTTTGGCTCCTGGCCGCTTTGATCATGCCCATAGCTGACCTAACAATGAAGTCTCATATTTTACGTGCACTTCCTTAGAGCAAAATGAAAGATATTCTTAGATCAGAGTCAGTTCAAGAAACAGAATTTAAGGACCACATTCTTGCCCAGGACTTGGACTCTTTTAACAACTTTAAAGCATATTCAACTTCTATGAGATTCGGTGCCTATTTCCGGAGGATTTGATCACACATCCCATACCTGTTTATATACACCTATGTATACTTACTTATACATTCACATAATGTATTAACATATTAAAGGCACTTCCAATTACAGCTTCTACTTATATCTACTTGTGAATTCCTGGAGAAAAACAAGTATTTAAGTACTTCCAGTTTTCAGCCTCATTCTCACAGGGGGCAGAGTCTGAGAACCCGAGTTAATAATCTGTGCCATTAAGTTCCTATACAGTGACACCCAACGTTCTCTTAGTGTTGTGCCAAGAGACAGTGATATCAAATGACTACTAAATAATGTATTTTCTATAATCTCTGAAAAAGCAAAAATTAAAACAGCAAAAAGGCTCTCTGGGGAAACAAGGGCCGGTATCATATTTATTAAAAGAATCAACAATTCTTGAACTTTCTTAAATAATTTCTGATATCTTGGGGTAACTTGATGTTTATCCTGGCTTCGGGTTCCAATTTAAAATATTTTGTGTTTAAATTTCTTGAAATTATTTTTTTCCGCCTTCTTCAAAAAGTAAATTGTATGTACAAACTAAAAGATACCTCAAGCTATTATGAAGAGATCCCTCCCCCAGGACTGGTGATCTTAGAACTGAGGACTGGTTATCTTATAACATAGCTCCTTCATCCTTCAATACTACACACTTCCCCAACTAGATGTATCTAATCGAGGTGCCCAGGGCCCTCTTAGTAGGTGAGTTGAGAAGCTCATTGTGGAACATTTCATTGATAAGTTCCAACTCTCCTGAGAGTGTGTACGCTAAAGAAAAACAAACAAACAAACAAAAAGCTGAACCTAAGGAAAGAGAGGTCTATTAGTTATCTACTGCTGTGTAGCAAATTACCCTAACACTTCTTGACTGAAAACAACACACATTTATTTTCTCACATATTCTGTGCTTTAGAAATCAGAACACAGCTTCACAGCTTCCTGGGCCCCCGGCTCGGAGTCCCTTCCATTGCTACAGCCGAGGTGTCAACTGAAAGTGAGTCTCCTCTCAAGACGCAGATGGGAAAGTCCACTTCCCAGCTCCTAGGTGGTGGTTGGCAGGCTGGAGTTTCCCGTGGCTATTGGCTGAAGGGCCTTTTTCCTGGCTGTCAGTCAGCGGGAGGCCTCAGCTCCTTGCCCTCAGCTCCTTGCCCTGTGGGTGTCTTCAGACTGCAACTCACAGCCTAGCAGCTAACGTCTCTCAGAGGACGCAAGAGAGAGAGTGAGAGAGGGCACCCAAGACAGATGACGCAGTCTCTATATGCAACCTCACCTCAGCAATGAACAAGCCACTGCCCTGGTCCCTTCATCCGTTAGAAGTGAGTCACTTTGCTCTGACTGAAGCACTGGGAGGGGAGTACACAAGAGCATGACTCCAGGAGGTTGAGGAGCACGTGGGGCCATTTCAGAGGCCCCATCACAGAGCTTAGAAGGCTCTATGGAATCCTAAATTCCCCAGCATTGGAGATCAGAAAAGTAGAGTATAAGGAAATGGTACAAACATACTGAGAGTTTGGGTTTTTGTTCTGTTTTGTTCCTACTGCATCCCAGTTCTGAGAAGAGTGCCTGGTACATCCCTGAATGAAGGAATGACTGGAGCATGTATGAGCTATGCCCCTGTCTGGGCTTCTCGTCCTCTGTCTTCACAACCAGAGGTTTAGAATATGTAATCTTCACTCTATTCTTCTAGCTCTGGGCACTAGAAGAGACATATCTTCACACATTTATGAGGAGTGCCACATAGTCCATGTACAGTGTATTGATATTACCTGTGATAACTACTCAAAAACAATTCTGGAAATAAACTGATTTTAGAGCCAGATCTTTGAATCTTTGTATCAGAAAGTATATATATATATATATATATATATATATATATATATATATATATATATATATATATATAATAAAGCATGTTCAATTACATTATTCTCACTAAAATATTAATAATGATTTTAGTAGTAAGACTTTAGTGAGAGCAGTTTTTTACTTTTAATGTAATAAATTACTTAACATGTTTCTTTTCTCCGTAGATTTTTTAATGTCTATTTAGTGTGTTTCATAATATTCCTAAATTACAGTAAGGTAGTCCATATATAATTTATATATAATACATATACACACATATGTATAAACATAAGCATATACTATTAGGTTGGTGCAAAAGTAATAGCAGTTTTTACAATTATTTTAACCTTTTAAACCACAATTATTTTTGCACCAACCTAATAATATATCTAGACCTATCTATTGACATATATATATATAGGGAAGGAGGGAAGAAGAGACAGAGAGAGAGAGAGAGAGAGAGAGAGAGAGAGAGAGAGAGAGAGAAAGAGACAGAGAGACATCACTTCCCTAATTAAAAACCTTAAATGGCTTCCCATTTGAAGAAAACCCAAACTCTTCCCAAGGCCAAGATTCACTGGCTCTTGCCCACCGCTAATCACTAACCTCACCACCTCTCCCTCTAACTCTTGTTCCTCTTAAACCATCCCAGGGGCTCCTTTTAGGTCCCAGGACACGCCAGGGGCTGCTCTCTGTGATGGCTCTATTCCTCTGTTGCTTTCTGTTCCTTCTACCAAATCCATGCTGCCCCTGATCAGTCTGCCTCACTTTTTGTCACTTCCATGTCAACTCAACTGTCACTTCCTCAAAGAGACTTTGCCTGCTAATCCAAACTATCCCTCTGTGTCACGCTATTTTATTTTCCTTACAGCCCCTATGTTTATCTCTTTATTTATTTACCAGTTTCTTGCTGTCTCCTGCACTTGAATGTTATCTTCCACGTGAACAGAAATGTACTCTTCTAATTCAAGGTTGAATCCTCAGTATTTAGAATACTGCTTGGCACAGAGTAGGCACTCAATGAGTATCTATTGAATAAGTGGATGAATCAATGAAGATGCTGTGAAAAAAAATTCATGTTATTCATTGTCTCGTTCACTTTCTTATTTGAAAAATGGGAATTCAAAAAATACATATTCAAGGTTTTGGGGACACTGAGTGAGATGATATAAGTAAATTTTTAATGGGAAGGCTGACAAAACAGTAGGCATAAATGTTAGTTCTTCCCCTTATCTTCCCAAGCAATGTACAATTCACTTAATGCCACTTATTTAAAAAAAAAAAAATCAGATGACACAACAGAGAACATGAATCCTCAGAAGGAGAGGAACCACAGCCTCAACTCTTCCCCAGGACACTTCTGAGAGCTCCTCGCAGAACCTCTCACCAGTAAAGGCTACTCATTCTCCCACTTTCCCCACTTATACTTCCTCTACAAAAACCTCTATAACTAGGTCAACTTGCTGCCAGAAAAAAAAAGCCACTTGCCCTAATTTGGTATAGAGGGTCTTTCACAATTGTACCCCAGAGTTTACCTAGGCGTCGCATGATTTCCTTGGCATCCTGCAGCCTCTCATATCACTGGCTTTCTCCTAAATTAGGGGCTGCTTCATGACTGTCTAAGGACATGTTGGTCCCTCTGAGCACTGTCCTCCTCCAGGCCCTACCTCACATTTGACTTATCATTGACTTTGCTCAGTTCCCCCAGGTAAAGTCGCTGACATCTTAATGGGAATTGGTTTACCTACACATGTATCAATTTCACCTCCTAGTTGTGGTTAAATGAGGCCGCTACTTTTCTTCAGGCCATGTGAGTTTACTTGGAAGCAATCACATGACAGGTTCTTTGTCTAGAGCACTGTCTGCAGTTCTGAGACACATTCAATCAAACTCACTGGATGTATAGGACCTGACTTAGCCTGCCATGGTGTGAAGCACTAATTTCTAATTAGTAAAATGCTTTGGCCTCTGAAGTGCATTCACACCTTTAATGTTTTCTGCAGTTCACAGCAAGTGGTTCGCACGGCTATGACCAGATGCTCAGCCACACGGAGAATGCTTCCTCCGTATTTTCCAAGAAACCTGCATAGGCATTGTGCATATTCAGCATTCACATGAATAGATGTGAGTCCTTTTTCCTGCCTGAGACAGGTTCCCTCTACCAAATAACTATAGAATGCACTGAGGACTCACTTACACAGTGCTAATTATCATTGTCCTTAAAACCATCCTGCTACCGTGTTCCCCCAAAAATAAGACCTAGCCTGACAGTCAGCTCTAATGCGTCTTTTGGAGCAAAAATTAATATAAGACCCGGTCTTATTTTACTATAATATAAAACCGGGTCTTATATAATATAATATAATATAATATAATATAATACTGGGTCTTAATTTTTGCTCCAAAAGACGCATTAGAGCTGATGGTCCGGCTAGGTCTTATTTTCGGGGAAACACGGTAGCTGAGTTTTATTCCTCCTTTCCCAACTAAGGAAACTGAGGCCTGGAGAGGCCAGATAAGTTGCTCAGGGCCTGGTTGCCATTATTTGACAAATCTGGGATTCAACTCCAAGTCCATGGTACTAGCTCCCCACCATTTTCATCATATTAAAGGATGGATTCGATTGGAAAGTATTAAGACTGATGCATCCTACAACCTGATGCTCTCGCTCATGCCCGACCACTCAGTACACACTTATCTAGGTACCACTCCTGTCTAGGTAACCACTCTGGACTCTAACGCACTCCCATTTTTAAGTGAGTCTCCTTTTCAAATGCATTTTGTATTTCCAAGGTTAAGCACTTATTTGATCATTATATTAATTGTAGACAGCTCAGTCTTGGATCCTGAGGTAAATACGGATGTGGGTCAGTGTTTCCAAAGCGTGGTCCACATCCCGTCTACATCAGAATTACCTCTAGCACTGAACAATTTTGTTTCATTGGAATCAGAATTTCCAAGGTAGTGGTGGCTTCTGGCAACGTCCATTTCAAGTTTGGTGCTAGTAATCTGAACATCTGGCAAACTTTGAACTCACAACTCTAGGCTGTACATTTAACACATTTTATCCACCCCCGGAATGCGTCTGCGATGCTCACAATGAATTACTACTCCCAAAGGGCAAGCTAAGAAAGAAAAATGACATCTACGGACCATCATTTTGCTAGTTTGCTTTTTAGTTAACCGTACAACACATTGGTGAGGTGGATGTTATGGGTCCAATTTCACACTTTAACGTTCAAACTCAGAGTGTTTAAGTCATTGTCAACACAGTTTTAAAACCACATCCCAACCTGAGTCCAATTGCTTTGAGTTGTGTTTATATGTAAGTCACTTTCCCTGCCATAAGTGGGGAGATGGGTCCCTTCCATTTTCCACACACTACTCCCCCTGTGACTTTGTTTTCTCATTAGGTTACTCTGAATCTTCATTTTCACCAGCTGGAACCTGGAAAACATTGCAATGGAGGAAGGAGAATCTGACTCTGACACCTGAAGGGACCTGGCTGAGTTTTGCAGGCCTTGTTTTCATTTCTGCCACTTAAGGTAGATAATTCCGGGCATCTGTACCGCCCGGTTAGACTCCGTGATGGATGAGACTGTCTTCCTCACTTCTTCTGTGACTTCCAACAGCTTTGAGAACAAAGCTGCCCATGGGAGACGTTCAGCAAATGCTCTTGACTAATGATGGCATCAGTGTGTGACAAGCACAGTGTCCACTGTATACCGCAGATAAATGGCTGGGTTTAAATTAAGAAAAGTGTCAAGTCCTGTACCCCGAAGGTCTGTTCCTGGGGTCATATAAATCACCTGAGTGCAAAATAAAGGTAAGGGTTAGAGTTAGTTAAGATTGATATGAACCTAAAGATCTTTTCAGCCATTTTTTTCCCTTTTATTCATACAGCGGCATTATAACACAGTGGTTATGAGTGTGGACTATGGAGCCAGACTGCCGGGTTTGTTAACCACTCCCACTTATTACCTATGTAACCCTGACCATTAACATTGTTGGGTATCTTGGGTTCCTCACCCGGAAGTGGGAATAAAAATCGTACCTACCAAATAAGTTAATGGTGAGGGTTAAATGCGTTCGCATGTAGCATAGTGACTGCATACAATCACTATATGTGACCAAAGAGCTACCTAATTAATTATGATTAACGAGGTATCTACTGAGTAGGCCCTTTGGAGGTAGACATGGCGGCAGCTCCTTGACACACATTATCACGGACACTCTGTGAAGGAGGTGTTTGTAGCAGGTGTTGTCTGTGCTCCACTCTTATCTCCTTAGCCCACTTCAGTGGTCCCCCTGTGGACAGGCTCAGTAAATGCTGATTCCTCTCCAACATGCGAGCGTCCTGCCTAATTGTGTGTTCTGGCCATTGTCAGGTAGACGTGCTGGGGAGATAATGTCCCAGGAGCAGCCCTCAGCCTATGAGGCATGGCAGCTATAGCAAATCCCCCAGCTTCCTTGCCGCAGTTCTGAGGCTGTTCTAGATCCTCTCTCAGAGTCTCCGGTGGCGCTGAGCACCAGGTGCCCACCAGATAACCTGCACATCACCTCACTCTGTACTGGCCCTTCTCTTTCTTGCTTCACTTGCCTTTCCGCCTTACATGTTTGTAAGGATCGTCTACCAAATGCTTGTATCCAGATCCTTGTCTCATTAGTTGTCTTTGTGGAAATGTAGGCCAGAACAGTCTTGATGTCTCCACTGCACACATGAAGCCCAGGGAGGTAAACTGTACTCAGAGGCCATGCTCTTTTCTTCTCCATGACGTAACCATCTTCTGGTCCTTAGCATATGACTTTAAGTCCTATAAAGTCCTGGTTGCAGTGCTCTGGGGACATTGAGTAGGAATCAGTGGAGAGTTAGGGAAGGTTCTACAGAAAGCGTGACATTTGATCTGCTCCTGCAATTCCATGCCTGGAGGAGGTGGGCAGAGACAGGACCAATGAGCAGTCATATACACAGGAATGATTTTACGAGTTGTTAAAATACTGAAATGCTCTCACACAAGTTGGTGAGTAGGACTGGCTCCCTCGCTCCAGTTCTCTCTACTGCTCTGCATCCCCAACCTTCCCGTGGGACACCCTGGGTCTACCGATGATCCAGAAACTTCTGAGTTAACACAGCAGGGGGCTCCCAACACAGTAGTCCAACAAGAGCTGGTGACTGTACTGATTGGTTTGTCCTCAGATCTTAATGGTTATTGAATATTTGTAATAAACCCTCTTGGCAAAAGGAAGAGCACGAGCAAAGATATTTACTGATTAAATCCCATGTTTTTCCTCTCCTCTTCCTTTTCCAATGCCCCATTCATCTTACAGCTGAAAAATAAATGTCTACTTGATACATTGGCCAACATAAATTTTTAATGCCATGAGCAATTACCCTGCCAATACCTTTCCTATAGCTTGAGCGCTGATGAAACAGAGCCCAGTGCTTAGTGGTGAAGACTTCCACCTAAGAAGCAGAAACATATGGTCTTTCAGCAGGTCAGTAACTCCCCAGATTTCCCTCCAGTTGGCTGGGGAAAAGCTAAGCCTGCAAATTCATAGCTACAGACACGTGCTGTCAGTGTAAGGTTCGGGGAGCTGAGCAAAGGAAAATGACTGCAAGAGAAGTGTGAGCACAACAGATAAACAAGGACGGCCCACTTAATGTTCAAGTTGGAGAGCTACTCTTTTCACAGTAATGAAGTCATCTGTTCTGACACTTTGAACTTGTGCTTTTGTGGGGAAAGAACGTAGGATCACAATTGCAGACAAAGAGTTTACAAGTTAACAACTGGACATCAGAACCCCTTTTTTTACCATGCTCTAGATTAGAAATTGATATGTACCCTGGTATGCTGAATATATTTGTATGCGATTTTACTTTTGAATTAGAAGGTACAGGCTGTGCAGGAAGAGAGGGAAATCAACAATCCTGTGAGAAATGGCTGAAAGAAGGAATTCAAAAACATTCAAATTAGATTTCAAAAGGCACTTTTAAAAAGGAGCATATGATTTTTGTGTGTGTTGATCAGTGAAGAGGGGTAAAAATAACAAAAAAAGAAAGTAATAAAGACATATATGTCAGAAAGAAACTATCAAAATAAGCGGCTAATAATAGCGCCAAAGCTATGTCCTCCATAGAGGGTTCATCTTAAAGAAGTTTCCTAACACAGCTAAATCTGTTATCTCTGGCCACATACCGGTAGACATCTTCTTTAAAATAATCACCTTTGATAGTAATTAGTTTCCACCTGGAAACCAGTTCTCATTCTGGAAGCTGATTGTCTTCAGGAAGTTAAAAAGGTAGATATCTGAAGTATACAGCGGGTTGAGAAGGATGGGGAAGGGTGGTTAACACTTCCCCAGTCTCTGTCTATAGAAGACTTCCGGTCCCCTCAGTCCTCTCTAGGGGTGAGGATGGGCTCTGAGGCTCCGGGGATGCATTGCTCTGGGAAACTGGGCATCTTGCTCTGTTGAGTGCATTTTATGAACTTAGGCCAGGAGTGTTTCTGCCAACTCCAGTAACGACCCTTCTCTTTTCACTGCAATCACAGAGCTTCCTGAAATAAAGCAAATTGGTTCCAGAGAAGAGATCCACAGTTTGGAAATCTTCACAATTTCATTCTTCAGTATCAGTTCAGGACCTAAACTGTGCTGGGTCCTGGAGGTCCAGTGCCGCTGAGAACTTCATGGAGGAAGTTAGAGAAATGAAGCTGCAGTGGGGAGAGGAACAATCCCACTCTGGAGAGAAAGAAAGAGGAAATGCTTGATCTAGGGCTTCCCACGGCAGTTGGAATGTGTTCCGGGGCCATTGTTCAGTTCAATGGGGGAGCGTGGCATTTCAAGCAATGTGATAAGATACAGAAATGTCATTGAGAATGCGATACATTCCAGACACTTCAGGGAGGTCTGTGTAACAGGAGTGAGGAGCGGAACAAAAGCTCCGGGAGGACAAGGCAGGCTCTGCAAGGAGTGCCTACCCTGATCCTGGAGGAAGGTGAAAATGGTGGGAAGGTTTGGCACAGAGGAATGACAAGGTCAATTCTGGTTTTAGGGAATGCAGCAACAACAGTAATAGGAGTCCTAGTAAATATTTATTGTACCTGCCACTGTCCTAAGCACTTTTCATGTGGTTAATCCTTACAACAGTCCAATGGATGGATACTATTATTAGTCCCATTTCACAGATAAGGTGAGTGAGGCAAATTAAGTGAGGTGAAGCAAGTTAAGTGGCAGCACTAATAAGTGGGGAAACTCAGAATTGAAACCAAGGCCACCTGCCTCCAAAGCCCATGTTATTTAACACTATGCCATGTTGACTCTTTATAAATGAACCATGTCAACATACACCTTTGACAGCAACCTACCAATTCTCCAATTTTCAGGGGGAAAAAAAAACAAGAACAACAACAACAAAAAAACGAAGGTAGAGAAAGGAGATTTGACTCAGGAAAAATCATACAGAGGAATGGATTGTATATTCTGTTTAAAAAGAATCCTATCAGCCATTTTAGCTCCAGGTGTTTTTAGAAACAAATTTGAATACAGAACAGAGATCTTTAGTAAAAGAAGCCATTTCAACAGGAGCACGTAAATCTTAAATACTCAATTTAAAAAATGCGCACAATACTGCATAAGCCTAATAAGATGCTTCACAATGAAATGTGCAAGTCGTCCAGGAAATCTTCAATAGTTTTGCCACAATGTTGCAAGCTAATGACTATAAAGCTAATCAGTTAGTCTTTTGCTCAAACCTCCTTTCATCATAGGCAGTCACCTCAAGTGGTGATGACACTCATTTGTGTAACAATAACAGTGATGAGAAAGAAGAGCTATTCATTCTTCCCCCTCTCACCACACTCCTGACATTCTAATCTGGCACTCTTGATTGAATCCTGTAAACTGGCATTTATAGCCAAGGTGATCTATACCTTTAATGGGAAAAAATTAACTATCGGGAAATATGTGCAGAAATCATGTAACTGACGATTTACCAACTTTGATGCTAGCCGCTTACTGAAGCATAAACGATTTCAGGGTAATTTCTAAGAGCCACTTCGCTTTCCAATGTATATCCATCAACGTGTTAAAGCTGCGCTTCAGCGTGGGATTTCAAATGGCGGGCATCATGTTCTCTGCTAAGACAAAGGCCCTCCGTGTAGCCTATGCATTCATTGTGAAGGCTCTGTTACAATGTCGTCCACAATAAATCAAGAGTGCATTCGTTATTGATGAGAAATTTCAACTTCTTTGTACGTTATCGCCTCATCTTTTCTGTCTTCCTTATTCTGAGTTTATTACTTCTCTCTCACTGTCATCTTTGGGAGGACTGTTAAGTAGGGTAATTGAAAAGCCCCCACCTCTGAACAGTTGAGTGTTAAGATTGTAAGGAATGAACACCTGCTGGCCAGAGAGCTGTGTTTGGATGGCAAGCAAGTGAGGCAACTCCAAGACACAAGAGGAAGTGTGTAGCTGGAAGACCACAATTTCTAGTCTCCCCTCAGCCCACTTTCCAAGAAGGACAGAGATTTCTCATTGGGCTTCACAATCAATCAGAAGAGAGAGGGGAAGCTTTGATATCTGACACCAATCTGTCCTGAGAAATTAGCCGTGCAGCTGTGAAAACACCAGCCAGAACCTTTTCCCAGGAAACATGTGTATGGGTGTACACTACTGGGGGATGGAAGGGAACTTTGCTCATTTAGATTTCTGAGGGGAGGGTTTGCTACTCTCATATGCAGGTTTTTTTGTTGTTTTTTTTTTTTGAGAAGCTGTTTGTAGACATGACACTATATAAAATGCTAGAAAGAAAGATGGCGTGAGCAAAGCACTCCTAAGAATGGCAGTGCTTAGCTGAGAAAACTGCGGGGAGGGGCTTCCAGATGCAGGAACCAGAAAAATGAACTCTTTCAGACTAAGGCACCTACTTAGGACATAGACATTTAATTTAAACAGAGGAAGACTTTGACAGCATCTGTGATGAGGCTGTCTGGCTTCAGCAATTGGAGCTGGTTGGGATAACATACAGCTTGATGGTTGGGCTATTTTGGTTCTTAAGGTTTGGGGAGAGTGGAAAAGGCAGGCAAGTTTGATTTTTCACCATGGCCTATCCCATTTGAGCAAGAATTATCCCTGAACGTGGCTAGAAGTGATGCCATCAAACAGCCCCTTACTCAGTGTCACAAAACTCCATTGAGGATAACCACACTGTCGTGCGGGGCAGCCTGCGGGGTGTCAGGTGGGGTCTCTGGTCCCGCTCCCCACACAAGAACGCAGGACATGGTGAGGCCAAAAAGGAACACCCACGGAGCCATAGGTAGGGGGGTCATACCACTATACTCTCACTGGCGGCTGGGTTGGAGACACAGGAACCAGGAGCAACACAATTCTCAACCCTCACTGTGCCGCTTGCAGGCTCAGCCACCATCTTCTTGCTAGCTCCTCCTTTTTTCTGCTAGCCTAGCCACGGCAGTTATATTAGTGCCCAATGGCTCACTGGTTACAGCTGACGGCCAACTAGCCACAGCTGATGGCCATTTGATAACAGTTAATGGCCATTTACTGCCTGAGCCAGCACCTTTCTATGTGAGGCCGAGAGCCTGGAAACTGCTTTTTGGGGCTCTGTCCCCACACACACACACAGCTGGTTTCTTGTAGATTACAAATTCTAACTTGGTCCACCTCCTCAGAACTTGCCTGCAACCACCCCACTTCACAAGATCAAGGAAACTAAAACTGTCTACACTAAGAATGATTTTATAATCTGAGAAATTCTTGGCTCGGAAGATAAAGTTACAAATCTACTTATGGTTTATTTCAAGAACTTCCTAAAAATCCATCTGTTTGAACACCAGATCACCCCATTCTCAGGAAAATAAATTGCCATAAGGGTAAGTAGTACTATTTCGGGGTCACTTATCAGTCAACTGTCCCAAGCCCTCTAATCAAATGAATGCTCATTCCAAAAGACTTGACTTCAATACCCTCCTCACTGGGTCCACCAACACAAAACTGTGATATCACATTGCTTGCCCAATTCTGATTAAGCTTTCCATTGAAAGAAGTCCCTTAATCCAGACCTCCGTATCATAAATATACCTGCCCTTATCCCCCCTCTCCTGAGAAGCAGCTAAGATTCTTTCAAGGTGGTGGTCTTCCTTGAGTAACTGAGAAACATGACTTTGCTTGATTCACAGGCTATGTGGGTAGCTCCAGCAGAGTTGGCAGTCAATGCCCCAAAGTGTAAGCTACTACCTACTATTTTCTACTGCTTCACAGCCTTCCACACACCAGAGAATGTCAGAGTTAGGGATATATCAATCTAATAGTGGAATTGCTTGCTCATAGGACAACTTCATGTTTAACTCTTCGAAGAACTGCCAATCTATTCTCTTTCCCTGCATGTCTGCTTTGTCATTAAAAGAGAACTAATTCAAGCAAATCAAAATACTCAGGAATTTGGCAGTTAAAACGGGAGTCAAAGACTAAAAGAATCTTTTAGATTAAGAATAGGAATTAAAAAAAATACTTATTTGTGTTTCCACAAATAAACACAAGTTAGCATGATCAAAATATTATCTCACTACAAATGAAAGAGGGTAAATGTATTAACAAAATGTGTAGCCTCCTCTCTAACTACCCTCTTGGGAGTTCCATTCAATTTCAGCAGGTTGGACCCAGATCTTTGCAGAAATCTGAGAAAAAGTTGGAGTCAACAGAACTCTCTCCTAGAGCTCATCAAGTCTCCTAATGTGTTGGCATCACTTACTCTTCCAGTTAATCTGCAATCCTGCCTTCTCACTTGAGAGGGATTTTGTCTGCTTATTATAAATTCAAGGTTCTTTTCTAGACTTTTCCAGGAATGTGATTAGAACATTTATCAATCAAAAAGATTAGCTCCATTAGATACCAAAAGTGCTTACGTATACAAAACTACATTAAACTCATATCTGTTTATACAACTATATTAACTGTCTATTTAAGAATAACGGGAACTTCATATAGATGTTATAGACTTAATAGAAAAAAACAAAAAACAAAAAAACAAAGTTATGCTGTAAAGAACTGTGGTAGGCAAAATAATCCAACCCCCACCCCCCAAAAATAATACAATTTTAAAAAAGATTTCCACATCCTAATTTATGGAACCCGTGAATATGTTACATTACATAGCAAAGGAACTTTGCAGATAGGATAAGATTACAGACCTTAAAATAGGGAGAATATCCTAGATTATCCAGGTGGGTCAAATGTAATCACATTGGCCCTTCAAAGTGGAAGAGGAAGGCAGCAGAGTCAGTGAGAGAGACATGACTATGGAAGAAGAGGCAGGAGAGACTAGAAACATGAGAGGACTTGACCCATCATTGCCAGCTTTGAGGATGAGGGAAAGGGGCCACCAACTAAGGCATCAAGGTGGCCTCTAGAAGCTGGATCAACCCACAGCCCACAGCAAAGAAAGAGAGACCATAACCACAAGGAAGCGAACGCTACGGACAACCTGAATGAGCAGGAAACAGATTCTCCCCTAAAGACTCTAGAAAGAAACACAGCCCTGGTGACACCTTGATTTTAGCCCAGTGAGACCGTGTTGGACTTCTGACATATAGAACTGTAAAATAAGAAATCTGTGTTGTTTTAAGCCACTAAATTTGTAGTAATTATTTACGGGAGCAACAGAAAACTAATACAAGAAATGTGACTACATATTTTATATGCTTTCTTATATCAGGGAAATTATTGCAATTCATTCTCAAACTGTCCTTGTGAAGCAGCTATTTTGCTTGACCTGACTTTATTTTAAAAAATACATAAGGGGACTGTTCCTCAGGGGTGTTAAATGACTTGCTTAAGCACCAGGTGGCAAAGGCATGACTCAGTTTGGGCCTTCTGACACTGTCCCCTTTCTAAGACTTATCTCCCAGTTGTTTAAAAATATTTCAAATCTAATGCTTTATTTAATTTAAACATAATCAAGTCATTCTAGAGTGTTTGGCTTCTCAAGGCAAAAAGTTAGGTAGAGGATACATAGACTCATCTCTTCTATTGTTTTATATTGGCAACAACTGGTGAGAGTGCCTCTTGAGCTCTCTAAATTCATCCTTCTGATTATTCTTTCGAATGTATTTTGCCTGGGCAAATAATAAATGCAGATAGTAATGAAATTCAACAATTTCCCCCACAGAAAGTAGTTGTGTATTAATAAACATGAAGTGATCTGCTTGAATGCCTACAATGCAGACAGGAAACGATGAGGCTTTAGTCTTCTCGAACGTCCATGTTTGAGGAGCCATATTGGTAATTATAAATACTATTAGTCTTCCAGACATTCATAGACAGGACACAGTTATACACCGTTGATTACTAGAAGAAATGCTGGCGACAGAAGGGTGATCTCCTTCTCTTTCATTTTCAAGAATGTTTCAGAATATATAAAAATATGTATTTCCAAACAATAGCATTGTCTTTACCAAGGCACCCCTTGCTTGCAGGCTGCACTATTGACCTTTCAAGTATTATTACATACTTATGGGTGTTTGGCGTTATTAACACTATTGATATTTTATTGTTGATTTTTAAAAACCAATTTCCAGAGACCATAAATAAAAATTCAAGCATGTGCTCAGACGAAATTAGCGGAAATAAATTAGTGTGTCTAGATTAGATTAGTAAATCTAGATTAGATTAAAACAAAATGGCTGTAAGAGTAAGAGAGATAATGAGCATGAGGGAGTGGGGAACGGTAGGGTCTGTGGTAGGTAACCTGGAAAATACACACCCTGTCTGAAGTGGGAAGCTGCTAGCTGAACTGCATGGCCTAAAGCACCATATGGTCAGATCTTCTGATTTTTAAAAGAGAAGCCAAAATATAACTATTCTTATGAGACTTCTTGATTCTTAAAATGTTTGCAAGTAATTAAATTTTTAAACATTACTGCTGTCTGTTTTCAGTTTGGGATTTCTCATCTCAAGTTGGCTGAAGATTGGGAAGCAGTACTTGCTATTTTGAATTTGTAAATATCCTTTGTAAAATATCCCTGTTTCAGAGATGCTGACTAATAGAAATAACTCGTGTCACTCTGGTTGCAAGTTAAAAGCCATCTTTTCAGAGAGGGCTTCCTTGTCCTGGTTCACAGGCCTGGTAATTGGGCAGTGCCATGATTGGAAACCAGGTTCGCTTGAACTTAAACCCTTTGCTGTTTTTTTTTTTTTTTGTGTGTGTGTGTGTGTGTGTATGTGTTTTTTAAAAATGATTCATAATAGAATTCAACTGTTTGTTCATCTTATGTATAAAATATAGAAAAGACATTTTTATATGCTAAACGTTATGCTAGGTACTGGGATATAAAGAAAAATAATCTAGCTAATCACTAGAAACTGACATTTTGTACAGTATGGATGATGTGATAAACTAAGGATGTTAAATTATTATTATTGTTGTGGCTGCTATGGCTAACATTTATTGAATAGTTACTATGTGGCAGGCACTCTTTTAAGTACATTAGATATATTACTACATTTAATTCTAATGATTACCATATGAAATTGGTGTTATTGTAATCTTGTTTTACAGCAGGTAAGTGGTAGAGCTGAGACTGAGATCTGTTTAACAAGGTTGGCATCAAAGCCTGCACTTCTAATTACTAACAACAAAGCTATAAATTATAAGGTAAGAGCCATTAATTATAAAGAACAATAAGACGATTCTGTAAAAGAAGCCTTAAAATTGAAGCTGAGGAAGTACGAGGTTTTGACAACTTACAGATTTTTTCCTTTGTTAACACTGATGGTGGCTATCCATTTCTCCACAGCTCATGCATCACGTTGTAAATTGTGAGTGGGATGAGATTAAAACATTGTTACTGTTGTAATTATGAAACAAAAGAGTGATTAGTTTTATAGGTAGGTATAAGTAAGTATTGATTTTGGGATATATAATTTGATTTTGGCAATCAACCGTACTTTTTATGTTTTTGAATGCCTGGGAAAGCCAAAATTCTAACCAGTGTAAAAGATTTAATATTTAATATAATCACTTCTTAAATTAATTTTGAATCATGTCAGTTTAATAAAACGTGAAAAAAAATTCTGCTTCTTGAAGGGTGACCTTTTTTTCTTTTCCAATTAGGCATATCAAAACAAAAACAATATTTAAAAAAAAATTTGATGGCTACTGTGAATGAGATTATAAGTACAAAGTATGTAACTTAAATTGCCTTAATTTATTGACAATGAAACAACCCAGAAAGCGTTGTAAATGGCTTCCAGTAAGAGTTTCCTAGAGCTCAAATGATGTGTCCTAGACCCAGTGTCTCTCCCCAACTTTTGACTTCTTTTCTCTGGAGCTCCTCCACTGTGGCCTCCAACGGCCTCATGTGGCTCCTGGCAACACACCCACTTCCAACAAGAGCAGTTTTTCTAGATTGGCAGTAGAAGTCCAGTGATTCATCCTGATTGGACAGGTTTAGTTTGGCGCAGGACCCCATCACTATGGCCTGTTGACAGACTTAGGCTGAATCAGGACACATCTCTGGACTTTAGAATTATTTAGGACAAACAACATGGTTAAAAGGAAACTTGGGAGCTCTTCCCCGACAGAGGCAGAGAGGCTACTTGCTGCAGATAATGTCCATCATTAAAAATAATTCATGTTAATTTGACACAGTTTAATGTATTAATTGGGGGGAAAAAAGCCTACCATGTGCCAGGTACTATGCTAGTAGATATATAAAACAATGACTAAAACAGGGATTCTACCTTCGAGGACCTTTCAGTCTCCATATAGAAAGAAAGTTCAATAGAGGATAAATTACAGAAAAAGCTAACCAGCACTACACACCCCAAAAGATCACAAGGTTAGACTGACTTACAGAATGGCAGCTGATTAAAGTTCCAGAAAAGGTGAAGTAATATTCATTCAGAGTCTTCTATTTAAGAAAGTGTACAATTCACTTTAGGAAGCTACCCATTAAAAATAGTGAGTTTGTTTTTTTTGGTTTTGTTTTTGTTTTGTTAACATTTTGATATTTTAGAGAATTTCAGTTATTTGAAAAATTAACATTTGGGGCATATATAAATTCCCTTCTAGTTGCAAATAAATAAAAAATGACAAAAATCACCTTTGTTTCTAATACACAAATATATAGAGTTTATTTTACATCATAAATTTGCAATTTTAAAAATCCGCATTTCATTTCTTGTCTTTTTTATCAACATATTCCACTATCCCAATTTTTAAATAGTATTGCATTATTCATTCTGAAGGATTGTTTTTGCTTTTTTATCCTCTTCTCCATCTTGGGAACTACTATTTATTTTTCAAAGTCCAGTTCAAATATAACTTTTGGTAGCTTTCCTTAAATCCTATATGAGCTCTTTTCCTATATGAGCTCTTTCAGAGCAATATATCCATCATGGAACCCTTATCCTAGTCTGTGAACTTGGCTCTCATTTATCCTACCATCTCCATTAGCTGTCGCCCTGCCTGACACCCTGCAAGTGACCAGTGTATATTGGTTGCATCATGCCTTCTCCTGCTTCTCCACCAGAAATAATGTTTTATGGAGTCTGTGCCAAGTAGAATACAAACCTGAGAAAATAAATCCGGATTATTCCTGTAGGAGCTGCAACTGGGAGAGTAAATGGCTTTGCCAGTTGTGATTTCCTTCCAATGATTTCTTGTTCGTGCAGAAATATCCTACTAGAAAACTGTGTGCTCATCTCTTGACTCACAGAAATGACAGGGCGCAGAGCTCCTCTGGCAGCGAGAAGACACCATGGCACTCCATGACAGAGTGCTCTCTTAGCCACCGACATTCCTGAGAACCGGATGTAGAACAACAGAGAAGTTCTGTCTACAGCCCTGGGATTATGAGACTCAAACTCTGATTTCTGGGCTAAGAGACTCATTTGAAATTACTGACCACAGAGAAAGCTGGCCTGACAATTTCATTTGCTAGAGATGGTCTAACTGGGGATTGAAAGTGTACCCCTGGGTCTTCACCAATGAGAAGTGCACACATTACTTGAAATGCTTTGTTAGAAGCACCTACACAACTAAGTTTGCCCAAACTCCACCCTCACAGAACTTTGAACTAAATCAGAATAATTAGAGCAAAAGGAACACGGGGACAGGTGATATTGTATAGGATACCAAGCGTCAGATACACTACCTGGGCTATGGCCCTGGCTCTCCAGGTGAGGGCGTGTAGTACCCTCTGGATACTGTATTTACCTTGTCTTTTGTCGTTTTTTTTTTTGTTTTTTTTTTTTTAATCAAATTCAATTTAATAATATCCTAAGTGGCCTATAAAGGACATAAGTAGGCTGACCCCCTCAAGGCCTATTATCTCAGTGGCTACTCTAGTTTAATGAATCCAGCCTCTCACAGCTCTAAACATAGCCCTGTTCATAACTCAGTCATCTATACCTTTAGGTCCCATGCAATGCCAAGCAGGAATTCCTGTATCCACCTAAAGATGCAGGCGCCCTGCCTGCTCTTCCTGACATACCACTCTCAGCAGGGCACAGTAGAGTAAACAATGTTCCCACAGGATGCTAGCTAAGTCAAGTATATGTCCCAAGTCTAGTTTCCATAAACAGAAACAAAATCCAAAGTATACCGTAGGCTCAACTTTCCAGGCAACTTAAACAGAATAGTTTACATTGGGTGCTAGAGTGGTTGGAATGGAACCGTATCATTTTCTAGGAGGTTTTCAAGGCCTTGGGTTCTCTGCTATTCTCTTTGCTCTCTTTCTAATGGATTTAAAGGCTATTTAGAGGTTAACAACTTTGTTGTTGTTGCTGCTGTTTTTTTTTGTTTTTTTTTTTAGTAACTATAGCCCAAAACTTTTCTGAGCTTCAGACTTAGATCCATTTCATTTTGACTCTCATCTATTTAGGAAAACTAAATTGGAATTCTTCATTTTACCCCTTCCACTTGCAGCCAAAGTGCCATCAGCATTACACAGGGACTCCTTATAAAGGCAAATATTTGGGCCTCCTCCCAATGCCAGACCGTCTGAATCAGACATGCTGGAGGTGGGGCCCAGCAGGCTGTGCTTTTCCAATCCTCCCAGGTGATCCTGTTGCATGCTGTAGTCTGAGAACCCCTTCACTTAGCCATCCTCCTGTAGCTCGACAACTGCAATAGACTCTGGATTGGTCTTTCTACTCCCATTCTTGCCTCTCCCAGTTCATTAGCTTCCCAGCAGACAAAGTCATTTTTATTCTTACATTTGATCCAATCCCACCCGTGCTCAATACTTCTAATGGCTTTTAGATGCACTCAGAACAAACTTAGAATAAAATCTAAAAATGTATATCGCAGCCCACAATGGACCGAAGGCTCTTACCCAGGGCTCTAACTTTTCCTTGTCTCTCTTAGTGATGCCACTGCTGCCTTGTCAGCCTTCTGACCTGCTTGGTGGATCACTCAAACTCCTCACATTGCCTGCTTCTTACCCAGCAGGTCCCTCTCCACTGCCATGATTTTCCCTCCTGCCATGTCTCTTATTACATGTTGAAACTTCCTCATACATATCTGTTTACTCGTTCAGCATCTAACTCCATTCTAGATCATCCAATATGTGAGTATAGGGACCATATCTGTTTTGGCCTACATTGCGTACCCATTGCCTCTCAAAATGCTTATCACATGAGATGTACTTTAAAAATAAAGGTAAAAACCTGTTAATGACAGGCGAGGATATTAACCGCTATACTAGGACTATCTCAAACTAAAAAGCTTCTGCACAGCAAAAGAAACCATTAACAAAACAAAGGCAACCAACCAAATGGGAGAAAATAGTTGCAAACAACGCCTCCAATAAGGGGCTAATATCCAAAATATGTAAGGAACTCAACAAGAAAAACACACCAAACAATCCAGTTAAAACATGGGCAGAGGACCTGAACAGACACTTCTCCCAAGAAGACATACAAATGACCAACAGATACGTGAAAAAATGCTCAACTTCACTAGTTATTAGGGAAATGCAAATCAAGATCCCAATGAGATACCACCTTAGACCAGTTAGAATGGCTGTCTTCAACAAGAAAAAATAAAAACAAGCGTTGGAGAGGCTGTGGAGAAAAAGAAACCCTCATACCCTGCTGGCGTAAATGTAAATTGGTACAGCCGCTATGGAAAACAGTATGGAAGCTCCTCAAAAAGTTAAGAATCGCATTACCATATGACCCAGCCATCCCACTTCTGGGTATCTGCCCGAGAAATCTGAAAACGTTTATCCGTAAAGATATATGTACCCCTATATTCATTACAATATTATTCATGGTGGCTAAGACACGGAAACAACCAAAGTGTCCTTCGATAGATGACTGGATAAAAAAGATATGCTACATATATATAATGGAATACTATTCGACCATAAGAAAAGATGAACTAGTGCCATTTGCAACAACATGGATGGATCTTGAGATTATCATGCTAAGTGAAATAAGTCAGACAAAAAATGTTGAGAACCATATGACTTCACTCATATGTGGGATATAAAACTGAAAGCAACAACGGAACAATACAAACAAAGAAACAAAAACTCACAGACACAGACAACAGTTTAGTGGTTACCAGAGGGCAAGGGGTGAAGTGGGGTGGTAGAAGAGGGAAAAAGGGTCAAATATATGGTAATAGAAGGAGAACTGACTCTGGGTGGTGAACACACAATGCAATATATAAATGATGTATTATAGAAAAGTACACTTGAAATCTATATAATTTTACTAACCAATGTCAATAAAATAAATTTAATATATTTAAATTAAATAAATTTAATTAAAAAGCTTGTTAATGACTAATCAAATACAGTTTTTATGAAGGATAAAATAAAAGTAAACAAAAAATAAAATAAAATCAGTGTTGATGTTGGTTCTTAAAAATAGTGGGCTTTAGAACTCCTAGGTAATGTCTGAATTTGATGAAGGTTGGTTGGGAATTCTTGAGTATATGGACAAATTACACATGCCAGAAATTTATCATTGGTGCAGGGTTGTGCTAGAAAAGATTAATGTATTATTTCATCTCCTGGGTTTTACAATAGCCCTAAGCACTTCACATGTGTATAAAAATCTTGCGTCTTGACTCTTACTTCTCATGGACCCATCTTTGTCTCACACAGTGATATCCAATAAAAATACACTTTGGGTATGTCGGCCATGTTACGTTCCTTTGATTATGCTTTTGATTACTACTTCTTGGGTTTACCTATTAGGTTTTGTTTGTTTATTTATCTGTTTGCTTTGCTTTGCTTTTATTTTCTCTTTTTGCTTGGAAAAAGTGCCCTGAGTTCAGGATACTTTGTTTCTTGTTTGGTTTTGTCTCTTGACATTCATCTCAGTCATGGCTGATTCTTCCATTCTTGAAAGAATTCATATGCCAGATGGCAATTCTTTGGACCAACCTTCATGGCAGGTGACCTGGATGGTGGACCTCAGGAGAGGGAGAGCTAGACGGGTACCAGCAAAGCCAAGCAGGCCATGTACAAATGAAGTAATTAGCATGTGGTGGATTCCTCAAAACCCCTGTCCCCTTTATGCACATTCTCCATTCTTAGAAACATGACCCAAACCCACCACCCCGAACACATCAATTCTGTATTGCACTCTCAAGAAGCCTTGCTCGTAATTATTTCCAGAGCACATAGTAAAGTGAAGACCGATATAGGCATATTTTCCAGCTTTGGAAGAAACATTAGGAGGAATTTTCTAGGATAGGGCCTGTGATGGTTCATTGTATGTGTCAACTGGACTGGGCCACAGAGTGCCTGGACATTTAGTTAAATGTTACGCTGGTATGTCTGTGAGGATATTTCTGGGTGAGCAGAGCATCTCTGGGTGAGATGAATTGGTAAAGTGAGTAAAGCACATTTCTCTCCCAATGTGGGTGGGCCTCAATTGAAGGCCTGAATAGAACGAAAAGGTGGAATAAGAGAGATTCCTGTCTCTTCCTGTCTGACTACTTTTGAGCTGGAATATCAGTCTTCTCCTGCCTTTAGACTCAGACTAGAACTTACACCACCGACTTTCCTGGGGCTCCTGCTTGCCGAGTGTACATCTTGGGACTTCTCAGCTTCATAACTGTGTGAGCCAATTCCTTATTCTATCTATCATCTATCTATCTATCTATCTATCTATCTATCTATCTATCTATCTATCGATCGATCGATCTATCTATCTATTCTGTTTCTCTGGAGAACCCAGAGTAATTCAGGACCCTGCTGGACAACAGAAAATCATGTGTTTCTATATACTATGACTTCAAGTTACGGAGCTGGGAAGCCCTACCCAATGGACCTAGGCACCATGGCCCCGGTGAACGTCATCCCCAAGCTCAGTGCCACAGGGAGGGACCTGCTGCAGAACCTCTTGAAGTGTCACCCCATCCAACACATCTCAGCAGAGTCCCTGCAGCACCTGTCCTTGTCTGACTTCTGTCCCCTCCACCCCCCATTTCCCAGGCTCAGGACCCCAGCCACCAGACTGGGGCCTAGCCTAGTTAAGGTCCCCGGCATAAGAAGGAAGAGCAGGGGATGCACAGTATGCCGGGGTCCAGCTGTGCTGAGCTCAGCCAGGATGGAGGTACGCCAGCCCATGATCTTCACTCCCTGGGAAGACCGGTACATCCACTTAAAACAAACAATAATTCCAAATAGGGCATTGAAAGTATTATTAGAAGCACGCTATTGAATGTTCAGCTTAAAACATTAGGAAAGGAAAACCTAATGGCCTTACAGCTGTCAGCTCACAGCTAAGCAGGCACATTCCAAACAGAACATAAACTTCAGCAGAATATAAATGGTAATCAGATGAGGCCACTCCATGACTAGCCTGGAGCTAAACAGAAGCAAGGCTACTGAGTAACCATGACCAATAACTAAAATTCCCTTCGCCAGCTCACATTAGGACCTGTAGTTTCTTTGTTAGTGATGACTTTTGCCTAGTTTCATTCCCCATCTCCTAGAGAAAAGTCAAGAAGACACACAGTCATCAACCTGTCTCTACTTCCTGCGAGGATCCAACTCAAAATGGGCCCCCGCTTTCCCGAACATTCTTAGAATCACACGACTCAGTCTAAAGCCTACAATCAATTCCATCCCATCCCAACTCCTTCACCCTGAAGACTCCCGAGTTTTGCTGGCAGGAACTCGTACTTCAGGCAGCAATTTACATCAAGTTAACAGCGTTGGACTACTTTCTATAGCCTATGATTTCAAGTGATATTTGTGGATCTGGGAAGCCCTATCTGCCGCGGCATCCCTGGCGCACGTCTTCCCCAAACTCAATACGAGAGACCTGCTGCAGAAACTCTTGTGTTACAGATGAGGTCCTAATGGCCTCTGCCAGGCGGACTTTAACATAACTTCGAATGAGGAAGGGGCTGCTTACTCAACGTCCCATTTCACAGAAAGGAGGAAAGCTTATGGAAATGGCTAAAGCTGCAGTTACTCAGAGAATCTCAATGTAAAACAAACTGACTCTAAAATGCATTCAAAGGAAAAAAAGAAAAGAAAACACCCACTAAGGAAGGGAAGAAAGGAGGAAGGAAGGGAGGAAGGGAGGTCTCACCAAGCGAAGGATCTTGTGAACCTATTCAAGTATTATCAGCTGGAAACGTGTTAGTTAAGCAGTCTGAGCCTCAGATTAAAGGAGACCAAGAGAACGTCTGGCATAAACTCAACGCCCATTTCCTATCGTCATAAGCAACATCACCACTGTCACTATTCTCTTACTGATTATCAGTCCCTGCTGATGCCTGCAACAAGGTGCATGTTCACTCATGCCTGCCCACAAACCTACTAACAAACACATTTGCCGAACCGAGCCAATTAAATGCCTGTTCATTCACCACACAGGCAAAGGAAGACAAACCAGCAGAACTCACGTTGAGCTGAAGTTCATCTGTCCACTGTCCAATCAGACGGTAACCAGGGCTCGTGGTGTTTGTGGTCTGGTACTGAAAGATGTCGTAACGCCCAGGTGCGTCCCCATTCTTGTTGAACATCACTGGGGTGCCAGCGCTACCTAAGGAAGATAAGGAAACGACAGATTTTAGAGTAAAGCAAGATTCCTTCAAACTCTTGTGCCACTGGTAATGGTCTGGAGATCTGCTGATGAGTAAGGCAGCTAGTACATAAACCCATTGTTTCATAGGGCCCCCCAAATGGTCCCTGAAATTCATGGGAAGGTCATCACTGTGGCCTATGGATGCTACCACGTAGAGGAGCTGCAGTACTCCCCTTTTGAACAGTTCTCCTTCTCCGTATTTCATAATATTTTATTCTAATATTTTAATTGTGAGGAATAAAAATTAAATGCGTGATTTTCCAGAGACAACCTTAGGTTTATTCCCATTATTTCAGTTTCTACCCATCTAAATTGTGATCAGTAAAGAACCATTTATAAAATAATAAATCAACAAATAAATAAACTTAAAAAGGGGCATGTCAGATGTTTAAAAAAAAACATTAAGCAAACAAGCAAAAAAGTTTATTTAAAAGGTACTTGGATACTGATTTCATTTACAGATATTTTTGGCAGATTATTTCTAAATTACTTTATATGATAACCATGCTATAATGCTTAGCAGTGTGCCTGGCAGGTGTTGAATAAATATTGGTTTCTCAATCTCCCGTTTGGATGTTACTTCTTTAAAATGTCCATCTTAAGAGGAAAGCAAGGAAGCAATTATTTGTTTCCTTGCATAATTAGACATTGAAGTCAATTTAAAAAGGCTAATAAATTTATTGAGAGTATGTTAAAGAGAGAGAGAAAGAGAGAGAGGGAGGGAGGGAGGTAGGGAGGAAGGAAGGGAGAGAGAGCAAGAGAGCGAGAGAGCGAGAGAGCGAGAGAGCGAGAGAGAGAGAGAGAGAGAGAGAGAGAGAGAGAGTGAGAGAGAGATCCTTTGAAAGTGAGGTATGAGTGAAAAGTTCCTTACTATTAACCATAAGGATCAATTGGCAAACCATATGCAGAGAATGAAACTCATGCATTTTGGGTAGTTTCAGGAACAGTTTCAAAGGAATCTCCAAAAATTTGGTAACTGAGTACCATTTCTCTCCCTTGGATCTCTTAGAAACAGGACAGATATTAATGTCTCAGGGTTTGTGACTATTCTGCCTTTAGGTTGATAATGGATTAACATCCCTTGTAAAAACAAAAACAAAAAACAAAAAAAACCCAAAAAAAAGCAATGCTCTTTTTCCTGTCTTTTACGAGAAGTTTACAGATAGTTTACAAACTGACCCAGAATCACTGAGAACAGAAGTTCATTTTGCTATTTTGGGGAGAGAAGTAGAGGCAGGGTTAAGTCTTGGTTAATGAAGCTCTTTTGCGACTTCTGATGATAAGTTTCAGACTAATTGTGACAGAGCTCTGCATCTGGTTAGCAAAGTCATTAGCTTCTGCAGAATTTGGGCCATTGTGGCATCTACAGGAAAGATATGGATGAATGAGAAACAAAGGCAGGTTAACTGGAAGGTGAGAGTATGCTTAATACAGTAAAAACAGATGCCAACTCTAAGATGCAGGCATGATGGTGGGTGACCCCACACAAGTGATCACTCAACACAAGAAATAAGTTAGAAAAAGAGTCCAACAAGAGGACAATATATTGGTCACAAGAGGGATGCAAAATTGCAATCCTGTGCTAAAACTTACCCCTACTGGAAAAGGGGTCCAACATTATAGGCATAATACAGGAGTAGCTAAAGAACTCCACACCATCCTCCAATGGTCAGGAACAAGATTTTATGACCCTTTTGGTATTAAAAAAGAAAAAAACAAAAACAGAGCTTGTGGTAAGCTGAATAATGGCTCCCCAAATATGTCCGTGTCCTAATCTCCACAACCTGTGAATGTTACCACATATGGCAAAAGAGAATTTGTGTTAATTGAGTTAAAGATCATGAGATGGGGGAGGTCTTCCTGGAAAATCTGGGTGGGTCAAACAGACTCATAATGGCCCTTATAAGTGAGAGGCAGCAGGAGTCAAAGCAGGAAGGAGGAGATGTGATAATGAAAAAAAAGAGGTTGGAGGGATGTGAGAAAGGAGTCATGAGCCAAAGAGTGCTGGTGGCCTTCCGAAGCTAGAAAAGGCAAGGGATTCTTCCCCAGAGGCTCCAGAAGGAAACAACCCTGCCTTCACTTTAAGAAAAGCCCAATGGGATCTATGTCAGACTTCCTTCCAAACTACAGAGCTATAAGACAATAAATTTGTATTGTTCAGCCATTAAATTTATGGTACTTTTTATGGTAGCAGTAGGGAACTAATACAGAGCTGGAAGACAGAGAACGTCGACTTTCTAATTTTACGCGTATAGTACTTAGATTTAGAGAGGGGAAATCACTTGCCTGAGAGTCACTCAGTTAATTAAACTAGAATAGTGTTGAGTAACTGGCTTTGGAATCCCCTAGAACAGGTTTAAATTCCAGTCCTGTCATTTAGTATATGGATGACCTTTATTAAATTATTCAATCTCTTCTACATCTGATTGTCACTAATGATACTTTCTCAAAGGTCAGTAAAGACTAAATATAATTATGTATTTATTAAACACACACATATATGTGTGCTCAGTCCTATTGCTTTTATATAATAAATGCTCAATAGATGTTAATGATTTTTATGTGTTTTTTTTTTATTTTTATCATTGTTTTATTTGCTGATATCCCAGGACCAGAACTCATACCTCCAGATATCCACACTAATGCCTTTTCTGATGCACCAAAATTGTCTCTCCTAACTGGCATCTAATTTACATTTCTCTATCAGTATAAACATTTTTTTATTTTTCAAACAGCAGGCTAGAGCCCATTCTGAGATCCGGCACTGATCATGAGCAACGGAGATTTGGTCTCCTCACCAGCTTGAGTCAGTGGCTGAATCTGTGCACCATTTCAATGTGTTTCTTCTGTGTTGTACCCAGATGCTATCCCAGTAGCCCACAAAGGGACCTGCTTTATCACAATAGTGATCTCTGTGTATAGGAATTCATATGAGATCTTCCAGTACAGGGAGAGAGAATAAGCAAAAAATAAATAAAAGAGAAAAGAAAAAAAAAAGGTTTTTAGTATTGGCTTTTGACTTTTAGTGAGCCTTCCAAGTATATGAGGAGAACAAATAAAATCTGTATTTTACATGTTATTAGCAAGAAAATAATCCTATCATTTTGTAGGAAGGCATTAATGTTCAGATATTCTCTTTTCTTTCATTTTGAGTACTAGGACTCACGTTGGGTTTTGCTGTAATTCTTCAGCTTCTAGTCATTAAGTAATATGACTTCAGCTTTTCAGTCTTTGAGAGAAGAAAAGGATATTGGAGTCCTGGGGCTCCAAAGGAGCTCAAGCTCACCAGCTAAATAGTCATCAGAATGAGACGTATCCTCTAATCATTTTCCCTACGTACAATCTTTGTTAGGAGAAATGACTCTTGTCATGCCCTTTCCATTCCCATTAAAGTTCATGCTTAAAAAAATTAAGACAAGAGAGCTGAATACTTTATCTAAGTGATGACTTGTAATAGCATATTGTGTGGCTTTGACCTTTTGATGGATTTTATAAAGCAACTGGCTTATTATTTCCTTTTTTTTTCCATGACTCCTTTTTAACATTGCCCTGAATTTCTTGAAAGAGAAAAAGGGACTGTGTTCAATGAAGTCTATATTAAAAAAAAAAGAAAAAAATCGAAGAAGTCTAGAGAAAGGAAAGAAGTTATCAAAGAAGAAGTGATCACCTGCAGAAATGTCTACAGGTGTCACAACCAGAATGCAGATGCACTAAGGTAAAGGAGACAGGTCCACTTGACAAGATGGGATACTGAGAGGATGGATGACAGGATGTACCCAAATGTGAAATCTTCTCTACTATATGAGAGTGTCTGAGTAAAAGTTCTTTCTTCCTGGACAGAGAAGGATACAGGATCTAGATTGCTCAGATGACAAAACAGTCCTCTGCATGAATGCATTTACAAGTTTTCCCTTCTCATTTTAACACCCATGCATAGATTCCAAAATTGCTGCACAGATTTGTGTTCCAGTATCCAGTGTTACTCAACAAATCACGCTAAACCTTCATGCTCCATTGACAACCTGTATTTTGCAATTTGGACAGGGCTCCGGGCAGCACCTCTCTGGGCCACTCATGTCAGCTGGGGCAGCTTGAAACCCACAAGCCTGATGGTGGATGCCAGCTGTCAGCTGGGACCTCAGCTGGGGTTACAGTCAGAACACCCACATGTGGCCTGTCTTTTGGCTTCTTGGCTTCCTCTCAACATGGTTATCTGTGTTCGCAATACAGATGTCCCACAAGAATGAGGCAGATGCCCTATTAAATTATATGTCTTAGAAGTCACATAGTGTTACTTCCACATTAGTCACAGGCTCACTAGATTCAAGGAGAGGGGACATAGATTTCACCTCTTGAGGGAAAACTAAGTTCATGTTTCACAAAGAGCACATGATAGGTGCCATCTTTACAAAATACACCCCAACCCAGTCTTCTGGAAACTTATAAATCTAGGTACAGACACACCTCAGATTAAAGACTTCATTACATGGCAATTCTCTGAGATTTTGTATCCAAGACAACAAATTTGTTAAATTTACATCTACAAGCATTGACATCTGGTTAAATGAACTAACATAGAAATAGCAAAATCAAATTAAGCTCAGGCCATTGCATTAATTTGGGATAAATTAAAATAGCTAGAAGTGATGAAGACAAAATCAGCCATCTTTTCTCTTAGTGCACAGAGGAGGTTAAGTACTTGGTGAAGCGGTAGCAATACTTTCAGGGCATTCTATTATCATTTCCTAAATTGATGCTTTGGTAAATGTGAAGGTCAGAGTTATTAAATTGTACTCTATGGGTCTGGGGCAAAACTCCTAGGGGCACAGATAATTTTGTACTAAAGTAACAGAAGAGAACAATTAAGTTTATTGAGACAAAAAGAAAATCCCAAATCCTCTTAAAACGTGCTAACAAAAGGCTAAATTTTTCACAATGGACTAATTAAAGACTTGGTTTCTAGATCTGTCTCTGTCATTTGCTGGCTATGAAGTCTTGGACAAATATCTTCTCCTCTCTAGTATTTGATTTTTTCATATAAAAATCATGAAATTGAATGAGTGAAAAATGTCAAGTTTCTTTTCACTCTAATAGTTGCTCACTTAAAACATGACAAAGAACCCACTAATTAAATCTAGCAGGGATTTAGAAAACAGTTGAGCCCCACCACCAATAACTGTCACAGTGCCCTAGGTGTCAGAAGTCTCCTGGCTGCCCCTGAGGCAGGAAAAATATCCTCAGAGAAAAGGAGATTATGTTGACCGCAGAGCATGACTACAGTGATGAGGGAAACAATCTGGCACTGCCTGTGAGCTCCCACAGAGCCTCCTCTCTAAGATCATTCATCCCAGACGCGTAAATAGAACAGACCGTGGAGTTAGGTGCCCAAGGTACCAAGTGTAGCAGCATCACTGCCTAGATGTGTGGCTTTGGATATCATGATTCTTAATTCTCTGTGAATCACTGTCCCTATCTTTAAAAGAAGGAAAAATAATAGTGTCTAAACCATGTCGGTGTTTTGGATATTAAATAAGCCAACACATGTACTTAGCACAATTTCTGGTAGACATTAGTCATTTGATAAACATACATCCTGGATCTAGTCAGAAGCTCAGCAACTTTGACACATCAATGAAAAGACCATTTTGACAAAATGAGTCTAGAAGCATTATCCTGAAGATGAATGAGAAAAGAGTCACCAAGAACATTTTCGAACCGATGTTTTTGTCACATGTTAAGAATGGTCACGAGTATCCAGAAACTGCCCCCAGCATATGTGTTTGATAAGTAATGAAATATATATGTGTTGGTTTCTGGGAAAATTCATTACCTATTTTAGAAGATTTTGTAAGATCAGGAAAAACTACAAAAAGATCATTTGTAGTTAAACTACATCTCTGGTTTCAAACATAGTCATTTTTGTCTCCATTTGATCTAGAAAATTTTTGATCCCCAAATTGGGAGTGGTTCCTTTTCATCCAAATACTAGATTTCTCGAAGATTGATATAATGTTGTGGGTTTAAATAGGTATTTATAAGCAGAAAAACAAGACGGTTTTCTTTAACAATAATATAATTATCTAAGCGAGGAAATTAATATTGATATAATACTATTTAAAACTCATCTGCAAATTTTATTAAAAATTCTCCATTGTCTCACTAACATCCTTTTTCTGGTATAGGATCAATTAGTGCCCCCACACTGCAATTAATAGCAATGTCTCCTCAGTCTCCTCCAGTCTGGAGTGATTCCTCCATCTCTTTCTCACGACGTGGATACTTTGGAAGAGTATGTACTAGCTAGTCATTTTGTAGTGTCCTTCAGTTTGAATCTGTCATGTGTTTTCTTATGATTAGATCGAGGTTATGTATTTTTGGCAATAAGAACTTGGAGGTGATATTGTAATTTTCCCAGGATATCTTAAGTCCCCCCCTGTGTTTGAGATTCTGAGAACTAGGAGCACCCATGCCTGAGGGCAGGAGAAAAGATGGATATCTCAGCTCAAGCACAGGGAGAGGGAATTCACTCTTCTTCTGCCTTTTGGCTCTATTCAGGTCCCCAAGAGATTGAATGGTGCCCACCCACAGTGGGAGAAACACTTTGCTTTACTCAGTTCACCAAATCAAATGCTAATCTCTTCCAGAAACCCCTGCACAGACACACCCAGAAATACCATTTGCCAGCTCTCTGCGCATCCCGTGTCCAGTCAAGGTGACTCATAAAATTAACCACTAAATGGTATAACACAAAATTCAATAAAGACAGTAACAAATTAAAAACAACCACACTGAAGACGGTGAGGGAGAAAAGAAATGAATGTAAGTAATTTGGGAAGACATTTAACTAAATACTATAAGACTGAAGACAAAGATAACTACATAGATAGCGTACAATTACTAATAGATTTGTATTTTTTATTCACAGATCTGAATTTAGATTCACTGAGGAAGAATTTGACTTTATACAAAAATATTTCTATTTAAGAAAAGAAGGACAAACCATAACCCTGAAATATTCATTCATTCATTTATTCATTCATTCACTCAGTACTCACATATTAATCCAATCATTTGAAATTATCTAATCAACCAGGTTTTGACACATACCCAAGAGCAAATAATCACCCAATACGTAACTTATAAAACAGAATGCCAACACAGGATTCCTCAAAGCACAGATGTGCAGAGAAGACTCACCATTGAAATTAACATTGCGGATGTACTTCAACAACTTCCTGCCCCCCGCTTGCTCCATCTCTGGACAGACCCCCCGGTAGTCAGCACAGAGGTCCTTGTTCATGTGATGCAGGGCGTGAGCCATAGCGTAGACAGCGTCGATCACGAACTGAACTTTCCCCTCCTGCTCATAGTTGGAATCTTTCCCTATTCTCTCCTGTCCTGCACATTAAAACAAGAAACACACACAAAGATCAGGGTTGAGTAGAATGTCTAAATTTGCATTTACTTTCAACTGTGACTAAAGCAAACAACGTTTTGAGGACTGTAACAGTGCAAGCCGTCACATGTCCACACGTGAATGTCATGTTAGGTAGTGTTTGGTATCGGACTTTGGAGCCCATCACACTCACCTTTCCAACTAGTAGTAGACAAACATTAAAAGCAGAACTCCAAGGATCACAATGACACCTTTGTCATAAGCCAACACACTATTCAAAGCATAGTGGTCGCCTAGAATTGAAGGAGTGCTGGGATTACAAACTGGGCTGCCACATTCAGATCTTCAAAGGTCACTTACTGTAGAAAGGTGAGAGGCCAAAAGGAAAATGATAGAAGACAGCAGAATCTCCACACAGAACTCCTTACCTTCTGTACACCTACTCCACCTCCTGTGTTGCCTGTCTCAGTTCCTGGTGACACTGGCGACTCAGATACTGAGGCTAGAATAACTGGTGTCATCTTTCATTCTTTCCTGTCTCGCACTCCCCACTCTCAGGGACCCGTACCTAATGAATAGCCACGTTCTATCCACTCTACCTCTGAAACACTGAGCTGTTTCGGTCATACTACGAATGCCCCATTTATGCACATCTCGTCTCCTGTCAGGATGTGATGCTACGTATCTCTTTTCATCTCTTCATTCCTGTGTGTTCATCTTTCCTACTACAGAGCAAATCACCTCATCCCCATGCTCTGTCCGGATCCTTCAGTGGTTCTCCATGGCCCACAAAACAAAATCCAAACCCTTTCCCCTGACGACTGAGGACGTTCATCATGTTGCCCCCATCTGCCTCGGAACAGTAAGAGCTGACATTGATTAAGTGCCCCCCACTGTGTTGAAAGCTTTGCATACATTATTTTTTTTTTCCATCCTCACTTTGTGAACTAAGTATTATTTATCTTCATTATCCTGATGGGAAAGCTGAGCCTTATAGAGATTAAATCATCTTTCCATGGTCATTTACAGGTAGAGCAATGACAGCTCAGGCTTATCAGGCCCAAAGCTCACATCCGTTGTATTCCATGGGCCCCACCCCACCATTTCCCTACATTTTTGTTGTTGCTGTTGTTGTTGTTATTTTTGTTGTTGCTGTTGTTGTTGTTATTTTTGTTCCAGATGGGTATGGCTACCTTTTCCTGAATATATAATAAACTAATGTTAAACTATCTTAGCTCATCCTCTTTACTTTGTCAGAAATGCCCTTCTTTCTTGCTTTTGCCCATAATTTAATTTTCTCTTCATGACACAATCTAATCATAGCCTACACTTAGCCCTTCAATCACAATTAAAGATGTTTATAAAACACTTCAACTCTATCATAGAATTAACAATAGCACTTTGTTTTAATGCTCTAACAGTTGGTGTCAGAGACTTTTTCTTTCCCTTTTTTCTTACATTTTTTCTTATATTCCCAACACTGAACATAACATTTAATGTCTAGCAGATTCTGAACAATATTTGTATTAAATTATGCATTCCTTTAGTTCCAGGAACTCTCTTTAGACCTCATGTCCCTCTATGACAAATAATTATCCACAGACTGCATTTCACTTTCACAGCAATACTTCCCAAATTGTTTTCTATGGAACATTTGTGTAGTGAAAAAACAGGAATTCTACAGCCCAAATCCCTTCCCCTGCAAAAACCAAGGTTTCTTTATAGCCACTGAGATATTTTTAGATTTCTTTACTGAGAGGCTTTTTCAGAGCATTTAATATAATAAAAAGTACAATCTCCGAGAAAAAAAATTAAGAATTTTCCAAATTTACTTGAATTTGTATTTTTCCTCTTCAGAGCACGCATTAATGTCTCATACAGCAGACACTTCTTTGTTTTATATATATCTCATTTAAATACCAATCAACCTGACACTCACTGATTATTACTCACTCTAGGCCTTCCTTTCAGCAAGTGGAGAGTGGGATTTTTCTTTAAGATAAAATTCATCAGGAATTCATACGGCTATTTCCTATTCAAATTCTGGACTATAGGGTTTTTTCTAACCTCAACACTTGTACACTTCTACCTCCTTCCTTTCATGAGCAAAATCCTGGTTCCTAATGACACTATTACGATTGTTTTCATTCATCTTATTCCATAATATGCAGGTAACATTTTCAGAATAATAATCTGAAAATTATCAGTCTAAACAGTGTAATGAACAGCCTTGTACAAATATGTGCTGATAAGTTTTTGTCTGAGTATTTTGGTGATAGATTCTGAGAAATGGGATTGCTTTGTTAAGCTGGAAACTCATGTATTTTCACTAAATATTAGCAAATTTCCCTTTAATGGGTTTGCACCATTTTGCTTTCTCACCAGCAAAGGATGACAGTGTTCATTTCCCCAGAGCCTCACTACCTGAGTATAATGTCAAACTTGGATTTTCATCAATCAGATGTGTGAAAAATGCTACCAGTGTATTTTTATTTGCATTTTGCTTATTTTAGGGGAGGGTGAATATCTTTGCATATGGTGAAAAGCCATTTTATTTCTTTTTCTGCAAACAGTTTATAATTGAGCCAATTGTTATAAAAAGTTGTTGGTCATTTTTTTCTCTATTTTTAAAAGCTTTCTATTAGTTAAACATATTAACTCCTTGAGATTAAGTTGCAAGTATTTTCCCTAGTTTGTTATTTTATTTGTTTTACTTTATTTAGGTATTTATTTTCCAAATAAAATTACATTAAGTTAAAAAAAATTGTTTTTCTAAAACAAAACAAAAATCAGTGTATTTTTCTAATTGCTTCTGAATTTTCGATTATGGTTGGAAACAATGTACCTACTCTCAGAGTACAGAAGATCCCATCCGTGTTTTCTTCTAGTAGCGTGCAGTATGAGGAATCAATTAAAAGTTTATTTTTTCATATAACTATTCAGTTATCATAACATATAAACATTTATCTTCTCTGACTGATTTGAAGTGCTTCCTTTATTATATACTAAATTTTCATATGTAATTAGGACTATTTCTGGATTTTAAAAATCTATGTCATTGATTGGTGTGTCTACTCATGTACCAAAACTGGAGTTTCACTTATAAAAACTTTATGACATATTTTACTAACTAGTAGAGTTAGCCCTTCTTCTACCATAATTGTTCTTTTTTTCAAAATTTTTGTTTATGTAATTTTTGTTTATGTAGTCTAATTTTATTTAAACATTTTTCTAGCTTGAGAAAATAAATGGTACATGTATTGGATTTATGTCGTGTTGACAATGAACTTAGCTAGAATAGAAATCTTAATGACAGCGAGTCTTCCTATCTGTGTCTTTCCATTTGTTCAAGGCTAGTGTTGCTTCCTTTAACAGCATTTAAAATTTTTTCAGACATAGGATTTAGTGTTTCTTGGAAAATTAGCTGAGGCATGTCATGTAGTTTTGCCATTATAAATATGGTATTTTTTGCTATGCATCTTCCAACTGGGTTTTGGTTGTATACACAAAAGCTATTCCTTGTTTTGTTGTGGTTGTTTTATTATTTTTAAACTATGATGAACAATTTTAAGTATAGTGCAAGGTTGAAAGAACTTGATAGTGAACCCATCTAGATTCTTACATTCAAGTTTTACTGTACTTATTTTATAAGGCAATTCATTTTCTAATATTCATTTTATAACCTACTACGTTACAAATTTCTCTTAGTTTTTATAGTACTCACAAAAGGCAATCCTGAGGCATTATGACCATTCTAATATACGCTATGAAACGGCTTCAGACTAGTAACTCAAACAAGCAGTTTCTAAACTGCATTCACAAAGACATTTATCTCAGCAAGACTGTCTTGAAAAACAATTGCAATATTTTAAATAATGAAATATTTTATCATTTGTGAAACATTGCAGGTTTTTTCCCTCTCTTGGAGAGTAACCGGGTATGTTAGTATATTAAAGGCTCTGAGAAGACCTAAACAATACATTTATCTTTGGGGCTACCAGGACCTGAAAAATAGTAGCCTTATATCAAGAAAATCAGAAGTGGCAAGTTCATTAAAAAAATAAAAAAAGTTTATCTTTATTTTCTCTACTGTGGCAGACACAACTGTCTGCCACTTCAGAGTCTCTGGTTACTCATTTACCACCCCACTTTTCCTCCCCTAACAGAAATCTGGTTTTCTTCAGCCTGTAGGAGTGACAGGTTCTAGACCTCTCTTGAGCCTCACTGAGTCCATCTTGATTTGTCTAAGCCAGTCCAATTTCCTCTAAAGGGCTCATTTAGGAAGAGGCCTGGGACACAATTCTAGCCAATGTGATAGAAGAAAAGTGTCTAGTAGGGAACTCCGGAAAAAGTTTATTTAATCTTAAGAAGAGATGGACACTGTTGTATATCAAAGGCATTACACACACACACACACACACACACACACACACACACACACACACACACACACACACACACACACACACCCCTGCAGTTACTCTAGTTTGTGGTCCTGAGAAAAGTACATAGCATACAGATAACAGCAGGACAAAACTCTGACAGGATATGAAAAAACAATTGAGCTATGAGCTAGCCAAATATTTTCCAAGTTTATTTGAACACTGTACCACTTTACAACATCCTAAGGGACTGGCATTAAGCACACTCTGCCCCCGACCAAAAGAAAAAAAGTGAAATGCAGTTTTAGGAAATATTTGTAATATAGATTGAAGTAGGAAAAAAAAAAGCATTTTAATTCTTAATTAAGAGCTCATTCTTTTAATCTTTCTGATGAACTGAGATGATATATTCTTTCCTTGTATACAAGTCATCCTTTTCATCACGTTTCCCAGGAAAGAGTCTGAGGTTAAATAAAATGAGGTGAACTCTGAAGCATTATTTTTTACTTCTCCAGCATGCAAAGAAGCTTACCTTTTGAAGTCTCCTGATTTTCTGCTCCATTGTTATTTTTACCCAAAGAGTACAGTATTTACCTTAAAAATGCACACTCTTCTAACCTTCTGTTTATACATTGGGAGCTGCACTACACAAGAGTAACCCACAAACTCTTTCACTATCAGAATTTCTAGTGTTCAGTCTGCTGGTGAGGTTTTCTCTTTGAGAGAACTGCTTAACTCGCCCATTTTCATACACCGCTTTCTCAGAATATATGCCTTAGTGAATATGCATAAGGCAATTATTAGAGGGAAAAGACAGAAAATGCAAGAAAATATGGATTTGAAATTATTTATATAAACAATCCCATTTCAATGGGGAAACCAAAAGAAAGATAGTGTGAGAGGTAGGCCAGAAACAAATCAAAGAGATTTGCTAATGCAGACTAAAAAAACATACCAGAAAGTTTTAGCAGATGTGACCAGCTGGCCCAATGCTTATCATATGTTTCCAAGGGAGTGAAAAATTGTAATTTTTATTTGGATTTCAAACATTAATTGAAGTTATTTCGTTTGGGAAGACCTCTCTGAAATCATGCTTGCACTGACGGTGCTTTTAAACCTTGCATTAAGCAAATTTTAGTTTATTGAATGTAAAGCCTCAATCTTAAATATTTCCTCAGGCTGAAGTTCTGAGTGTTACTGTATATAATTAACTAAAATACTAATACTTGGATCTATTGCCAATGATAAATTCCCTAATTAACAGGAAACGAATATGTCACAGGAGATTTGAAAATAGAGTCAGGGGCAGATTTTGGTTGTGACAAAACTGCTAGATTCTGGGTAAAGAGGATACAGGGACAGCAGGGTGCATATCTCGGAGTGCTAGAAAATGTTACAGGGTTCTGGAAAATGCTAAGCCTTATTAAGATGTTACTTCATCCCCTTCTATAATTTAAAAATAAATGCATACATAAGTTGGTTTAGTGGACTTTTTTTTTCTTCCCTTCATAGATATACATTTCTCTTTATAAGATGAAGGTTAATGGTAAAATAAGACTTTGCGTTTGTGGGAATTTACTCTGTTGCCATCCTTTAATGTGACATTTATAGAATCTCAGAGTAAAAACCTGTGGCCTACAAGAAATATCAGTAGAAGGGAATTCGGAAGACCTGGGATGAGTCGAAAAGCCTATAGTGTTGTTCTGTCTCTATTTGTACATGCAGCTGAGGGAGAATTGAATATGAGCAGCTCCTGTAAAGAACGATGGGGTGGGGTTCACGATCAGAGTGCTGCTCGCAGTGTGTGCTCACTGTATATTCTCTGTGCATCAGGTTCTGTGCTAAGCACTTTTGATAATTTAATTTTTAACCCTCACAACACTCTCTTGGGAAGGTACTATGGCCATCCATTTCCTGCCCCCCTGTTACTTCAGGACACACTATAAACAATTAGCTAAATGGTTCCTTTCATGTCTGCACATGGAAAGTGATGAACTGGGATTTCCCCCTTTAATTCTTTTCATTTTCAACATTAGTTTTAGAGTCAACAATAATTGCAAAATGCATGCTATTCATGATTTTTATACCCTCTTATCCCCACTGAATGTTTTACTAGAATTTCCTGCAAGGAAGAAATGGACGTTTTTTTTTTCCCAACTTCTCCTTGAATTGAACAGTTAATGTCCAGAGAAATCACCAAAAACCTGGCAGAGGAACAAGGAAAACAAAGCAAAAATGTCAGATGATTTATCAACCGATCCTCTCCTTGGATGACCAAAATTTGACTGCAATTGAACCATTAATATCCTATTGGCCTGCAATGCATGTACACTGAGCATTCTGTGAAAAATTCAAAAAAGAGTTCTAGCAAGGGAGAAAAACAATGTCTAGCCACACCCTCACATTTCTAACTATTTTCTATGCAGGATGCTTCCTGGATAGCTACTTGTTCCTCAAATTGAGTTTTCTTCTGCAGTTCCATTTTCAGTTTTCAGGTATGTGCAACTAAAATTATATGCAGTGAGTAAACAAATGTGTGTGTGGTGGGGCAGGGTGGAGTGGGGGGGTAGGTTTCATACAATGCACAGAGGGCATGGGATTGAAAGGAAGGAATGTTTTAGCACCAATGTTCACACACCCCCAAAATGTGGAAGGTGATCTACAAGGACTTTCTTTATTGCCAAGAGCAGTCTGCTGTAGGTAAGTCTAGCCAATTCAACGGAGGTAAGATCAGGGCTTCTGAAACACACAACAAAACTTGCTATGACAAACAGGACAAAGATATGGTTGCTGAAAGTTCATAGATTCAGTTTCAATTTCTCACAGTTTTCTCTCCTCCGATTACTTAAGCTAAATTTCTGTTTACACAGTTTTGGTTGCTTCTTCTATGCAAACTGTAAAATCGTTGGTGAAGCTTTCTTTCCAGAACTGACTTAAAGATTAAAAACAATACTGCTATAGATGTCTACCTTGTTAATCCATTCTTCAGCCAGAGCCTCTTCAACAATAGAGTTCTGGCCTCTGAAATTCTGTGTATGCCATTCCAGGAGTACTCAGGTTGAAATTTTTGAATATTAATGAAACGATTTATTCAAAAGTGCATTTAGATAGCAGATGCAGTAACAGATGTGTGCAATCATCATGCATAGCTGCTAAAACTATGAGTTGGGAATTTTATAGTGAATAGACCAGGGTGACAACACTGGAACCATTGCTTAGTCTTCCTTTCTTCTGTTTCTTTTCCCCCTGCCTTCCCCTCCCCCATTCTCTTCCCATTATCTGCCTCCTTTTGCTTTAGACGTTAGCAAGTTTTTGTTTTAATTTAGAAAATGCTATTGTATATGTGTGTATGTGTGAGAGAGAGCACGTAAAACTAAAAACTTCACAAAAAATGAATTTTCAGAGTAAAAATAAAAACGGCAGCATAGCTCCTTTGCCCCTCATTGTCCCTTTCCCAAATATAACCATCCTCATTTCTCATCTTAACATCACACAAAATTTTTAAAAAATGGATAATTTTATGTTTCTTCTGATATAATGTAATGTACAGTTTTACTTGGTAAACATTTTGTCAAATAAATGGAACACCACACAGAGAAGGGAAAAAAGAGAAAGAGAGCGATAAAGAGAGAGACCTGAACTTGATCAAACTTCTAGATCAAGCTTCTGGATCTACTGACTAATTTACAGAAAATACAGAAATTAGGGAAACACGTAAGTCAACATTGCAGACATGCAAAGAGCAAAATCTAAAAATGGGAAATTCTACAGAAATAGTAATAAGCTGTTTTCTTAAATAATTGACAAAAAGTCGAAAAAAGAGGAACACTTTTAGATTAAAAATAGACTTAGATATATAAAAAAAACGTAGTGATTATGGACTTTATTTAGATGCACATGTAAACAAACCTATGGCATAAGGACATTTGTGAGAGAAGTGAGAGACTGATGATAATAAGCAACTGTTCGTTTTGTTTATGCGTGTGTGTGTTTTATTTATACATATGTTCATAAATATAATATATTATATATAATCCATTTAATTAAATATATATTATATATATATATTTTAGTTAAAGTTTATTGGGGTGACAATTGTCAGTAAAGTTACTTAGATTTCAGGTGTACAATTCTGTAATACATTATCTATATCATATTTTGTGTTCACCACCCAGAGTCAGTTCTCTTTCCATCACCATATATTAGACCTCGTTTACCCTCTTCTAGAATCCCCCTCACCTCTTACCCTCTGGTAACCCCTAAACTATTGTCTATGTCTATGAGTTTTTGTTCCTTCATTTGTTTGTCTTGTTCTTTTGTTGTTTTCAGTTTTATATCCCACATATCAGTGAAATCATATGGTTCTCGACTTTTTCTGTCTGACTTATTTCGCTTAGCATTATAATCTCAAGATCCATCCACGTTGTCACAAATGATACTATTTCATCTTTTCTTACCGCCGAATAGTATTCCGTTGTGTATATATACCACAACTTCTTTATCCACTCATCTATCGAAGGACATTTTGGTTGTTTCCATGTCTTGGCCACCGTAAATAAAGCTGCAATGAACATTGGAGCACACATGTCTTTATGGATAAGTGTTTTCAGATTTTTGGGGTAGATACCCAGGAGAGGGATTGCTGGGTCATATGGTAATTCTATTCATAATTTTTTGAGGAACCTCCACACTGCCTTCCATAACGGCTGCACCGGTCTGCATTCCCAGCAACAGTGCATGAGGGTTCCTTTTTCTACACAGCCTTTCCAACACTTGTCACTATTTGTCTTGATGATAGCGATTCTAACTGGGGTGAGGTGATATCTCATTGTGGTTTTTATTTGCATTTCTCTAATGATTAGTGATGTTGAGCATTTTTTCATATGTCTATTTGCCATTTGTATGTCCTCTTTGGAGAAACGTCTCTTCAGGTCCTCTGCCCATTTTTCAATTGGGTTGTTTTTTTTTTTGTTGTTGTTGTTGAGTTGCATGCGTTCCTTGTATATTTTGGACATTAGCCCCTTATCAGGGGCGCAGTTTGCAAAAATCTCCTCCCATTCAGTTGGTTGCCTCTATTTTGTTGATAGTTTCTTTTGATGTGCAGAAGCTTTTAAGTTTGATATAGTACCATTCATTTATTTTAGCTCTTACTCTCTTCCCTTTGGAGTCAAATTCATAAAATACTCTTTCAACCCAAGGTCCATAAGTTTAGTACCTATGTTTTCTTCTATGCAGTTTATTGTTTCAGGTCTTACGCTTAGGTCTTTGATTCATTTTGAGTTAATTTTGGTACATGGTGACAGAGAGCAGTCCAGTTTCATTCTTTTGTACATGGCTTTCCAACACTCCCAGCACCATTTATTGAAGAGGCTATCTTTTTTCCATTGTATGTCTTTTAATTCTTTGTCAAAAATTATCTGTCCATATTTATGTGGGTTTATTTCAGGGTTCTCAATTCTATTCCATTGGTCTGTGTGTCTGTTTTTCTACAAATACCATGCTGTTTTGATTATTGTTGCTCTGTAGCACAAGCTAAAGTCAGGGAGTGTGATACCTCCAGCATTGTTCTTTTTTCTTAGGATTGCTTTGGCTATTCGGGATCTTTTGTGGTTCCATACAAATCTGATGATTTTTTGTTCTATTTCTTTAAAAAATGCCATTGGAATTTTGATGGGGATTGCATTAAATCTGTATACTGCTTTGGGTAATACGGCCATTTTCACTATGTTGATTCTTCCAATCCATGAGCATGGGATGTCCTTCCATTTCTTCATGTCTTCTTCAATTTCTTTTAAAAATGTCTTATAGTTTTCAGCATATAGGTCTTTCACATCCTTAGCTAAGTTTATCCGTAGGTGTTTTATTCTTTTTGTTGCAATTGCAAAAGGATTTATATATATATATATATATATATATATATTTTTTTTTTTTTTTTTTTTTTTTTTTTTCTGAAATTTCATCGTTACTATACAGGAATGCAACAAACTTTTCTACGTTGATTTTGTAGGCGACAACTGTACTGTATTTGTTTACTGTTTCTAATAGCTTGTTCGTGGAGTTTTTAGGATTTTCTATATAGCATCATGTCACCTGCAAAGCGTGACAATTTAACTTCTTCATTCCCAATTTGGATGCCTTTTATTTCTTTCTCTTGCCTGACTGCTCTGGCAAGGACTTCCAACACTATGTTGAAAAGCTGAGGTGATAGGGGACAGCCCTGTCATGTTCCTGAATGTAGAGCAGGGGCTTCAGTTTTTCACCATTAATTATGATATTACCTGAGAGTTTGTCATATTTGGCCTTTATTATGTTAAGGTATTTTCCCTCTATGCCTATTTTATTGTTTTAATCATACATGGATGTTGTATCTTGTGAAACACTTTTTCTGCATCAATTGATATAATCATATAATTTTTGTCCTTTATTTTTTTTATGTGATGTATCACATTGATGGATTTGCATATATTGAACCATCCTTTTGCCCCTGAGATGAACGCCACTTGGTCATGATAAATAATCTTTTTAACGTATTGTTGCATTCTATTTCCTAGAATTTTGTTTAGGATTTTTGCATCTGTATTCATCAGAGGTATTGGCCTGTAGTTTTCTTTTTTGTGTGTTATCCTTACCAGCTTTTGGTATCAGGGTAACGTTGACCTCATAAAATGAGTTAGGGAGTATTATCTCTTCTTCAATTTTTTGGAAGAGTTTGAGTAGGATTGGTATTAGATCCTCTTTGATGGTTTGGTAGAATTCACTAGTAAAGTCATCTAGTCTCGGACTTTTGCTTTTGGGAAGGTTTCTGATGACTGATTCAATTTCCTTACTGGTGATCGGTCTATTTAGATTTTCCAATTCTTCGTGATTCAGCCTAGGAAGGCTATATGTTTCTAAGAATTTGTCCATTTCTTCTAGGTTATTGAATTTTGTGGCATATAGTCCTTCATAGTATTCTTGGATGGTCCTTTGTATTTCTGTGGTATCCATGATAACTTCCCCTCTTTCATTTCTGATTTTGTTTATTAGTGTCTTTTTTTATCTTAGTGAGTCTAGCCAAGGCTTTGTCAATTTTATTAATCTTTTCAAAGAACCAGCTCTTTGTCACATTATTTTTTTCCTGTTGTCTTTTTGTTCTCTATTTCATTTAGTTCTGCTCTGATTTTTATTATTTCCTTTCTTCTGCTGAACTTGGGTTTCATTTGTTCTTTTTTTTCTAGTTCTTTAAGGTGTAACGTGAGATTATTTATCTGGGATTTTTCTTGTTTCTTGAGATAGGCCTGTAACGATATAACTTTCCCTCTTAAAACTGCTTTCGCTGCATCCCAAAAATTTTGGGAGGATGTATTTTCATTCTCATTTATTTCTATGTATCTTTTGATCTCTCCTCTAATTTCTTCTTTGACCTGGTTGTTCTTTAAAAGTATGTTGTTTAATCTCCACATATTTGTGGTTTTTCCTGCTTTCTTTTTGCAGTTGATATTCAATTTCAAAGCCTTGTGATCAGAGAATATGCTTGGTATGATTTCAATCTTCTTAATTTTGCTGAGGCTAGTTTAGGTCTATCCTTGAGAACGTTCCATGTACACTAGAAAAGAATGTATAGTCTGATGTTTAGGATGAAGTGCTCTATAAATGTCTATTATGTCCATTTCATCTAATGTGTCATTTAGGGCTGCTAGTTCGTTATTTATTTTCTGTTCGGATGATCTATCCATAGCTGTCAATGATGTATTTAGGTCCCCTAGTATAATTGTGTTTTGGTCAATTTCTCCCTTTAGTTCTGTTAGTAGTTGCTTGGTATATTTCAGTGCTCCCTGTTTGGGAGCATAAATATTGATGACTGTTATGTTTTCTTGTTGTATAGTCCCCTATACCATTATGAAATGTCCATCTTTGTCTCTTGTTACCTTTTTATCCTGAAGTCTGTTTCATCTGATATCAGTATGGCTACACCTGATTTTCTCTGGATACCATTTGCTTGGACTGTCAATTTGCATCCTTTCATTTTGAGTCTATGTTTGTACTTGTAGCTGTTATGTGTCTCTTGGAGGCAGCATATGATTGGGTTTAGTTTTTTGATCCAATCTGCTACTCTGTGCCTTTTTATTGGTGAGTTCAGTCCATTTACATTTAGGGTGATTATTGATATGTGAGGATTTCCTGTCATTCTATCTTTAGTTTTCTGGTAAGGCTGTGCCTCCATCGTTTCTTTGCCTTTTTGTTGTTGTCTATCATTTCTGTGTGGTGGTATTCTATGATTTTTCCCTCTGTTTCTTCTTCTATTACGTTATATATTTCAGTTCTGGATTTTATTTTATTTTTTGAGTGCTTACCATTAAGTTTATGTAATAGAAAGTTTGATATTTAGAGTATTCCATTTTCTTCAGCACGCTTACTTTCTCCATTCCCTTATTCCGGTTCAGCCTTTACTCTCCCCCCTTTTATGTTTTGATTGTCACAAATCATCCCTATTTATGCTGGTCGAATAGCCTTCTTCAGGATTTCTTGTAGTGCAGGTCATATGTTAGAAAATTCCCTCAGCTTCTGTATGTCTGCAATGGTTCTTATTCCTCCTTCATATCTAAAGGATATTTTTGCTGGATATATTATTCTTGGCTCACAATTTCTCTCTTTCAATAGTTTGAATATTTGATTCCACTCCCTCCTGGCTTGTAGCGTTTCTGCTGAAATATCTGATGACAATCTAATGTAGGTTTCCTTTGTAGGTTACCGTCTTCTTTTCCCTGGCTGCCTTGTGGATTCTTTCTTTGCCATTAATTTTTGACAGCTTCAATACAATGTACCTTGGGGAAGGCCTGTTAGGGTTGAGGTAATTAGGTGTTCTATTTGCTTCTTGGATTCGAGTATCCAGTTCTTTCCACAAGTTTGGGAATTTCTCATCAACTATTTGTTTGAATATATTCTCTGTTCCCGTCTCTCTTTCTTCGCCTTCTGGTATGCTCATTATTCTTATATTGCTCTTTCTGATGGAGTCAGAAAGTTCTTTTAGAGTTCTTTCATTTCTTTTAAGTCTCAAGTCTCTTTCTTCTATCCGTGTCATTCTAGATTTCTATCTTCAATGTCACTAATTCTTTCCTCCATTGGTCAACTCTACTACCTAAGCTGGCTATTTCATTCTTCATTTGTTTTATTGAGTTCTTAATCTTCAGAAATTCTATTTTTTTTAAATTTCAATCTCTTTGGTAAAATGTTCATTTTGTTCTTTGATTATGTTTCTGAGTTCATTAAACTGCCTGTCTGTGTTTTCTTGCATCTCGCTGAGCTTTTTAAGAATTGCAATCTTGAATTCTCTGTCATTTAAGTCACATATTTCCATGTCTTTAAGTTCATTTTCTGGAGACTTTTCATTTTCTTTCTGAGCTGTCTTGTTACTTTGGTTATTCACGGCAATTAATGATTTATTATTTCTCTTCCTAGTCATCTATAGGAGTGGGTTCTGGAACAGGTTGATAGAAAGAGATCTTTCTTTTGTTTTCCAGTGGGTGTTGGTAGAATGTTTTATTTTCTCTCTGACTGCAGCCTTTTATTCTTTCTCACACTGTAGAGAAAGTGTGAGAAAGAGAGAAATTTTCTCTGTGCTATTCTGGCTTCTCACACAATGGGGGATTCCCTGGAAAGCAGGCTTCTCTGTGATCAGTTTGCCTGGATCATAGATTGCCGCTTCCGTGGGGCGATGTGGAGAGCTTCTGAAGTTCCAAAGCTTTTCCTGCACCAGATTCAGAGCCCGTGTATTTCAGCAGCTCTGTTTACTCCTGCAGGGATCTACAAAGATAAGTGGGGACAGGGGCAGGGTGGATTGTGAGAAGTGTCCCAGAGCTATGGCAGTGACTATCACCACAGCCAGTTCTGCTTCCATGACTCCCTCCCCTTAGCTGGAACTAGTTGGGCTGTGATTCCATGTCTGCAGACCACAGTTCTCAGAAATGCAAATATTCTGTTATTTTGATCTGATACTCCTACTGTTCCACTTCTAGCACTAGGCAGGTCAGGGCAGGCTGAGCTCTTGGAGGGTGAGGAGGGGGCAGCTAGGCTCAGTGCCTAAGGCTTCTGTTCTCTGCTTGGGCGGTGAGGGCTTAAATCACCTTTTTCAGTCTCTTCCCTCAGTCTTTTCTCTGAGGTCTGTGCCGTGAGCGTTGGGTTCAGCTGTGTTATATGTTGTCCCCTCAGCCCTGTGCTATAAGTGAAGCCCTAGCAGTCTGAGTTCTTCCCTTTCTCACAGCTGTGGTAGCTCTGGAATGCAGTGAGCTCTGAGCCCTGAGCAAGGTTTGCGTCCTGAGCCCACGTGGCTCTGTCTTGTATTTCTCCGTTCCCTCCTCCCCTGCTCGAGAAATTTGCCCACCTTTAGGTGATTTCAGTAGTGCACCTCTTAGTCTTGCCTGTCTGCTGTGCGGGGAGTCCTTGGTGGAGTTATAGTTGTTCAATTTGTTGTAAATTCCAGGGGAGCTTTCAAGAGGCTCACCTTACACTGTCATTTTTATGACGTCCTGTTATACATTTTTAAGAGCACTTATCTCTTGGAGATATACACTGAAACTTTTTTTAAAAATTAAAATGTTGGGGTTCACTTTAAATTGGCCAACAGTAAGAAAAAAAACAAGTGTGGGGTACATGTGGAAATAAACTGTCCATATATTGAGTACTTTTGAGGTTCAGTGACGGATACATCATACTGTTTCCTCTGTTTTCTTGTGTGTATTTGTTTGAAAGATCACATGATGCTAATGAAAATAAAAGAAGAGGAAAAAAGAGTTTGAAGAGAAGGAAGAAGAAGAAGGAAAAACAAAAAATAGCAAAAATAACATTGAGATTAAAAAAAAAAAACATGCAGGAAGGCAATAGAAGAGATGAAATTAGTTGCATTTAAATGACACCTACTATGCATCAGATACCCTAATACAAACAAGTGAAACTGATATAAATATAGAACCCTTTCATGCTATCACATTTAACAGTTCCACTCAAATGCTGCTGTGGAAATACAGATCTCCCATCTCTCATCTCACGTCTCATAGAATGATTCTGCTTCCAGATATTTATTATGGGGCATACATACTACAGATGCTATGGCATATGGGCAGGGTCTTCTGACTCCCATGGTCTAACACCTCTTCCTGGAAGCAAGGCAGGCAAGTTGTGGGGATGGAATGAGCTCATCTCACTGGCACCATGACCCTCTACCTTCTGAGACACAGAGAAAACACATAAGGAATTCATCCCACTGGAGGATTCGAAAGGACTTCTCAAAACCATTAGTCCAATTAAAGCTCATATAAAAAGAAAAAGTCACTGTTTAACATCATTTGAGCTCTCTATCCAGTTCTAGTGACTATAAATAAAAAGGAAAACACACACACATATGCACTGAACTCCCCAGAGGCAAGCTTGTGTCTTAAATACTGTTATATGCCCAGAACCCAAAACAGGGTCTGGAATATAGTGGACATCCAGTAAATGCATGTTTAATGAAGGATGAAAGAATGAATAAGTGCCCTAGAAAGGGAATTAAAATAATGAGCAAGTAGCTTCTGTAAAAGGGTAGAAAAGAAAGGTTACAATCCTTCACCCTGATAGCTGACAGCTGAGATGGAGAGTTTAATTCAGGTGACAAGATGATGGTAGATGAAGATAGAAAATAGAAGCACACCAAACCCTGACATTTGGGATCATTTTCTTAAACTTGCATCTCGTTGATGTGCTGTTATGTGGCTAAAGACTCTACTTATCATTGCCTCCCATGATTTCAACTGAGTTATTTAAGTAAAGATGGAAAGAATATTCTGTTAGCTTTTTTTTTGAAGTCAAGATTAATTTTACACTAAACAAACAAACAAAAATACATATGTATACATACCTCTTCACATATACTTTTGACTACACCTATACTTTTTATCATTAGTCATGATCATTCAAAAAATAAAATAGATAGGTTTCTTCATATTAAGTCCTATCAATATTCATAACTAATGAGAAATATAATTGATACAATTCTCTACCAAGAGGTTTTGAAGATTCTGCCCTTTTTAGGAATGTCACATCCCACCCATGTTATTGCACTGCTAACCAGACAAGAAAAAAATGTTAACTGCTAACAAGGTTGAAAGTGACAGTTCACCAGTCAGCACACACTTGATACCGTGTTTCTCCGAAAATAAAACCTAGCTGAACCATCAGCTCTAATGTGTCTTTTGGAGCAAAAATTAATATAAGACAATAAGACAGGTCTTATATTAATTTTTGCTCCAAAAGGCACATTAGAATTGATGGTCTGGCTAGGTCTTATTTTCGGGGAAACACGGTAATTTGCCTGAAGAGCAATTAACCACACTCATGCTACTTGGGGAAGGAGAATAATTAAGTGGTATTGAGTGGAACCCTTCATAGAACAGTACTGAGGAGGATTCTTGATGCAAAGTATTGAACTCCAGGCTTAGTTTAAAACACACGTTGCCAATATGATTTAATTGGGGGCAAAGTCCTTCAGAATATCAACATTTTGAAACCAATATGTGATGGCATTTCTATCTCTCCTATAATCAGCCCAACCATTGCACAAGAACAGGAGTTAGGAGTATGGAGGCTGATTTCAGACAAAGCTGGGTTGAAATTCTGCCTCTGCGTGCATTATGCTTGTGACTAAAGGGAAGTTATATAATCTCTCTGAGCTTGTTTTTTCATCTATAAAAAGGTAGTCATTATGAAAGAGAAACTTATAATATTCCCCATGTGGCTAGATACTGTGAGGAAACAAACAAACAAACAAACAAACAAACAAAAAAACTTTGTATCACTTCCAATGCCTCCAAGCCCACAGACAGAAACAGACTACCGAATGAAGGTCAAATTTTGTTTCAGCACTACTGGAATCGATAGCTAAACTCCTAGGCTTCATTTCCAAAGCTCACCTGAATCTTCATAGACTCAAGTGATCGTGCTCCTGCAGGCCATTCTCAGAACTAAATCCTTCATGCTTCTCATCCAAGTTTTACTGGACACTGCCCACTGGACAAGCCTCTCCAATGACCCTTCCCGCATTCACATGTCAATTTTTCCCTTGCAGAAACACCAACTCCTATATTCACACATCTTCTGACTGGTCTCTTAGGAATTCCTAATACACATTGATCATTCTTCAATACAACCGTACCCCAGTTTTCAAATACATCCTTAACTAAACCATTTTGATGCTTCCTCTCTATGTCTCTGAGACTGTTTCTGATTAGCCTATTTATTTATTCTAGTCTTTAGATTCTGAAATGTGGCAGCTATGTGCGATGTCAGAGGAGTAGTAGATTAGGGGCGGGGGTTGTCACTTTGTGAGGGGTGTAAATGTCTATTACATTGTTTTGTACACCTGAAACTAATAATAATAATAAAACGGCGGAAAAACACACAAAAAAATGTTGATGTTTCCTGAGAACACTGTTTAAACCTGTGGCTCTATTATGTGGAGATTTATTTTTTTTCCTTGCATAACTTACGCATCTGAATGCCTTCTTATTCCCCAATACCATTTGCATTCTCTAATTTATTTTTCCCCTTGTAAAAAAAACTCTTGCTCTTTTGAGTCTTAACCACGATAGGTCTTGAGTCATCTGTCAAGAACTCTGAAGGGTCTGAGGTTTTACCATATCTGCAAGCCTACAAGTTATCCTGCCACAGTTTCATGAATGTTGACAGGAGACACGAGACTCATGGGTCAGAAACAAGGGTTTTATTTCTCATAGCCATAATAGTAGCGGACATGGCAGTGTTTTCAGGCTCTGGTTCTCCAACCCCCAATTCACACAGGGTAACAGAAAGAGGACCAAGTGACAAACCAGGCTGTGCTACAGGAGAGAAACTTAGAGCTTAGGAAACCTAGTCATTTATACTGACAGTAAATACCAGGTGTGATAAAAAAAAAATACAGTGAATGTTTAATTTTTTTAAAAAAATACAATAAAAGACACATTGCCATTAGCACCCCTCAAAGTACTCCCCCCTTGCTTCAAACACACTTATCCCATCATTCTTGCCACTTTCTGAAGTGATTCTGGAAGTTGTCTTTTGTGAGTGTCTTTAGTTGCGCTGTTGTGGATGCCTCAATGTCCTGAACCATTTTGACTTTGGGGAGCAGCCAGAGGTCGTATGGTGCCAGATCTGGTAAATAAGGTGCATAAGGACACACTGCAATGTAATGTTTTTATTTGACAGAAATTGCTATACTAGAAGCGATGTGTGACACAGCGACTTTCCGTTGTGATCACAAAATACAGTGAATGCTGTTACCAAGTAGCACCCAATGGAAAGGCAGGGATCTTCAATATGGGAAGTAGCACATGGAAACTTAGTCACAGTGTGTGACAAGTTTGAACTTGTTTGGTACAGTCAGTCGGATGTGAGTTACGGTTGAGAGAAGGTGTGTTTTAAATTGTGCCATAAATCATCCTCCATCGTGACAACACTCTGTGCCACACATGGCTTCTGGTATACAGAAATTTCTGTGAAATAAAAACATTACGATGTGTCCTCATCCACCTTATTCACTGGATCTGGCACTGTGAGACTTCTGACTCTTCCCCAAATTCAAAATAATTCAGGACATCGAGGCAGCCATGACAGTGCAACTAAAGACACTCATGAAAGAGGACTTCAAGAACTTCTTCTGGAAGTGGCAAGAATGATGGGGTAACTGTGTTCAAAGCAAGGGGGAGCATTTTGAGGGGATCAATGGCAATGTATCTTTTACTGTAATAATTGTTTTTTTAATTTAAACATTCACCATATTGTTTCATCACACCTCATATGCCTGAACTTTACTGTGAAGAGACACTACCCCTATCTTCCAACATAATTTGCTATATAAAACATCCTTGACAAGATGGTCTGGAACAAAGGTAGGTAGTGTCTATGCTCACATGTGCAGAAACATGAGAAACCCATGGAGAATTTCCTTCCAACATTATTCACTCTTCTCATTACAGTACCAATCTCTGAGTTTGAGGCCCATATCGCCTCACTTTTTCCTGAGTAATCATATTCATTCCAATGACATTATCATCTACTGACAAACCTATGCTTTGTAACTTCAACACACACTTCTGAGTTCTAGACAAATACACTGAATTGCCTGCTTAACTCTTCTAGCCAAATGCCTTATTGGTATATTGAAAACTAAACGTGTCTAAAACTAAATAAACTCTTGCCCTTTCCACCTTCCAGATCTTGCTCACCTACATACCTGAGAACTCCTGCAGTGGCTATATTGTCTCCCCAAATCCACTCATCACCATTCTCTATGCCTTGAGAACTCACTGAGATAAGACAGAATCAAAGAGCTCCCTTTCCTTTTGATATCCAGTCGGATTGGCCAATGGGAGTCGCTGGCAGGAGACTGGAGGGCAGGAGGATGATTTGGTCTTATTATTTACCGGTCGGGCTCCCTCCTTGTCAGGTAGACTCCCTTTGCAGATATTCTCTCAGGATTCTGCCCACTACTACCACCTCTGCTTGCACTTGCAATCTAAGAGTGTGGATGGTTCTTTGTGTTACTAGGCCAGAAACATTGTGCTATCATTTGCTGCCTTCTTAAGGAACTCCTCTGATACCTTTGTGTATTCTCTCTCGATGAAATGCTCTTTAAGTAATCCAGTTTGCATGAGCCGTCATTTCCCACTTGGACTCTGACTGCTACATTCAGCTGTGTGAGCCAGAAATGGGGGGAGGGGGTCATAACTGCTTTCATTCCCCAGATCCAACTCATGACCAAATTACAGAGATTCTGATTCCCAAAAACAGCTTATAAGATGTTTAAATCATATTTTCCTAAAAGCTTACAGTTTTTGTAGGAAAAAAGTTAGGCATTATTTATTTCTTTAAAAAAATATGATGGCAATCCTTTTGTGCCATGAGGTGCCACTTCCATGAATTACAAAGCACAAATTACACGAATTACAAGCACAAAGCAAATGCTTTGGTTCAAATCCCTGCTCTGCTAGATGCTAGCCAAGTAACTTTGGGCAAGCCACTTAACAAACGTTTAAGAACTTTGCTTTTATCTTTCTCTTCAGTAGACTATAAATATTACCAGCTCTGTCAACTCTGCTGAGTTGTAGGGATGATCAAATGACACAGGCAATAGTGAAACAATTTAAAGACTCTTAAAATGCATCTCCTAAAAAAGATAAATCAGTACCTAAGCATATGGAAAAAAAAAAAAAAAACAACAACAAAACAAACTATTCAATCTTGCGTGTTTTCTAAGAAATACAGATCAAAACAGAGTTAACCTTTTAGTCGTTTTACCAGTGGCTGTGTAAATTAGTGTAGTCCTTTCTGAAAACAATTTGACCATATACTTCAGTTGTCCAAAAATATTAATAGAGTGAATCTGCAATGTTAAAAATCGGCACTGCCTCCTATGTGTCAGGCACTGTATTAAGCACTTTGCATGTATTCATTCATTTAGGGCTTCTTAAAACACAAACGAAACAAAAGTCAATCAGGTTATTATAATCACTTATAGTTTACAAATTAGGAAACAAGGCCCAGAGATCAATGGCATTTATGCTAGGCTTCACAGCTAGCAGTAACCAAAAGTATGGGGCAGTATGGGGTAGTAACCAAAACTGATTTCAGGAGATTTGGCCTCAACGTCCTGTTCTTAGCTACTCCATTTAATGACTTCTAGCAATTCATCCTAAGAAAGTTATTAATAAGAAGAAAAAAGCAAGGGGCATTAAGATATTTCCTAATGTGTTTTGTATATACCTGCAAACCTTGAGAGAAATATAATTATTTTTTTAAAAAATGGTCAAAGTTAACATCTTAAGTGTAAAAATTGCAAAAAGCTAAAATTATTGTTCATTTAGATGTGTATTCACCTTCTTGTTTACAAGATGAAACACTGTCATTTAAGAAAGTACCTAATAAGTATTGGCTAGTTTATTATTTTTACGACTATGGTGTTAGCTCTGCATCTAATTTCTTCCTCATAGCAAATAAAATGCAGTAATTCTTCGGTTATGAGAATAACCACAATCAACAGAGAGAAGGATATGGTCAAAGCTGGGAGGCTGATGCATTGCCTAGTCCTCTGTTCCTCTGTACATTTCTTTCTCTCTTTTTAAAAGGATGGAATGGCTAATACATTACTGTTTATTGGATTTGGGGATTTTCACATTTTTACTTGAAATAGAACACTTGTCACCTCAAATAAGTGCAGAACTTGCTATTTTTTTCATGTCTTGTAAAAACAATATAATGGTCTTATGAAACATTTAATATGTGCCGCCTAATAAATCCTACAAAGCCCTTAATTCAACCCATTTGCCCAGGCTGATTTTCCACATGAGAGATTCAGCATCAGTGCTGACAAGTACACACCCCACCACCCCATCCTCTCTCAAGTTGATCAATTGCATTAAAATGTTTTATGCACAGCAGATTTCTAGAAAGCAAAATTAATTCCTCAACAACTACTCGATGTCCAACCTGAGCTCTGGCTGGGCATGTGAAGAAAGGCATAGCAGAGAAATGAGTGCCTGGCTGCACTGAGCTTGGAGCTAAGTGCAGGAGAGGGACATTCAGCCCACATTAACACTAATGAGGACATCGTCCCAAACAGAGGCAAGCACAGTGCCGAAGGAAAGGAAGGCTAGAGAACAGATAGCAAAGAACATGACCTAGATCATGATGGGGACATCGGTGCAGACTTTCTGAGAGGGGACACTGAGACGTGAAGGGTGAATGAGTGTGCACTGGTCAAAAGCTGTCCTGAGGAAAGGGAATTCCAGGCAGAGGAAACAGCACGTGCAAGGCCCTGAGGAAGGAAGAACCCAGGTGCCTTTCCAGAACTGAAAGGAGGCCAGAGCTGCAGGAGAATGAGACGGACCCCTGTCCCAAGGGGCCCGAGAAACTATGCTGAGAGTTTTAGTCTTCTTCCTTGGAACAACGTGTGGCCATTAAAATGTCCTAAATAGTGAGGGTTATAGGATTAGCTCTGTTTGCTAAAAATACCACCAATTTAGGTTTTGAGAACTTCTTAAAATTCAATAACACTTCTACGATCTCACAACTTGTCCAAGGAAAGAGAGAATCTATGGACATGACAGCCTGTGCTGGAGTCATGATTTATGTAGTAGTCACATCAACAGCCAGGCTCTCAAACATTAGAAGTCCAATAATTATTTGTCCTAATGATGTTTCTCCACTTGTATCCACATCAATGGGACTGCTTCAACTTGGTTCTTAGCATCGCTTTCTTTTTATATGTTTGTGTTTTTATTTCTTTGAATTCTAGAATATAGCCTTTCCCTACAAACTTGCCTGAAATGTGCTCATGACAGTTACATTTTTCTCTCAAACGAAAAGCAATAATATCTTGTCATTCAACATTTTCCTTCCATAGTAAATTGCCCACTTTTGCCAGAGTACTGGATCACTTTGGTAGTTCAGTTTATAACTGCTCCTCCGATATTGGTAAACTTTTCTTTATAGACATTATTTTGTACTGCCTCAGTTTCTCACTGCTTCAGTCTCTATCATTGGCTTTGGTAAAGCTGCAGGCATGTTTTTTTGTTCCACCCTAAAAGGACAGAGTTCTATGGGGATGAGAACTGTTCAGAGAGAATATTATAGTTGTGGCTGCAAGTCACTGTTGTATACTTCTGCTGCTTATGAGACGAAGAGTTTGAATTCTGTGCCTTTTCTCTTTGTACAACTACTAGCGCTTCATCGATATAAGGAAGTTTGAGCATAAATTGGAAAATACTGCCCTATTTTGAGTTTAGTAGAGGAGTAACGAGGTCAGCTCTCTTCTCCACTGCAGCTGTTTATAAGTGAGGGCCAAAGGCTCAATCTTGGATCATTATCAGATATGTTCTACTAAGAGCCCATAAGTGACCAGGTGTCACGTGAGGGCATTGCTATATAAACAAAACCATGAAGTTACCCCCAAATGAGAAAGTGCCTATTTACATTCAGTTCTCTTAGAGTCTTGGAAGGTAAGCAAGCATCAGAAGAGAAAGAGTATAGGGAGAAATCAGCTGTATTTATCATTTGGTTGATTCAACTGAGTCAAGATTTCCTTATCTGTACAATGGGAATAATGACCGCTCCCAGACAGACAGGGCTGTCATGATAATCTCTGACTATATTTTCCTGGAATATTTCTATACTGTCATTTTCTATTTCAACCTTTATTTGTTTCTTTCACAACAGGAATCACAATTTGTAATTATTTTATTTACCTGCATTTGGTTTTCTGTCTGCCTCCCATACGGGAATGTAAGTTCCCTGAAATCAAGAACTTTGTCTATGTTCTCACGTCTAGCACAGGCGCAGACCCAGCAGAGCTGTTCCATACACATTTGTTAAGGGAACAAATAACAGAACGCATGAGAAAATGAATACATGCTATTAGTTGTTGGGGTCGTTATATTTTTCTCATTGGCGGTCATATTCTCATATAGGTCACATTATTTCTCCAAAGTTGAGTTTTGCTTTAATCTGTTAAAAGCGGGATGATATCTGGCTTGCATATTTCACAAGGTTAATATGGGCTTCAAATGGGAAGATATAAACCCATAAAAGTGTATTGATATGTATATAGCACTATACAAGCAAAGGACTTTGAAGGCAAAGGAAGAATAAGACTGAATATAAAAATAAAGGGAGGCAAGGCAGTTTGAGCCATGGAGGAGTTATCTTTTCAGTTTTTATTTTTATAATGGCCAAAGATAACAAAAGTTCCACCACCACAAACCACAGTGATGGCCCCTAAATCTACTGAGCACCTACTAATTCCACAGGCCACTCTTCTGTTTAATCCTCATAAATGACCCCACGTAGTAGGGACTATCATTATCCCATTTTACAGATGAAGAAATAAGGGACTAAGGATGTTTCAGTACCTTGTACAAGGTGACACAGGAAGTGAAAGACCTGGGGTTCGAACCTAGGCAATTTGAGTCAACTAGCGTGACTGCTTTCATGAGTCAACTAGTGTGACTTCAGCAGGCAGCTACATAACAGAAGCTATGCTTTAAGTCCCCTCAGAGCTATCTGTGCCCAGGATGAGGATGAAGATAGGGGAAGTCTCTCATGCATTCACCCACCTACCTGATCTACTGTTATTGGAAATAGTGAGACAAAGTTAGAAGGAGTTATACAAAGTTTTTATCTGGGTTTATATATGTGGCAGATATTTATCTTGTGAGCACATTTTTATTCTCTAGAAAAATGAATATGATGCCATACACAAACTGTAAAAACCTAAAATGCTTTTAGTATCCATATTTCTCTTTACAGGAAGGAAAAGAAAAAAAAAAAAAGAAAACCTGTACTACTAGAAACTCTGCCTGAGGAAAGTTATATTCCATTCTAACTTGCTTGATGATACTTGATAAGTCATTCAACAGCTCTTTCTTATACCTACTGAACTGACTCTAAGCATCCAATTTATAATACTTACATTGCTTACAAGAGACACCTTGTTTACAAGGACTGTTGCTGAGAAGACAACATAGGCATTAATTCCTCTAGTTCAGGAATTCCTTCTCATTAATCGCCCAGCCTGATAGGCTTTCCAAAGTTGGAAAGGCCATGACTCCCATTTTTAAAGCCATTGCTTGTTAGAGTTAATGAGAAAGAAATGACACACAGCTCAAATAATTATAGCTTCTAGCATTTATGGAACAGTTTTGCCTGGATACCCCTGGGCTTTCAACTTGGTGTTCTGCTGCCTGGATTGATTCTGCACAGAATTAAACACAGCTCCTGTGGATGCCTTGGTGTGCTGTATGGCAAGAGGAACTTGAGGGAACATGGAAGGGTGGTAATAACAGAACACAGGAGAACGGGGGGGAGGGGGAAGAAAAAGATTGGCTTTTGAGTTTTAAAAGCCAATATTATGTACTTAGTAGTTGGCTCTGAGCTTTGAAAGTTGACTCCTGAAAGATTCAGGATATACAGTGTAGACCATATATAAAAAACTTAGAAGCATATGGTTGGATCTAAGTCAGTCTCCTTCCCCAGGCTCCAATAAAGGCATTCAGGAATGGAAGAAAGGAGAGACTGAGGGAAGCATGAAAGTGAAATGTTGGTGTGTGCCCTTGAAAAGGGTCCTAAACTCTGCGACTTCCCCAACCATGGTCAGATGAAGGCTGTGGAAGTAATCAAAATCAGAGCTGAACCTAGAGAAATCCTGAGGCTAGGAGCAGGCAAGAATCCATGCTGTCGTCACCTATACATCTCCACTAGGAAGAGCCGGCATAGACAAAGTCATTTCTGGAGATCGATTCGTGGACAGCTGGAAGTCATGGATGGAGGCCAAAGGCCAAGAGCAAACAGACCCAACAAAGAACTCCAATGTCCTGACCTTAAAAAAGCCCTCTGTAACTAAGCTTCTACCTCATTGATCAGGTGGAAGAATGGACTCTAGAAAGGCTGATTTCTATGAACAGTTGGAATGGAGCCTTGAAAAATAAAGTGAAGTTATAAAAAGTAAAAGTTTTATTCTTTGCACCACTAGTTTTGTGGCCTGAGAGTTTACTTACTACGGTAGATCACCATAGAAAAGGCTACAGAATTCTGCCCTCAAAAGCAAAGCACTGCATCATCTTTATCTTCTTTCAAATTTATCCAGTGGAATAATTGACAAAGCTGGTGTGATATGCTTCCCGTTGAAAAGAGGCTAGCTTTTTGTTTTTAACTGTCTTTACAAAAAAGAGGACTTCATTGGTTTTAAAATAAGAAGATGAACTTCCATATCTAAGTGAATTAAAAGCAAAGCCAGAGAATTAGCATGGCATACGATTTAATGTTATACTAAAACTTTTTTGACTATTACATATGGGAACCCTATGTCTAGAAACAGTCATCTTTATGGATGTAGGATTTTTATTCAGTGCTCCTGTTCCAAAAAGAATTTACAGATTTCCAAGAATAATGAGGACTTCAGGTGTGACAGCCAGATAATTTAATGTGTGGACTACTATATTAACTAGCATCTCATCTATCTAAATTTTGTTAGTAAACTTACCCAAATAGTTTCTATAAAATGCTGTGCTAAATCCACAAAGTTACATACCTTAGTCTTTCTGTGATAGTTCTGAAACATTTCATAATTATTTTAAATGAATGAATAAAAATTCTTAATAATTTGGCAAGAATAGAAACCTGCCATTTAGGAGGGAGGTAGGGGCAGATTTAAGGGTGAGCGTAACAAAAGAAACATCAACCAGGACTGAGATTTAGAGCTGACTCAGAGAATCACAATTTTAACAGAGAACCATATTAACACATAATCAGATAATGGAAACTCCATACAGATTAAATCATAATTAATATGCACCCAATCTCTATTTAAGAAAGCACACAGGTATAAAATGCATTTTACTTTGCTTCTCATCAACATGGCTTCAAAAAGTCTTAGAGCACCGAAGGGGTAGACATTACTTACCCATAACATTTTGATGTGGATTCTTCAATCACACTGAATAAATTAGGTGCCACAATCCAACATGGATATAACAAGTAAAGGTCAATTCAGAATAGAATCATAAAATGACAGGAAAAACTAAATAATGTGGTCATAAACTCTTTTTGCACGTATATTCTCAGAGCATTTGACTTACTTAAGTATAATTCCTTTGTCTTGATAGTCCTGTTAAAAAATTATATAGGATATGATAGGGCTGGGTTCCAGGTAAGAATATAGGACTTGAGAAATACATGGTTTATTCACTAACAGCACTTCTTAACGGGCTTTTTTTGTCCCCCCTTCCCCCACCAAAGTGACCTTTACTTAAACTATTAGCTTTGAGAAGTGAGGGATAAAGAAAACCATAGCTTCAAAATCTGACCTCCCAAAATGTGAACATTTATTAGAGTATGCTCTTTAGCCCCTGAAAGTATCCACAGCACACATTAAGGATTCAAATGAAAAACTGAATTTGCTGATTGTGTGACTTGAAAGCACTAGCAATGGAATACAGTGGCTTTTTACAAAGAAAAAAAAAAGTCACTGACTTATTCATCTTCTGCTATCTCAAAAAGAAAACACATCTCTGAAAGTCAAAATGTCCCTTCACGGGATGATGGATTTCTAAATGTTGAGTTCCTTCTTTGCAGCAAAGAGGTAACTCTGATGAATCGGTATTCACAAAGTAGTGTTTGACAGAATAGTAATGTTAGTTAGACAAATGTTCTCTATAAGCTACAAGATATGACAGAGTGATAATTTTTATGGGCTGCCATAGGCAAGCACATTCAGATTTTCAAAACTGCCTTCTCAGTTTAAAGAATGAGTTTGGGAGCAAAGACCTTGGAGAAGATACTAACCACATAAAGGCCCAGCCTGTGAGGGGTGTGATGGTACAAGATTTGGGACATGAGGTGTTGGCCAAGTCCAAGACGGGATGATGCTTGGACACACCCTCTACATAATGGTGCTGAAATTCCTTAAGCTCTGAGCTTCCTAGTCCATTCACAGCACCAAGTTGTACACTGCCTGTCTTTCTGAGACCTCAATATATTGCTGTGTAATGCACACTCCAGTGAAGAATACCTGTCCATATTTATGCGCTTATTCAAATCCCTGGCTTTATTTTTCTGTTAGAATTCAACATGTAGATTGGTTCTCCTTAGGACTGATGTAAGACAATAGGATCTTCATGAAATTCTCACAGGCAACTTATTCAACCCAGAAGAGAAGATATTTGTTAACATTAATGAGATATTACTATGTGCCAGTTTACTTGAATTACCTAATTTAATCCCCACAAGTTTGGGTGTAATTAAAGTTTTATTACTCTCATTTCAAAGATGAGGAAAGGCTTTGAGAGGATAAATAATATTGCCCAGGCTCTCACAGGGTTATCAGAGGTAACCCTAGAACAGAAACCCAGGCCTCTTTCATGCCAAAACTCATGGTTTCTTAACCACTTTGGGTCCTCACTTTCTTTTTCAGAGACCACTTTATCTCTGTACTTTTTCTTCTTTCTGTGTTCTTGGTATCTTCACAAAAAAAACATAATTATTCTTCCCAAAGAGCTCGCACTCTAAACTGGTCTTTGTGTCAGGGATACACTGGCAAGTCTTAAGGGAGGAAATACACAGCAAGTGATGTGGTGGTGGAGGAACACAAACACTACTTGAAATAAACCCACATCTGAACTTTCTGCCCACAAATGACAAGCACTCTGTGGTGAACTGTCTAGAAAAGTTTTCTTTATTGTGTTTGTAGCTAGCACTCTCTCCATGAGGAATTGGAGCTCTACTATGAATTACCATGAATGGCAATAGTACCTGTCAAATAGAGTTTGTGTGTCCTGTGAATGATTAAGCCATCAATAAACTTACTCAACTGCATGTCCCCTTGGGAGACGGCAGCCAAGTTAACCCATGAACAGAGTGAGTCACTGCCAAGATTTAATCTATATCAATGAAAATTAGGGAAGGTAGGAGTAAGAATGTCTGGCTCTCAGGGTTGGAAAAGCTTGGGGCTGGGTATCAAGGAAATTCAGGATGTTCTTAAAATACTGAAGAATGTGGTAGTTTTCCTGGTTGAAAGGAAATTTGAATGCATATGGATAATTTATAGAAGTAAAGATTACAGGGTAGTTCAAGTCATTTTCTATAAGAATCCATGCCTATCTAGCTGCAGTTAAATTATAAAGTATACAAATTATAAATTTCAGTATTTTTTCAACAATTATTCTTCTTTCATGACTTTTTACTCTCTCAGGTTTTTAGAACTCATTGTTATTCCTTGAACCCAGAAGTTTTATCTCTCCAAGGAGTATGGGTCCCATGCCTCATCTCTAAAACTTGTCTTGCCAGATGACTGATTTGATGATAGTCTACTTAGAGCTAATATATAATAAATAGCTTATTATGGTTAAAGAGACTATACAGCCCAGGAAAAAAAAAAGTTTATATTTTAATTTGTGCCCGAATCTGAGGAGTGAATATTTTAAGACTTATTTTTTTAAATTAACATTTATTGGGTTGACATTGGTTAGTAAAATTACATAGGCTTCAAGTGTACAATTCTGTAATACATAATCCATATATCACATTGTGTTCACCACCCAGAATCAGTTCTTCCACCACCATATATTTGACCCCATTTACCCTCACCTACCACCTCCCTCCCCCCTTACCCTCTGGTAACCACTAAACTATTGTCTATGTCTATGAGTTTGAGATTATTGTTATGCTAAGCGAAATAAGTCACAGAGAAAAAGTCGAGAACCACATGATTTCACTGATATGTGGGATATAAAACTGAAAGCAACAAAGGAACAAGACAAACAACTAAACAAAAACTCACAGACACAGACTATAGTTAGGACTTATTCTTTAGCACAGCCCCGTCACAGAAAGAGACCTGTGAAAGGGACTGCTTTCCTCAAGCCTCAGATCAAAACCGACACTCTCTTCAGGCAGTTGATCTGCAATGCCAGACTCTTCAACTTGCCTCCTCATTTGGTTGCGTCTTCCCAATGTGCTCATTCTTTTAATGTTTCCAAATATGGTTGCCAATGAGCTTTCCCTTATATCTTTCATATCCTTAAGCCTATCAATGCTTCCTTCTTCCCTCCATTCTTTGCCCTCATTGAAACTTAATTTCTCACCAGTCTCAAGAGCTCTCATTAATACAATGCAATCTGTCACTTCTCTCTGTCACTTCTTTTTTTCCTCTAGGCTAGCAAATCTTAGCATGCCTTGCCTCCCACTTCTCCACTTCTAAGTTAAGGTGTACTTAAATGGTAAAGATTTTTTTTTAAATAGCATTTTGGGAATATTTCGAAAGCAAAATACAAGTTCAGCTGAATTTGGAAAAAGGAAGTACAAGAAAGAAAAACAAACACCCAACCACCCATGTTCTCATATCCGATGATGGTAACAGCAAGAGACACAATGGTGGTAACAGTATTTACCTTCACTCAGGATGGCACACCTTACCACAGTGGAAGTAGTAAGGAAAAAAAGGTGTTGGAAGAGGGCATTGAGAGGACATGACCACTAGCTGAGCTACAGGCTGGAGCCAAGCAACTGAAGGTTTCTCACATCCTCCCCTGTCCTTGGAATGTACTCTGCTCACCATTCCCATGGTGAGAGCTGTACCAAGGACATGACCTTGAGAGAGTAGGGTGTTGAGAACATCTGGACTGTATACAAGACCGAACCCCGTTAAGGCCTCTACATAAATGTTCAAGATTCTGGCCAGTGGGTGTGGTGATCTACTCATCTTGTGGCCGCCGAAGACAAGCCTCATAAGTAAATCCCCTTGCTTATTAAACTTGCCATCTACCAATCTGGAGTGGGCCGTCTATTTCTTTGGTCCCTCATTGCTCTCTGAGCACGAAGGCCAGTTCACGAACCAACAACAGGGAAAGGATAGAGTATTCAAATAATTTGGGACCACAGTTAATTTAGTACATCTGATCATAGATTTTTTTTTTTTTCACCTGGAAGGAGCATATGAAAACACAAACACCTCTATTTCCATTATTAAAAGGTGGTGGTTTGGATGATGAGCTTACTTGTTTTTATAAACCTAAATTCTCAATGATCAGCACTAAAATGTGACTACAAATAAAACAGCTTATGTTAAAGCACATAAAAAGACTGGGGATTCGCCTTTGATGGAACAATTCTAATGGCCATCACACAATCCATTCTATTTTCCAGACACTCTACAGAACATCACATGTCAGAAAGAACCAAAAAAATGTCATCAATCATTTCGATTCTTCTAACATATTTGGATGTTCCTTGTCATATAGACAAATTATCCAGACACCAAACTAATTTTTTCAGTTTCTACTTGAAAGCTTTGTGTCACCTAGGTCTAGTCAACATTGAATTAATTTTTTTTCTCTTTTCCCCAAATATTATAAGGATCATATTTATGAAAACACTCTTGTTGTATACCATAGCCTAGAGAATGTGGTTAATCTGATATTATAATTAACTGAGTTATACATTCAATTATGCATACTTATTTTGTATCATTGTTTTACTTACATCTCTGTCTCGGTCATATCTTACCTCTTTTTTTAACAGAAAACTTCTTGAGGAAAAGCCCTAAACTTAAGCATCTCCATACCAATGACCGTGATTTTAGTATCATGCTTTGCATGCTCTACTGGTAATTAATAGATGTTTTCTGAATGGATGTTCAAAAAGAGCTGTATTACAAAGAAACTAAACACAGGAAGTGTGTCCAACATGAGTGTGCCTTTCCTGAACACACAGAAGGGATTTTTAGGGTTTTGTGGTACTTCAACGCTATCATTACAAACATGGAAGGCAACTGAAGTTTAGAATTTAGGATTTAATAAAGGTCTAGGTGATAAGACAGATCATGTCACACCCTTACATAACGCCTTTCCACAATTTCCAGTATTCTTAGGATAAAGACCAAATCCCACATATGTCCCAACATGGCTATTCCTGGTCCGTAACTCTATACTTGAAACCTCGGTTCACACCTTCATCCTATTCTTTTCTTCAGTTACATTTTCTGTTTTACACATCCTGAGAGATACCATAATTTCTCCTGCTATAAGCCCTTTGCCACATTATTCCGTTATCAGAAATTCTCTAATTTGTCCTTTCCCTTCTCTAACCAAACGATGCTTACTCATCCCTCAAGTAGATCTTTTGAAATTGTGTCTGCCTTCAATGAATGAAATTCCTCGGTTATAGGCCCTTATAGCCCTCAGACACTTATTGCAGATTGTAATTGTGTACTCCTAGAGAGATCACTGGAATGATGGGGATTGCCCCCCCCCACTATACTTGAAGCAGCAGGAAAACAGGGTCCACACATGGTTTGCTCACCATCAGATCACCTGTGCTTAGCACACTGGTTAGCAGAAAGGAGTTGCTCAATCAACATTTGTGAATGAATGAATGTGTAACTTTGCTTCCTGACTACTCACTATATAGACAGATGGCATACACATGTGTTTTTAATTTGGAATAATTACACAAGGTTACATATGAGGCTTGGTGACTATTTTAAAGCATATTTTAAGTAGCAGATGACTCATTAATTTCGATGTTATAAAAATCAGTTGAAACTCTCATTACTCTAAACCCAAGTACTTTGTTTCCTTAATCAAATATCACCATCCATGGTAATAGTTAAATCCAGTGCTGATATGGGACTGTCAGAGATTTCTGTCCATGTGAAAATGACTTCAGATTCCTAGCTACAACATGAACTAATACTTATCAGTGAGAGCATTCAAAACAACATGACCCCTTTTGAATTCAAAGAATCAATGAAAATGTCAATTACTGCAAGATGGACAGGCAGAAAAAAATACAATCTTGTCTGTACTTCTCTTGTCCTGCAAGATGCATGATCTTGCTCCATTTTCTGAACAATCTAGTAAGATTCAATTTACTTTTTCAATTTGTCTCCAGCCAGGCTTCCTTCTGTCATTTATGCAGACATTTTAACACGGGCCATGTAGAGTAACAGGAGACGGACAGTGAGAATGAAATTACCTGTGCATTTGCGATCTGTGTCTTCTTTCTTTGACCCACTAATCGTCAACTTGCAGTTGAAGTTTTCTTCCCAGTATTCGGCAAACCATACGTTTCTTCTGTTGTTTTCAAGTGTGCGAGACGTAAAATAGGCATCAAACCCTAAACAGAGTTAAATATAAAGGTCATTGCTTGGGGGACCTGCTGAAACAGTTGAAAATAAAAATACCAGTGATGATTTGTCTTTGTTTCAGTAGACTGAATGTCTTTTGTGTCAATCAAAGAAAAAAGGAATCAACAGAAGAAAAAAACATTCTAATGCTCTACCTATGCCTATATCTCTACTTCAATCTGTCAGACGGATGTTGGTTATAAATGACATTTACACAATGAAATCTGTATTAGAGACTTGGGGATGACATGATACTCACACATGCCTTGCATCTCTGGTGAGCTAGACTGGGGACCAAAGCGTCTCTATCATCACCAAGATCATAACTGGTACTTTTAGTGCTCACTATGGACCAGACTCTGTATTTTACATAGATTCTTTTACTCATCTCAACAACCTATGCAGTAGTTACTGTCATTCCCATTTTGCTGATGAAAAACAGAGGCTTGATGAAATAATAATGTGTCCAAGGTCAACGATTTTGCCATATTTTGCATCTCTGACCAGGTGAGCTACAGACCTGTGGATATCACTGTAAGAATCCTCTTTCATTCAGGAATGTCCCACTATGTAATTAACTTTCTAGTTAAAAATAGAAGTTTTTAAAGAAGCCATAGACAACCTGAGCCCAACATTAGCACAATGTTATTCACAAAGAATGTGAGATGAATAGAGACCCAAGAAATCTCTAGCTACCTCATGAGGTTAGTGCAATTTAACTATTCCAATGAAGAAATATGGTCATGTTAGAATCACATTGGATTCAGTATCACGAGGCCTGGGCTTGAATTCCAGCTCCACTAATCTCACTAAGTCGTGGAAACATGAGCAAGTACACACAACCTTGCTGACCTTCCTCTCATCTGTTTGTAAAAATGAAGATGACAACACATCCTTCCTCACTGTGTCCTGTTTGTAGCAGTGGGAAGACTGGAAATTTACAGAGTTTATATCAAGAACCATAAAAGAAGATGGGCTTACTTTCACATTATTTAAATCAAAATTTTCCCTTAACTTTAAGGCCATTAAAAGAAAAAAAAAAAAAAAATAGCTCCAGACTCTAAACTCCATGAGAGGAGAACAACAGGTTAACTTTATTAACCACTACATTCTGAGCACCAAATTCGTGGTTTGATATATAGTAAGCCTACTATAAATATAAACTTAAAATATATAAATGTGACAGTGAAACAAAAAAGAGAAAGAAAAAAAACTGTAAAGTAAAGGGGAATATATACACACACACACACACACACATATATACACACACACACATATATATATATATATATATATATATATGATAAAAAATAAAAATAAAAAAATAAAAAGAATATTCTATATCTCTCAGGTCATTTTCTAGGCCATTTTCAGGACCTGATGATGTTTTGACCAGGCACCCAGCTAACTGTCCTTTTAAAGCCACCATGTTAACTGATTTAAGATAAAGGTGGTTGTAGTATCTGATCTCATTCTAATGTCAATACTGATTGATTAGTCTCGCTGGAAGTCCTCCTCCCATCTCCCTGTTCTCCCAAAAACCTGCCTCCACCCCAGACAACTATTCAGTAGAATAACATAATACTCCTAAATAAAGGGGACTCTCTGGGGGAAAGAGATGAGTCCTCCATGTTTCCAAGATCACTACATACATGCACTTGGTCATGTCCATATACACAGACACTCATACATGGTGACTAGTGACTCATTTTTCTATCTTTGCCCTGTGCAGGGGTTGAGGGGAACCAGACTAAGCAAGGGTGGTAGACTGTGACAGAGGTGGCCCCTGATGGACCATGCTTCCTGAGCTTTAAACCTTTGTGTAGTCCCCTCTTATACACTGCATTCTTGTCCATGGGACACTGGCAGGTGCGATGCAAGCAGAGGCCAGGAAACCCTGTACTGGTACTTGCGGAATTGTACCGGTATTTGCGGAATTTTGCTCCTTAGAATCCAGCTGCCCTAAGAGGTTTGTCTGGGAGATGTCATGTCATATAGAAAGAGAGGAATCCAGCCAGACCTCAGCCCTCTCAGCTAAACCTTTTCTCCCATTCCAGCTCCCCAAGTGATTGTACTAGAAGAACTACTTAGCTGAGACCAGATCCAATTGGAGCTTTGTGGCGATTTGTCTTTTCAGCCACGCACGGCATTTGAGGTGGTTTGTTACATAGTCATAGACAACTGAAACAGCCCTTCACTACCACAGCACCGTGAGCCCCACCTTCGTGCATCACCCAGACAACAATGCCCCCAAGGAACAGGCATCCTCAACAGAACACAAAGGGGCTTCAGAGAAACTTTTCGGCCCCATGTTACAGGTACTAACCCAAGCCAAAGTCAGAATAGGAACTACTAAAATGGCTCAGATGGCAGCCTGGATACATGCACTCTCCAGCTCAGAAAACATCTTTAGAGGAAACCTCATCATTAAAAAACGTCTATTGTTTCAAAACACCTCTCTTCAGCCTGTATCTGCTGGAAATGTAGACGAATGTTGATGAAGGAAGGACTAGTTGAAGGCTAACATGCAGGTAGGTGAGTGTGGAACATTTAAAAGAGAAGAAAAGGAAGGGAAAGCAGCAGTCAGTTCTACTCCCCTCTGTTGTACTTGAGAACGAACAGATTTTTGGAAAGAAAGCAACCACTGCAGAGGATGTCTGCATGCATTGCAGCAGGAAGCGAATGAAGGGAAAGAGTTCTTATCCAAAACGTTTGTCCTCCTCACTCACGTGTCTGGCTGGCTCGGCCTGTTCAGCTTCCTGCTCCTCCTGGCAGGCCTGCTGGCCACCCTTTCCTGTGAGCTGCATACTGCTCTTGCTTCCCAAATGCATTTACGTAGGACTTGCCCGGGGATCTCATAAGATGCAGATTTTGATCCAGAAGGTCTGAGGTGGGACCAAAGATGCTCCGTTTTTAACAAGCCCCGGTGATGTTCATGCTGCCCTATGGTCTCAGAAGCAACGCGCTGGTGGGGAGGGGGAGGAAATCCTGCATTTGTACTAAGTCCCACTTGAGGCTCATGCTGCCTGTCCTTTGAGAAGCGGGGCTCCAGGGCAAATCCTGAACTTCAGCAAGTAGGATGTGAGCGGCTGCAGCCCAGTTTGTTAGACCTCAGCATTGTCACCCTCTCAGCCTCAAGTTTGTGCCTTGATGCAGATGAGAGGATGTGGGCCCTGCTTCTGCAGTTCAGACTGCTGCTTAGCACGCTGCTTGGGAGGACAGGAGCCCTGCATTGCCATCCTGCAGCTGGCCGAGGACCCCGGAGAGGCAGAGCATGCTGTGTTACCTGTTGATGAATTTCCCAAGGGGACTCGCTCTGTCTTCCCCTGGTCATCACTGCTCAGGCTCCCTTTGCGTGCGCCAAGACTGCTTTCCTCAGTGTGTCTCCTGTTACCACTCTGGGCTCTCCACCCCGGAATTTCAATTTTGTGCCATGTCTTAGTGTTGCTAAGAAGGTAACCTGAAATAGCCCTGTGTCTTCACTATCTCCTCTGCAGGTCTGCAGGCCTTGCAGCGAAATCTCATTAGTCTCAGCCAGGTTCCACCACAGCATACAGGCACGCTTTGTTTTATTGCACGATGTTTTATTGAGCTTCACAGGTGTTGCATTTCTTTTTGCACAAATTGAAGGCAAAACCCTCCACTAGCAAAAGGGTTACAACTCGTTTCGTTGAGATACTTGATTTATTGAGATGGTCTGGAACCGAACCCTCAATAGCTCCAAGGTCTGCCTGTACCTTTGCTTTGGGGCAGGTTCCTAGAGACTTGAGCTGTTGACTTGCATGAGAGCTGCACTTTTTGTCGTTAGAGAAGCCACATAGTGTGGTTGGGAACAAAAACAGAGTCACAAAACACGGGTGGGAACCTAGCTTTGCCACTTTCTACCTGTGTGACTTGAGCAGACTACTGTTATTCTGTCTCAGTTTCCTCATATGTAAGATGCAGTTAATATTAATACCTACCTCACACGGTTGTTATTACGATTAAAATAGCTATGATTTGTAAGTACTCAGCATCATGCCCGATAAAGAAGAATATTAGCTGTTGGTTATTCAATGAACACACTCATCCAATGAATATTAACTGAGCATCTGTGTGTGACAGACACTGTTCTCTGCACTCACAAAACTTGGGATTAAAACATACCCGGCACCTCATGGGATTTATAGTCAGCCAGAGGGGGAAGATAGACTTTAAAAAGTCTATCATTCAAAGTAATACAAATTTACAAGTTTAATGGCTTCCGTGAAGGAAATGTAGGTGGTGTTTTGGGAACTCACACAATAGAGAGGTAACTGTCTTAAGAATTCAGAAAGGGCTTCCTGGAGAGACTAGATACATAAGAAAAAGGAGAAATAGGTTTTCACTGAGAGAGAGGGATTGGCAGAGATTGGACATTTATTCAGGTGAAATAGCATGTGCTACGCCTTAAGAGTATTGAAGTCATTCTAGCATTACAAAATGTTCCAGGATAACCAGGCCTCAAAATTGACAAGTATGAATAGACTATATATATGCAATCTAGTTGCTACTAAAATTCTAATAACTCAATGGCATAAGTGCTTATCCAATGAATGAAGACATGTATGAGTAAGTTTGTCTTCCAACTAGTTGTCACTATATGCGTTTTATATACATTTTCTCATTAAGTGTCACAGAAAGCCTAGATATTAATCTTATTCACACTTAAGAGGTAGAAACTAAGGCCAGAGAGGAATTTGAGCCCAAGTCTGCCTCATTTTAGACCCTGGTTCCTGATTTCCATACTGCAGAGCAGTGATTCATACGTTTTGGTGGCTATCACAATCATCTGCAGAGCTGATTAAAGAAGGTGGAGACCGGGGTGGCCGGATGGCTCAGTTGGTTAGAGTGCAGTTCCCTTAACAAGGTTGCTGGTTCGATCCCCACATGGGCCACTGTGAGTTGCGCCCTCCACAACTAGATTGAACCAACTACTTGACTTGGAGCTGATGCGTCCTGGAAAAACACACTTCAAGAAAAAGAAAAAAAAATGGTGGAGCCCAAGATTATTGAGATAGCATCCCTGAGTCTTCTTGTTTTACCCCAAGTTCCCCAGGAGATTGTCATACCTGCTGTGGAGCGTTGCGACAGCCTACTCACATGCCACCTCCCCTCTCACACTCCTAGATGTCTGATCACTGAAATATTAGGTTGGCGCAAAAGTAATTGAGGTTTTTCCAAGTATTTTGAACCTTTTAAACCGCAATTACTTTTGCACCAACCTAATACTACATCAGACATTCAATTCACAAGGCGACTGGGATGCTTCAACAGGTAGAAGAGCAAAACAGTTTCGGGCTTACCCCGTTTTACTGTGTTTCACTTTATTGAGTTTCACAGATGTTGCATTTTTTACCAATTGAAAGCAAGAACCTCTACCAGGAAAAAGATTACGACTCACTTTGTTGTAATACTTGCTTTATTGCAGTGGTCTGGAACTGAACTTGCAGTATCTCTGAGGTTTGCATGGACATGGTCAGACATTGGAATGGGTCAGTCAATCAAAATGTAAAACTGGCTGCAGGGGCTGACGGTGCTGCAGCCAAAGCCAGTATCAGAAAACAGCTCCTTGCAGACAATTCAAAGAAGCAGAAGCAGAGATCAGATCGAGGTTTTTGAATTCAGCGGATCCTTGCTGATTTGCCTCAGCTGAGTCACATCTCTTTTGGGATATAGCAATTTGTTTACTTCTTTTTAGCAGGACTATGGCAAAATATTAATTAATGCTTACGGGTTCCTTCTATTCATTTTCACTCACAAAGAATAAAATTGTCCATGGGATCTTTAAGTTTTTAAAAGAGACTTGCTACAACCATGTCTTCACAGTGCCTTGGAATATACTTGGCAGCCCTTTGGCTTAGGCACATGCCATACCGCTACTTTATGAGTAGATAAGGAGCTTCTGATATGGGGAGGTCTAAAGCTTTCCCTCTGGCTGCAGTCACTAAGCCATCACTCTTGACCTGTCACTACAGGTTCTGCAGCCTAATAATTTTACCTATTTTCTCTTTAGGGGTAGGTGATTTAATACAAGATGTACAGTCACCGAGAGAGGGCTAGGGATAGAATCAGAAATTAGAATAACTCTAATAATATCTAGAAACATATGTATATAGGTGTGTGTGTGTGTGTGTGTGTGTGTGTGTGTGTGTGTGTGAGACAGTGAATTGAGACTTCTCCTCATTCCTATTATAGCTCAGAAGAAAAGTGATCTGGATAAACAATAAAGGTATTATTAGTTATGTTATCAGAGTTTTTCAATGTAATCCCGGGCACTGAGAGTAGGGTTTCGGTTCCCAGGAAACAGAATCTGCATTACGTTGAAGAAGGATTATTCTTTCATGTGGAACAGATGAAATTCTTATAATGAAATTGTTCCTTTTGTTGGACAGGTTATTTTAACTTCAGACATTAATCTCCAGGTGGTTCTGAAGCAAATGTCCCATTGGGTGCACATTGTGTAACATTCCTGTAATCTTGGATGTAAACCTAGAGGAGCATAGAAGTAACAAGCAGGGTTTTAGCCGACATTATGACTCTACTTCTCTAGTTCTTTCCTCTTTTAACTGGAGTGCTGCCCTTAAACACCCCCTGAACTTTGTGGTTGAGACAAGAGAGTGCAAACCTACAGACACACAATTCATCCTGGCAGTGTGTTTGGGAGGTGACCTTTCCAGCTGAGAAGGAAGAATCTTCTCACAAGTGTGTGGTACAAAAGGAAAGCTATCAGAGTGTCAAGAGCGGGTCAGAGGACATAGCTGCCTTCATGGCCAGGGTAAAGGGACACTGACAGGTACTGATGTAGCTTCATGTGGCATCGGAAAATGACCACTAACCCTGATCGCTGCTTTATCCACACAAGTCATGCATTGCAGGTTAGAGCATCCCTGTCAGCCGAAATGGCAGGGAGCAGTCAAGGCTTCCTTCTCACTGGCCTATAAAGGAGAGGATCTTAGGAAGGATGTGCTCATGTTTCAGAAACACACAGCTCCTGGCTCATCACAGGAATGCAATACTAACAGAATAGGTGAATAAACTGATGAGTAAGAAGAAAAGACAAACAATGGGCGGTGGGGGGGGGGGAAGAGAGAGAGAGAGAGAGAGAATGTGAGAGAGAAGGAGGAAAAGGGAGGGGGAAAGGAAGAGGGGGATGGGAGGGGTAGAAGGAGAGGAGAGGAGAGGAGGGGAGGGGAGGGAAGGAGATGAAGGACAGGGGAGAAAAGGGAAGACAGAGACATTGATGAGAAGAAGCAGGGGAACTCATATTCCCTGCTACTCACTGACAGGCTGTATCAGAAGAGCAAACTTTGAAAACAAGTCTGTATTTGTTTTATGCACTTTTCTATTTCTATGACATAACTCATTGTAGTGGTTTAAACTGAGGCCCTCAAAAAGATACATTCAGGTCCTAACTTCCTGAATTTGGATCTTGTTATACCATATTCAAATACAACATCTGGATAGTGTATAACAAGAAATTACCTTGCAAATGTGATTAAGGATCTCAAAATGAGGTCATCCGGGATTACCTGTGTGGGCTTTAAGTCCAGTGACAAATATCCTTGTAAGAGACACACAGACACTCAGGGAGAAGGGGCCATGGAGAAGGTCATGTGACTATGGAGGCAGAGACCGGAGTGATGCAGCTACAAGCCAAGCAAAACTGGAGCCTCCAGAAACTTGATGAGCCAGGAAGGTTCCTTCTATAGAGCCTTCAGAGGAAGCATGGCCATGTTGTTGGACCAGTTTTTTCCCTGCGAGCACAGCCGCTAGAAACTTTCCGCCCCCCCCCCCTCCAATACCTTATCAGAGCAGTTTTCCTGCAAACATAGCGGTTAGTGGCTTTCCCGTCAAAATAGTATTAAGCGATCACAGCTGTTAGGGACAGACCTCCCCGGCACCCCGGCCAGATTCTCCCCCCAACCCGGAGGCCTAACCCTATAAAACCAAGCGCCCGGCCCCAGTAAGTGCTCAGCCTTTGGGAACAATCCCGCTGAGCCGCCGGCGTAATAAAGCTGTGTTCTCCCTGGTCTCTGCGTGCCGCTTGAGTCTCTCGGTCCTCGCCGCTTTTCCACAACAATGTTAACATGTTGATTTTGGACTTCAAGCTTCCAGAACTGTAAGATGATACATTTCTGTTTTAAGCCACCAAATCTATGATCATGTCAGCTCCAGGAAACTCATACACCAACAATAAGTAAAATAAATCCTATGGTACTATACCATTCTACAACTTCTGTCTAGTCTGAACGCAACATTTGTTTCCCAGATGTTCCAAACTAAGGGCCTGGGGAATATACTTAACTTATAAACTCGTCCTTTTTATTTTGTCCAAGAATATTTTTAAAACTAATCTAAATGTTGGGATATTTCACTTATAAGTCCAGATTTCTGGCTTCATATACTTGTTCAGTTAGAAGATGTGGTAACACAGACCCTATTCCCATGTGTCAACTTTCAGCAGGTGCTAAAGAATGGCTCTTCCCTTCAGGGGGGCCTAAGCACTTCTGCTCACAATATGTCCCCACCACCTCTGATGGTGTCAACATTTGTAAAACTTGTATGGTTGTCGTGGTAGACACTGAGCTTTCCACCACTGAGAAATGCATCTCTCTTACTTTAATACACCTTTGCTGTCACTTGAGTGATACACAGACTCCACTGAAATGAGAAATACTATCTCAGGCCCCTAAAAATATTTTCTTGAAAAAAGCAACTAAAAACATAGTGAAGTTGGAAAAAGAAGCAGGATACAAAAATGATAGAGAAATCATTTATCTTCATATGTACAACCAAAATCACTTAAAAGATGTAGAGGAAGAGAAGACCACAATTAAAATAGCTACAAAAAACAAACAAACAAACAAACAAAAAACTCTATCTAAGAACAAGTGTATCTTTCCATTAAATCAGATTTCTTTTTGTCTTTCAGTAGAGTTTTAAGGTTTCCCTTATGTCTACTCCCTTGAAGCTAATTTGTAAATTTTATGTGATTTTAATAAAAATATTAATTTGTTTCCCCTAGAGTTAGACATGTTCCTTTTAATGTTCATATATACAAAAACAATGAGAATCAGGAGAATTCTGAAAAAGAAGAGTAAGTCTGATGAATGTTTAAGGGTGTTGGGGAAGGGAGGTGATACAAAGGAAGGCGAATCCTATCAGGTATGATATAACAACAGATGCCAAATTCTCTAGGATTAAAAAAGAGTAGTTCTGACACAAGAATAAGAAAATCATTGGACCATTGGAATGGGACATAAAGTCCAGAAATAAACCCAATTGCACATGAGGACGTCATAAAATAGAGAAGAAAGGCAGTGTTTCAAATTACTAGGGGCACACTGCCCTCTTAATAATCTAATTAACAGCAACTAGTTGTATAGTTTATTGGTTCACACTCAGGAGCTCCCCAGATGAAATCTGAAACTGGTCCTGGTACACTGAAGGCAAGGAGAGACTGAACAAAGAGGCAGATTGGTAGGTGGCAGGTTTAATAAGCAAAGGAACTTCCTACCAGGCTTGTCTTGCATGCCACAAGACATATAGAGCTTCATACGTGCCGAACAGATTCTGAAAACTTTATAGAAAGGCCTTAACTGGGTCCAGTCATGTATTCAGTTCAGATAGTTTCAACAACTTATTCTCTCAAGGCTACTTCCTTGAAAATGGCTTCCACTGTGGGAACAGGAGCCTCTGACTGCCTGAGTCCAGATTGAGGGTCAACTGGAGGTCACATCCTCCCGATGATCTCCTCCAACATAACTGAATAATGATCAAATTGGATCCTCGTTAGAAACTCACATTGTTAGTCCACAAGAAAATATGGGAAGCATTGTATGGATTTAACCATAGTAAGTGAATTTGAGGTTTCCAGTCTCTGTGAGAGAATGGGTTTTGCACATTTATAGGAACTAAGGATTCTTCATCCTGGGTTTGGGGCCTTCTGCTGCAGGACGTCTGCAGTAGGTGCCAGTGCCACGTGGCATGTGCTCTGATCCCCTGTGCACACGGCCTGCCTACACTTGTGCAATGCTGTGGGCAGTTGGTTCCTAGTCTGCCTCTCTCAGGAAACTTTACATTCCTGGAGGACAGAGACGTTGTCTCACTTCTCTTTGCCTTCCCAATTCAAGTTCCGGTAAACGTTTATCGAAGTAAATTGAAGTTGAAGACATGTAAATCAGTTTGACAAGAAGATCGTTACTGATCTAATGGGACAAATCTAGGCTCTCAGATGCACCCACAAATTTGCTGGCTGTATCTATTGATGAGAGTGGTGGAAGCCAGGCATTATTTTTGAGAAAACAAATAAGAATTATTGCAATAGAAATTATTCCACAAAGAACAAAAATCTCTTGGGAAGTGTTTATGGATGAGGTAGAGAAAATAATGTTTGCAATATTATTCTACAAAATGCCTCCAAAGGGATGTTGCATATTATATAATGCTAGAAGGCCTACCATTTTTTTTCTTTCCTTTAAATTGCCTGGGAAACAGAAGGGCACTTTATGTAATCTGAGTATGCTTATATGGAAATGAATATGGGTATGAACAGTACATATTCAACTGATAGTTTAATAGTTCAAATGGTTAAAAGCAGACTCTGAAACTAGAATTTCAGGGTCCAGTTTCTAACTTTGTCGCCTGCTATCTAGATGACCTCGAGCAAATAACCTAACTGTCCCGGCCTGTGTGACGAGGGTTGTGGGGAGGGAGGAGGGCGGTGCAGGGTTAAAAAAAGACAGTAGCCATGAATCCAGTTAAGCGGGGCCAAGGGACATGCAGCTGCAAGGACTGAATGCCCGTAATCGGGCCAACGCCTTAGCTTTTATTAGTTAGGTGGAAAAGTAAAGGAGATAAAGCTTGTCAATCTCAAGATCTGTGAATCCTATACATCATAAAAGGAAACTGATTCAAGCCCATCACCCTTGCCTGCAGGCAGCAGAACCCTACCTCTCAGGATGTCTGTACTTCCCCAAGGGACAAAACCTATATGCATATGAATAGATGGAGAGCACATCATTGAGTCACTTCCCCTGCAGGTTGTGGGAAGGAATGCAGCCACAGAGGCAGAGGCTTTCCTTAGCCTGAGGAAGGTGGGGGGCTGTGCCCACCTCTACGAACACCATGGGTTCTCCTGTTGGTCCCCACTTGACTGTGCCTGGCTTGAGTTGTCCTCCCCCCGCCCCCACCATGGGGAATCTTACTCGTCATTGGCTGACCAGCCATCTTTTTTGGGACCAAACAGGGAGACATAAGCTGCAAACACAAAGGTGTAGCAAAGTCCCTGAAAGGATCCGTCTCACACACTCTCCTTTCTTTAGGGGCAGGTACGAGGAGACAGACGGGTAGGCTGCTGTGTGGCGATACTAACAAGTCTAAGTTTCTCAAAGGGGGATTATGAAAACGTCTACTCCACAAGATTGCTGTGTGGCTACTGTGGGAAAACAGCATTTAGAACCATGCGTGGCACATATTATGGTAAGTGTATAAATATTAACTAAATGAAAATAAAATCAACACAGGCACACAGGAAGGGGAGAAAAAGAGAGAGAAAGAACAAGAAGAAGAAATTTAGGGAACTTTGAAATTTGAACCGTAGGGACTATGCATGAAATGCTTAGCTATCAAGATCCTGGCTTTGGAGTCAGATGGACCTGAGTTTGAATCGTGGGGCCGCCAACTACTAGCTAGTTTATTTTGCTTATCTTATGCTAGGTTGATCACTTAGGTTTCCATTGTTTGTGTTTGGCTGTTGAACTGTATATTTGTTTGCTCATTCATTCACTTATTCCAGAAAAGACTTAAAGAGACAAATCTATTTCCTCATCTATAAAATGAGGATAGTAGTACCTACCTTATAGACTGATGTGAAGATTTAAAAATATTAAGGCTAACCTAACTAACATCTTTTTTATTTGTTTTATTTTTCAAGTACAGTTGACATTCAATATTATATTAGTTTCATGTGTACAGCATAAAGTTTAGATACCGTGTTTCCCCCAAAATAAGACCTAGCCAGACAATCAGCTCTAATGCATCTTTTGGAGCAAAAATTAATATAAGACCCGGTCTTATTTTAATATAAGACCAAGTCTTATATAATATATAATATAATATAATATAATATAATATAATATAATATAATATAATATAATACAGGGTCTTATATTAATTTTTGCTCCAAAAGACGCATTAGAGCTGATTGATGGCTAGGTTTTATTTTCAGGGAAACAGGGCATTTATATACATTATGAAGTGATCTCCCTGATAAGTCTTGTACCCACCTGGCACTATACATAGTTATCACAATATTATTGACTATATTCCCTATGCTGGACTTACATCCCCATAACTATGTTGTAACTACCAACTTATACTTCTTAATCCCTTCATATTTTTCATCCATCCCCGAAACCCCTCCTATCCAGCAACCATCAGTTTGTTCTCTGTATCTGAGTCTGTTTCTGTTTTTTTTTTTTTAGATCTTACCGGTAAGTGAAATCATATGGTATTTGTCTTAAAGTTGCTGAGTAAATGAAAGTAACTTTACCCTTGTTAATGTACATAGGTTTTAGTATCAGTTCCAGACACTATAAAGCAACTGCCTTCTGTCCTTGAAAGCCCCTCATCGCTGTCCTCTGCCATGTGCAGCCACGTAAGCTTAATAGCCTGAATTGATGTTATTCTGAGGCAGCTTAGGATGCAGTTGCTTCTAGGGATGAAGGATAAAATGCCATCCCTCTAGTGGATGCTTTAAGAAGTGAGGCTTGAAGAGCTCACCATCTCCCTGAAGGCCACAGGCTGTTTCTGCAGAGCGTGGAACAGGTGACGGATCAGGTGTGGCAGGAAGCTCCTGCTCTCCTCCCTTCTACCCACCCTCAGTATGATGCTCCACTTGAACCCCTGCCTTAGCTGGTTAAAGGTTCTGTATAGAACCTTGGTAAAGGGTCTGACTCACATAGGTTACAGCCTTATTTTGGGCTTGGGTTTCTAATATCCTTGCTATAATCTCTTGCCTTCCTCCCCTCCTGCCTTCCTCACCTTCCTTTTCCTCCATCCACATTATGTTATTTTCAAGATATCCCAAATGTCCACAGTTTTTTTTCCTCCCAAGTAACAATTATCACACTAAGCGAAATAAGTCAGACAGGAAAAGTCAAGAACCATATGACTTCACTCACATGTGGGATATAAAACTGAAAGGCAACAAAGAAAAAAGAGAAACAAATAAAGAAACAAAAATGTATAGATATAGACAAGTTTAGTGGTCACCAGAGGGTAAGAGGGGAGGCGGGAGGGTAGAAGAGGGAAAAGAGGGTCAAATATATAGTGATGGAAGGAGAACTGATTCTGAGTGGTTAACACACAATGTAATATACAGATGATGTATCAATATTATAGAAATACACACTTGAAATCTATGTAATTTTGCTAACCAATGCCACCCCAATAAATTTAATAAAAAAAAAGAATTGTGATGTTAAATTTGTTCAATCTTGACTGCACCAATCTTGGGTGTGATACATATTGACACTGTTTCAAAAATCATAAAAAAGTGCACACTCTTTTGATATCACAATTATACTTCAAGATACTTATCCCAATAAAATAACTACATAGGCATTTTAGAAAAGATAAACTACTAAATTATATTAAGGGATTAATTTTATTAGATGTGATAAGAGCTAGCAAATGTGTAAATAGATCCTTAGTTCTTATCAGTTAAGAATACTTTCTGAAATATTTTAGGGGAAAAAACACAATGTCTGGGATTTTATCTAAAATGTCCCTTCACAACAAAAGTTCAAAGGGGGGAAATTAAAACATGCATAGCAAAATATTGATGGCATTTGAAGTTAGGTTACTGAAGATAATGATTAGAGCACTGTTTATAATAAGAAAAACTTAGAACCATCACAAATTTCCAAAAACATATTACTAGATAATAGCTATATGCTCCAATAGTATGCAGTCATCAGAATTTGACAGATAGGAAAGTATAGTTTTTAAGAGCATACGCCATTAACTGGGAATTCATATTAATATGCTCTATTAAAAAAGTTAAAAATATTTTGATAGTTTGACTATATCTATATATGTATGAATATATATACATATGGAGAGAGAGAGAGCTGAAAAAATGTATACACATTTTAAGAAAGGAAAAAACTGTACTAAAATTGTCATACTCAATATACACTGATAACAAAAGATGAATACAAGTATGTGCATACATTTTTTTGGGACTTCCGGTACATATAGCTCATAAAACATCGATAGTGGGTTATTACTGGAGGGTGGCTGATATTTATTTTACTTTTGGCTAATTCATGTTTACTAATTCTGTCTATATAGTTATATATATATATATATATATATAGTTTTATGTATATATATATCATATCTATAAAACAAAGCACAAACACAATTATGTGTAAAACAAAAACACATATATGTAAGATATGTATCACCAAAATATATGTCCATTCCACATAATATTCAATCTCTTTCATGTCGTAACATTTTTTAGAAGAGCCGTATCCTCTAAGATAAGCTAATTTCCATGCAAAACTAATTTTCACAAATGCAAACTATGAATCTCTCATTTATGTCTTTATCCAAAATAGGTAGAATAAGTATACTCATGTGACTACTTCCTACATCTACAACCACAGCAGACATCACCAATCAATCATGATTATTAGTCCTAAGGATCCTGGTCTCCAGCTCCTTTATAGCTTTGTGCTTTAGGAAGCTAATGTTGATCTGACATTTTTTCAAGATAAAAGTTACATGCTATCCTTGATGTGACTGTATATTTTCAACAAATTGTTCCTGGAAATCTATTATGTAATACATATTATTCTCAGATATGAAAACATAAATAAATTAATGATAATACAATCTAATAGTTAATGGGTGACTATTATACCTGAAGCTTTGGCCTAAAGGCTTTGCATAGGTTTTATATATTGGACATAAAACAAAACAAAAAAAACAAACAAAAAACTGTTCTCTGCTCTCAAAGAACTCTCAGTTCTATGATAACTCTGGAAAGTTACAAAGGACAAACATCTGGGGTTTTTGCTTAATATAATGTGGTCAGTATTTTCATGAAAGAGATATGACAGATGGTAGATAGATAGATTGTCTTTATAGAAAACCAAAAATAGTAGGATTTGTTGCAAACATTGTTTATTGACTGGACAGTGTCTTTGTTGTTCTCATTATAAATATATATATATTAGAACTTTAAAAGAGTTAGGAATTTTCTATCATTTCCTGCTTATCCACCAAGGGGCTTCCTGGTGGGAAGAAGGACAAAGGTGGAAGAGAAAGAGAGCATATTCCAAACTCCATAGTGCATGCATGTACACACACACACACACACACACACACACACACACACACACTCTTCCTGGTATCACATCCCTGCTGCCATCAGGGTTGAAAACCTACCTTATGCAGACTGCAGTGATGTAGAAAGACTACCAGGGCAGTTCCTTCTTTATCTTTTCTTTTATTATTATTATTTTTTTTATAAACCTAGAATCAGTCATCTATCAGAGTTTCTCTTTTCTGTCTCCCGAACTCTAAGACCCATTTTAGCCTCTATTACTTTGTCAACATTCAGGAAGAAACAGTAAGTTCCCAGATAGGCTGTGGGCCAGGTTACCAAGCTGGAGAAAATCATGTAAGTCCAAAACAGTCAGCAAGGATCTGTCAGAGAATTTCCCAGCTGAGATCTGTCTTTCATAAAAGACAGACTTTACATGAGGAGTGTTTGCCAAGGTTTGATGCCTGCAGATATATCTCCCCAGGACAGTGCTATAACAACCCACGAATACTCATGTGTGTGGAGTTCCTCTTTCTAGGAACACATCCTGTGTTCTAAATGAGGATTTGCAGAATATCTACATCTAGAACAATAGTTTATACCCCTGGCTGAACACTGGAATTATGTATGATATATATATATATATATATACACACACACATATATATATATATATATATGAAATAAATAAATAAATAAATAAATAAATAAATAAATAAATAAATAAATAAATAAATAGAGGTATACCTATGCCTGGACTCCAAGCCAGACTAATGGGTCTAGGCATCAGTATTTTTAACTTCCCAGGTGATTCTGATGTGCAGTCTGGGTTGACAACATCCATTCTAGAATATTATGCAATTTGATTACTCATATACCCATTTTACTTATAGCCCCAGAAGAGTTATCCAAGGTATATGAGAAACACAGAAGACAGGTCCCTGAACTTGAACATATCTATTGGTGTATATGTATATGGATAACGTAAGATAATGTTACATGCTCAACCGTCTTCTGAAACATCAAATAGTGATTGATTGAAGTATGTTGCCATAATTAATTGCAACTCAGTACCATCTTTGAAAACTGTTATTCATTATACGAAAGCTTTCCAAAATTTTAATTAATAATACTGTGCTATATAGAGAGTATACATACTCGTATGTTTATTCAAGCTTGATATCATCCTAATGAATGTAGGGTCAGATTTACGTTTTCATACTAAATTTTGTAAAAATTTGTTATATATAATTTGTATGAATAAATGTTTAAGAATTTTTTGAATCATTAAATTATCATGATTACATTCATGTGTGTATATAATTTTTCAACAATCATGTTCTTACAAAATAATGATTTTAACCCATAGAAAATATTGAACAGTTCAACAAATGGAACTACCCATTTTTCCAGGCAACAATAGAGTGAAAGCCAGACAAACTTGTCAGAGAATTATTCTGCATCATGAAAGCTTCACATTTTATTTTTAATAACTGTACAAGAACCACGTTGCCTGGTTACCATCTTCATTTTGTACTCTGATCTAAAAATGTCTCAGCAGCCAGAGTTTTCAGTGAGTTCAAAACCTAAACTTATATAATCAAACATCTATAACAATCCAGAAGGAATTTTTACCAAAATGATATTTCATTTTTTTTCTGATCACAGAATCAGCCATTGCCTAAAGATTAAGTGAAAGAAAAAATCAACTAATATTTGATGGAAGGACTTGTCTTATGCAGATCTGAGAGACAAAAAAGAAAGGAAGAAAAAAAAGAAAGGACTAGAAGGAAAAGAGAAAGAAAAACAGTAATACCAGTGCCTCAAGTTTCTGATCATTTACTATTTGATTTTCTATGGGAAAAGTTTTATGGAGACTGAGAAAAGCTTAAATTGATATTTAAAATATCATCTAATAATGTCATGACAAAGGTCCCTTTCATTTTGTGGTATTTTCAGGTTTTAGCTACACTGTCCCAACATCCTAGCTTTTGATCCCTACTCCTGAAAATCCTAATGCATGTTATATTGATGGGTGTTATTTCTCTGTGTATTATTTGGCATATTAACAAACACATCATACTTTCAAAAATGTAAAAACAGCTGAGAATAGATGTTCCACATAAATAAATTTCTTTATGCGAAGATCAAGTTCAGGAAGCAAATTCAGATCATTTCATTATTTCATCACCCAAGTTACCAAGATATTTCTGAGGAAAAGACATTGCATTATGTGCTATAATAGGAAAGGTTATGTGTTTTGAATTCTCTCCTCTGCTTTTGGGCAACTATAATTTATTTTCTAGGAATCCACTTACACATTCATATAGTTGTGCTAGGTGTTGATTGACTGCGTAGGGGTGAGCACCCAACCCAACCTGGGCCAATCAAATTCCCTTCTTTGAGAACCTGAAATTGGACATAATGAAATGCCAGTCTCAAGTGAGACTGCTCATTTTAATAGATGTAAAATAAGGAGTTGTGAGTAGCAGGGCCATGAATACTGGGAAATAGAAAAAGTCAGTTTGCATTGGGCGAGGAGAATGAGTCAATCAAAGGCCAAGAGAGAAGAGACATGGAGGAGGAAGAAAAAATTGTCTTGCACTTTCTACAGGGCTCAAGTACACAACTCCAACCTGTTTCTAGGACCCGGATATATTTCTTGCCCTTGGATTCTATACGACACCTCTTTATCTTTATAGTAAATCATCTCTCTTCCTAGATGTTTAGGCAAACCCCAATGGGCATCTGCCATTGATTGGCAAATATAAGAGTTGTAACTAATATTGATGCGGGATAAGTTAGATATAGATTTTATTCTCAAGGAGATTGCCCAGAAGTAGGATACACACAGATAATTTTAACAAAATGGAGAGAATGTCAGAAGTTATAGAGTTGAGATGATGGACATTTTCACAGGAAGAAGCAAACATTCCTATCTCTGGAGAAGCTGGATCAGAAGCTTTTTAGAGCAATGATATCAAATTGGTGTATTTGAAATGTCTAGAATGATGGTCAACGTTTTTTCCTTTCAATATTTTTTCTAAGTAATTGGTGTTGCAAGAGTACAAATTCAATTTTCTGCCGTTTGCTTCAGACACAGAAATCTTTGTTTCTCCTCTTAACATAGAATACTGTTGGTGGAAGAGCGTCGCACTCTGCATTTTAACGTGAGTAATGGATGGACTTGGTATTCAGACTGCATGGCAACATAATGAATATGGTCTTGCCTCAGACATGATGTTTCCAACAACAAAATATGGTCGACATTGTTTGTACCATAGCCCTACCAATAACTTCCTCTTCCTCTAAGGATCTGGCAGCACACTGAGTGCCAGAGAAGAATTCTGTGACAGTTACTGGCAGAGCCTGTGCTTGCGACCTAGGTCAGTGTCATCATCCAATGAGATGCAATCCTATTTTAGTCACCAGGGATTGCTTCTTTTTCATCCAAATTTCAAGTGTTTTGGATGAAATCATAAAAAGACATGATACAGCAATTAATCACAGCAGAAATTAATTAAAGCAAGAGGCCCCATGGTAGAGAGATTATGAAAACATGTAATCCCTGCTCCCAAGGCACTTTCGGTCTTTGGGGGTAGATAAGAAAATATAAACCACAACAATAATAATAATACTGTTTATTTAAAAAAAAATAAATAATTATACTGGGTAAAGAGTGTTAAATGTGTTATTTCAATCCTCACAAACAGCCTATAAATTAGCTATCATTATTATCCCCATTTGGTGAATGAATAAACGGAAACTTATATAGTGTAAATAACTTGCCCAAAAGTGCATAGCTAGAGTGGAACCTAAACACAATCGGCTTGATTACAAAGGGTAAGCTCTTAACCACAATGAAAGAAGAAAAAAGAGCACAAAACCATATAAAAATTTCAGAGGTACTCTATAAATGTTGCAGGAATTCAGGTGATAAAAGGGAACACCAGGCTGGACTTACGTGCAGTTATACCACGGCAGAGTTGTGATCTGAGTTCAGTCTAAATGCGGAGCTTATACAGACAGGAAGGACTAAAGAGCGTGGAAGATAATAGCAAGAATAAAGGGGTGAGGTGGTTGCATCATATGTGTTGCTGAGTGATGAACAGATAGGTGTGATTACAATGGATGCTTATGCAAAGGAGAAGCTTATGTAAAGGTATGATGGAACCAGATTGTATAATAATATCTAAAGTATAAAAAACTTGGGTATTATCTCATGGGCATGGTGAAATCCTTGAGGGTTAGTTCTTAAGAAAGGAGACCTCGACAACAGAGATCCCTGAGGAAGTATACACTAGCAAGAATGGGAAGAGGGTTTACATTGTAATGGAAGCACTCATCTGTGTGGTCTGTTCTAATTCTATAGCACCCTGAATTGTCTTTACATGGATGTCCAGGAAGATGCCTCTTTCACAGCCACAAAAGCGAAAAAGTACACACAATGTTTTAGTCCTTTGTGTGTGAAAACACACAATGTTTTCACTTGAAAACCCATGCTCTAAATAATTCAGTGTGAAAAACACTAAGCAAAGAGACATTGCAAAGCCATAATAAAAATAATAGCAATTAACATTATGCAGCATTTATTATTTCTAGGTCCTAAGTGATTTACATGAAATAACCTATTTAAAACTTCCAACAGCCTTAAGATAGGTATTACATTGTACCCATTTTTCAGATGAGAAAAGTGAAGCAGGACTAGCACGAGTCATTCGCCTAGGGATATGGGGAAAGCATTCTGTCATTATTGGAGAAGATGAGATTTCATCCAGATTCTCTAACTCTAGAGACTGTGCTCATGGTTATGCTGTGAACTTCTCAATCGTAACAGTAGTTGACTAAGAAATAATAAGTATGACATTTAGAATGGGAAGTTTTACAGGGACAATTTGAAAACAGGACCTTATGGCAGAAAAAAAGGAGACTAACTAATTGAATCTAGTGTTTGTGGAAAAGATTGAGGTTGGATTTAAGAATGGGTTTACAGAATGAGTTTTATTTTTTCTTTTTAAATAGAAAGATGGCGTGATTTCCAAGCCACTGAGCTTTAGATTAGGTTGAACAGTGAAGAAAAATGCTCTGAAGTGTAGAGCTACAGATTCAGAAATCAAACAAATACATCTGATGTTTCGAACTGAGATAAAAAAAATACATTAACAAAAACAAGAAACAAATGTATAAAGATAGGAGGCTGGCACATGAAGAGATGAGACATGAGAAATGCCCACATTTAAGGATGTGTAAGAAAAATAAAGGAGCTATCAACAGAAACAGGGAAATTGTCAGAAAAACAAAGAGGCCATAGGATACTTGTAACATCCTGCAGCTCAGTAAGACCTAGAGTTGGCTTCATTCACTTGTGACCTAAGACTCACACAGGACTCCAAGTTTAGAAGGGTCCCACACTTTGATTTAATGCTTTCATGCCACAATCTTGAAGTTCCTGATAATTTTTTAACAAGGGGCTTCACAGTTTTATTTTGCACTGGGCCTCACAGAAATATATATATCCAGGTCTAGAAAGATCTCAGGGGTCACCTTTTCCAATTCTCCATTCAATGATAAAATTCCCTTTCAAATTTTCCAATCCCTAAACTATCAAATTTATCTATAAATATACCCAGTCACTGAGAACTTGACATATCTTGGGGATAGCCCATTGCATTCGCAGATAGACATGAATTTTGAGAAGCTCTACCTATAGAAAGCTAAAATCTGTTTGTAACTTACATGCATTTGTCTTGGTCCTACACTTGAAGAAAACAAAATGTAAGTATAATTGCACTGCTATGTTATCTCTAACTTTCATGATTTACCTGATTTCAGACACTTGTCCCATAAAACCAATAAACTGTTCATTGCCAATTGACAAGACTGTGGTTAGCATGTAGCAGGCACTCAATAAATACTAATGAATTGAAGTGATTCTGAACCATGTATCCTAGATTGTTTGTTATTTTCAGAAAAGATATTAAAATCTACTTATGGGCTAAGTCACCCAATTTAAGATTTCTAAATATGCAGACATTTAAAACTTAAATTAATTCCCACATGGTATTTCTGAAAAATTTTAGAAGGCAATGGTCAAAGGCAATGGTCATGTTTATATAGAATCGTTTCATTTTCTTCAACTTTCCCTAAAATTGGGGGTGTTTCTTTGTGACCTAGGTCAGTTGTAATTTGGGTATGCCCCGGGTGTTGTGGGTCCCTTTAAAGCAGGGTTTCTCGACCTTGGCACTAATGACACTAATTAATGGCCACATTAACTCTCTGTTGTGGGACTGTCCCACACAATGTAGGATTTTTAGCAGCATCCCGTTTCTACCCACTAGATGCCAGCGGCTTCCTCTCCACCCAAAACTGTAACAAACTAATATCTTCAGGCATTGCCAAATGTCTACTGAAATAATCTTCTGGTGAAAACCACTGATATAAAGTAAAACACCTCTACATGATGGCTTTAGGTAGATGTATGGTATTAGCTTCACCGAATTACAGGTTTTTGTTTTTTATAATGACACTGAAAAATGAATGTAAAATTAGTATGTAGTGTATGACGGTGTTGTTTAAGTTATATGTCAATATTATGATACTTGGAAGGGGACTCATCCCCAAAAGTTCCCTGGGGGATGAGTTTTAGTTTCCTCTTTGTACCTCTTCTTCCTTTTCTTTCTTTCTTTTTATTATTATTATTTTTTTTGGTTTAGTTATTTCTTTACACTTTCCTTACTCTTCAAATTTTTACCAATTAGAATGACTACTTTTTATAATCAGAGAAACATGGTGTTTTCATTTTGAAATCAACTAATGACCATGTAGGTGGTAAGGAAAAGGGGCCTGTGGGTATAAACACATTCCAGAAAGATCCATAAGATAGGCTCCTGGGGGACTCTGTATTTCCCTGTTTCTTCAAAACCCATATCCTATGGTTTACAGAATATGGGAATGATATTAGAGTCCATGAAGTTCTTCTATTTTATGATCTAGAACTATTTTATATACACACAGGAAACATAAGATGATACAATAAGCCAGGGATAGTGTTGTAGAATGAAGAAGTGCTGCACTAAGGTACGTTTGTACCTAAGGAAGCGGGAAAATGGTGCCATTGGCATCAGATGACATACACGAAGGGGACTTGGGCATTTCTCATGAAATAGGCCACTGAACTGAGTTCCTTTTATATACACCTACTCATCCATCCAAAACATGTTTCTTAAACAACATTTTGATCTTGGAGATACCAACAATAAATAAATAAAGCATGAGACACTATTCTTGCATTTCCCAAAGCTTCATATAGGCATTCATACTAAAATAATAGCCATATATTCATACTAAAATAATAGCCATATAATAAAATATAGATAAATCAGAGTCTCCAACTTGCTAATTCATATTGCAAAAAATGAGAATTTATTAAATTTTAGAGTAGATTAACTGGTGAGGATTTAACAGCCATCTTTTTCAGTTTGTAAACATTTTTTAAAAAGAAAATCAAAGCAAAATAGCAAATAAGTTAAAGAGATAGTTTTTCTTTTTCACTACCTCAGCTATCTCTTCTCAAATTTATCGTTTTTAGTTGGTGTGGTTGCACTTTTATTCAATTACAGCTTATAAATATAGGTTATATTAAACCCAAGATGTAGCTACAGGATTTTTGAAATTATTTTTTCTCAGGTATAGTTGACATTCAGTATTATTTTATATTAGTTTCAGGTGTACAGCATAGTGGTTAGACATTTATATAATTTATGCAGTGATCCCTCCCAATTAGTCCAGTTGCCACTTAGCCCTACTGTACATAGTTGTTGCAACATTACTGACTATATTCCCTAAATTGTACTTTACATCCCTGTGACTATTTTGTAACTATCAATTTGTACTTCTTCATCTCCTCACCTTTTTCACCCAGCTCTCCATCCCTCTTCCTATCTGGAAACCATCAGTTTGTTCTCTGTATCCATGAGTCTGTTTCTGTTTTGTTTGTTTATTTATTTTGTTCCTTAAATTTAGTATATAAGTGACACCATATGGTATTTGTTTTTCTCAGTCATTTTATCCAAAAATGCTTCCTAGGTTTACTTGGGTCTCATTGATGAATTTTATAAAATTTTGACCAATATGAGCCCTCTCAGAAATGAGAATCATCGATACAAAGAAACCATGATATTTTGGGGAAAAAATTTTAGTTGGGTGGAAAAACAGGGAGAAAAGATGCTATCTTAAGTTAAACTCTATACTAGGCTTGAAAGAGAAAAAAGGCAAACAAGAAAAGTTATTTTAAATTTTTAATGAGAATTAATGTGTACCCTCTTTGGTGAATATGATGTAACTCAAATGGAGCATAGAAAAGTGAATGAGGCTGTTCTAGGTCTATTTTGACTTTATATTTTCATTAAAAGAAAAAAAATTGAAGTAATAATCTATTTATTATTATTATTATTATTATTATTATTATTATTTTCTCTATCTCCTTTTAAAAATTTTATTAATTTTTTGAAGTGACAATGGTTAGTAAAATTATATAGGTTTCAAGTGTATACTTCTATAATACATCATCTATAGATCGCATTGTGTGTTCACTACCCTGAGTCAGTTCTCCTTCCATCAACATATATTTGACCCCTCTTACCCTCTGATAACCACTAAACTGTTGCCTGGGTCTTTGATTTCTGTTTGTTTGTTTGTCCTGTTTGTTTGTTGCTTTTAATTTTATATACCACATATGAGTGAAGACATATGATCCTTGACTTTTTCTGCCTGACTTTTTGCTTAGCATGATAATCTCAAGATCCATTCACGTGGTCACAAATGGCACTATTTCATCTTTTCTTATGGCCCAGTAGGATTCCATTGTGTATATGTACCACATCTTTATCCAATCATCTATCGAAGGACACTTTGGTTGTTTCCATGTCTTGGCTACCGTGAATAATACTGCAATGAACATAGGGGTACATATATCTTTATGGATAAGTGTTTTAAGATGTTTTTGTTGTTGTTAGATAATGAGAAGAGTGATTGCTGGGTCGTATGGTACTTCTATTCTTAATTTTTTGAGGAAACTCCATACTGTTTTCCATAGTGGCTGCAACAATTTATATTCCCACCATCAGAAAATTATACTTAAAATGGAAAAAGAAGAAAGTAAATCATAAAATGCAAACTAAATTCTCCAACCAGATGAAGTTAGAGTAAGAGAACATCTTGTCACTTTTAATGAGATCAAATCCAAGTCCAAACAAATTATACTATGAACATTCCATAAGACTAAAGCAAGGCAGTCAGAGATTGATGAAAATTGTAATAAGATCACAGGCAGAAAAATGTTTTCCTTACTTTAAAAAGGGGAAGATAAAGGAAGATGAATTAAGGAAAACCTTGATGCTATTCTCTGGAAAATTTCTCAGTACTTACATAACAAATGGTAGGTTAATGCAAAAAAAGTGTGCAATGATCATTAAGAGACAACTAACATGTCCGACAAAAATAAGGTAACATAGAATTATTCCTTCAGTGACTAGGCTAGATGAACAGACCAAAAATAAATAAAATAAAATAAAATAAAATAAAATAAAATAAACTGTGACATTTTACATGTCCTCATTGGACATGTTTATTTCATTATTATCTTTCTCAGACCCTGTGAACAAACAAAAGAAATGCTGTGTGAATCTACCACTTGGAGAGTTATGAGTAGGTGGATTAAAGCTGACTGAACTAAAGATTTTTGTTGAATAATGGTCGAAAACACCAAAGAAGGTAAGACAATAGGGAGAAAGCAGTACAGTTTTTTGTAATCAGAAAAAATCTGAGTTCACATTCAGGTTATTGTCCCTTATAACTGTGTGACTTGGGCATGTTACTTAAATTTTCTAAGTCTGTGTTAGTATATCTCTAAGATGGAGATAACAATAGTACCTTAGACATAATTTAAAATAATGATGCTTTCTAACGTTATACAAATAATGTATGTAAAATATATGCAGAGCGCTTAAGCTGAGGAAATTTTACCCTCTGATTATTGTTATAACTACCATTATTAATCTTACGTGTATATTACACTACTACTACAGTCTAATGGGAGGTATCTAAGTGCTGGTCTATAGAGACCTGTCCATGGTCCTGATCTTTTCATAGTTTAATCAACAGACTGTTGAATGAAGACTTAGAAGATATGTATTTTTACCACATTCCTACACAACTCGAAATGTAGATGAAAGCTAATAGTGTGATAGGAGACACAACACTGAATAAATGAGATGAAATTGAGTGTAGCAAACATGCATACACATAGAGCCATTTTAATTGTATATTGCACATGAAGAAAATTATATAAAACTGAGTTGCATGGCAGAATGAATATTTATAAAGCAAGCACTCATGTAATGAACAACCAGGTCAAGAAAGAGAACACTTTTCCCCCAGAAGCTATTCCTCTACCATCATATTCCCTGCCTCTCACTAGACAGTCATTAACCTGTTTTCTATGATGATCAGTTCCACATTTTTCTTTATAGCTTTACCATATTGTACACAATGCTAAACAGTATAGTATAATATTTTGAGCATAATATAAATGAGCTCATATTGTATGCACTCTGTGCTTTGTATCTTTTGGTCAACATTTTATTTTAATATGAAGTCATTCCAATTGTTCCATTCCATTACAATGCATGCATTTTCAATGTATAGTTTCCAGGATATGAATATATCAGTGTCTTTATTCTATCATTGATGGATAATTAAGTTGCTTCCAATGTTTGGCTTTTGGCAAAAAGGATGCTGTAATATTTTTGTGCATGTCTTGCAGTACAATTCTGTGCACATGGAAGAATATTCAATAAATCTGTATTAAAGTTACTATTTAAATTATTTTTCTATTTTCCATTGCCAAGCACATGTATTGTAATTCATACCAGTTAAACCTTTTTTGACATTTCTGTATATAAACATACATGCAGAAATAAAATTTAAGAAACTCTAATGATAATAGCTAAACATATTTTATGTGAATTAAGGTTCAGTGATATATTTTGGCTACAAATAAGTGCTTTTGTATCATTGTCTGGCATAGTCCTTTCAAAAAAACATAAATTAAATTAAAATAAATAAAAGTCACATTCTATATGGTTACATGGAAAATTGTTTAATTTCTAGAAGTGCATTTTCCCTTATTTTGAAGAGAAAGGATTTTTTTAAAGGTATTTGTTTGCATTTTTTAAAGAGTGGCTTTCATTTCTTTCTTTAGCCCTAAGGGAAAAATCTGAGTTCTGAATGTTGTTTGAGATTTTACAGATAAAATGCTTTCCATTTAAAGGCAGTTTACAATTGAAGGTGAAATGTATTTTTTAAAAAATTAAATTTATTGGGGTGGCAATGGCTAGTAAACTTACATAGAAATTACATTTCTATAATACATCATCTATATATATCACATTGTGTGTTCACCACCCTTTCCTCCCTTATTGTTTTCTTTGTATTATTAGTCACATGTATTGTTTAAAATCTATTTACAAGAAATTTGATCTCCATAATATTTCTTTAACTTTCTTACACTTATCAGAGGCAAAAGAGAAGGAAAGAGAGGAGCAATCAACTCTGGGTGGTGAACACACAGTGTGATTTATGGATGATTGATGCAGAATTGCACACCTGAAATCTATGTAATTTTACTAACAATTGTCACCCCAATAAATTTAAAAAATTAAATTAAAAAAAAAAAAGTTAAAAAAAAAAGTTCTGATCAGGCAAAGTTGTACCTTCCTAAGTGCTCCCTGATACTCTGCGGGACAGTAAGAGTTTGGCTGTTTTGTGACTATGTGCACCTGCAGCGTCCAACTTCATAGCCACCAGCCAAATGTGGCTACTGAGTAATTGAAATATGTCTAGGGCAACTTACATGTTCTCTAAGTGAAAAATACATCCAGGATTTTGAACACTTAGTAAAAAAAAAAAGTAAAATACCTCATTCATATTTTTTTTGATGATTATATGTTGAGATGGCACTATTTTGGACACATTGGGTTAAATAAAATATAGTATTAAAAGTAATTTCACCTATTTCTTTTTATTTTTCTTAGTGCTATAAAATATAAAATTATATGTACCTGTGCATTATATTTCTATTGGACAGCACTGGTACTGACAGTTAGCAAAAAAAAAAAAATTCCAAAAGTTCATAGATTATTTTTCAGATGAATATGTTCAAATTCATAATAATCTTAAAATGGATATAAATGTATTATTGTTTTTTGGCCTATAATGGCATAAAAAGTTCATTTTTACACTTAGAATAAGATCTAGCTGGCTAATGTATTGCTATTGAGAAATAGTAATAGACTTAAGTTATAAAAACTAACCTACACAAAGCTAAAGAGAGATTAGGGAAACTATAGTTCCACTTAAAAAGGTAAACATTAATGTTAATTAAAATAAATCTCAAGGTAGATTTTATCTATTCCTACTGTGATATGGGTATACTTATGTATATTTCATTGGGTTACTATTTGGATGACTTAAATGCAGATGTGTTTCTGTTTGTAACTCTCTGTCTTCCAATGTAGTAAAGTCAAAAGATTAGCTTCAGTAGTCTCAGGGGAAATCTGAGACTACTTGAACTGTTTCTTGATAGTGTGTCTCCAAATTATCCTACAAAGTGTATTTATTTTCAGAGCATCTTATTTGATAGGCAAATAGGACTCTGTAGTAAGCCAATAGGAAATGTGTGTATAAGCAGTGACTAAATTTGTGTCCTTTGTGTGGTTTGTATACAAGGTATTATTTCCTAAAAGCATGGGAATGGTATAAAAATGCATCCTCTTTTTCATCTATTTGGATCACAAGGCTTACAATTTCCACTCTTCCATAAACCATCTCCATGCCAATTCCTATTTTCACCATGTTCCCTCAGCTACCAAAGTTCTACAAACCAACCAAAGAGCCAGATGGAAGATGAAACACAGCCAACAGTTGTAAGCATCCAACTTTTTAACATATGTATATGAAACACCTTAAACCATCTTTCATGGAAACTCATGAAGAAAAGGAGGATTTGATACATCCTTCAGGATCAATGCCTCAGTAACCAACAGCTTTACTCTGAAATTTGGGGTGGGGGATCTTGACACTGGAACTGAGTTATGCTAATATTCAAGATCACTCATGAATAACATAAGAAAGATCAAGGCAAACACATTGATGACTTAGCATGGTTAAAAATCCCAGTCAAGTTCCTTTCCTGGAAGTTATGGTCTGTGGGTGGTAAGGGCAAGACATCCAGTATGTTAAGGTGGAAAATGTGCGAAGTGAAGAGTGAATGAGTTGCTCGAAATCCCATGAATGAGTTGAGATTGTGCTTTGTAATTCGATTGCATAGACATGAAATACACCATCTTCAAGGTCTGCTTCCTTAATGTAACTGAGAGAGTAGTCTGTCCAACAATCATGAAATGTCATTTTAGGTTACCCACTTCTACACTAACTAAGAACTATAGACAAACACCCAATCTCATGTTAACTAATTTTTCGTATAAATCTCTCTTCTTGTTTTTTTTTTGTTTGTTTGTTTCCCTTTTTTAGTCAACCAAATTTGATAGAGTACCTTCTATGTACAATTTATTATTCAGAACTCAATCATCAGTGAACAAAACAGATGGAAATTTCTGCCCTGTAGAATTTATATTCTCCTTAAGGGGACAGAAATGGGTTTTGTTGCCTGCAATAGTAAAATTCTGATGATTTGAGGATGGTTCCCAGTAAAGTTCATGAATAAGGTAAAGATATACACCATCAGTGCCCTCTTTTTCACCACAGTGGAGAACTTCTCTAACACAACAAAAGAAGGGAAAAACAAACAAACAAATGAAAAAACCCGAGACATATGGATTTGAAAGGAAGAGACCATACAACCCTCTTTTGCATCCAATATACCTATATGCATAGAAAGTTCAAGATAATCTAGAGACAATAAGAGTTCATAAAAGTACTTGGTAAATACCAACAACTTAGTATAGAAATAACAACGTTCACTCTATCAGTAAGAACACTATAGAAATCCCAATAAAGATCTAATTTACAACAGCAAAATAAGCCATAAGGGAAGGGTGGTTAGGGGGAATTTTAAAAAGAGAAAGAGAGAAGACGATTCATTATGAAGAAATTCATAAAGCACCTGAAATCTATGTAATTTTACTAACAATTGCCACCCCAATAAATTAAGAAAAAAAGAAAAATGGCTGTTGGTTTTCTTGTATGTCTGGTGAAGGGTTTGATGGTTGTGATTCTTAACTTATTTTGAGTTATAGACTTAAAAATTTTTGATATAACCTATGGCTCATCATCCTAGAAGTAAATGCATATATTATACATAAAACACTGTGGGGTTTGAGTATTTGCCCAACCTCTGAAGTCCACTTATTCTCAATTGGATAATCTCAAAGTTTCCTCCAACTCTAAAGTGATTCTATTTACTTCATTATTGTTGTTTTAAGATATTAATATAATAAAATCATATTAGTAGTGAATATTTAATGAATAGCCACTCTTTGCCAGGCACTATGATATGCAGTTTATCTGCAATATCATATGTACTCTTCACAGCACACCTATGTTGTCCCTATTATTATTTCCACTTTATGAATGAGAAAAGGGAGGCTCGAAGAGATCAAGCAATCCACTACTTCAATGTGCTCAGGCTCTTTGGATATATCTTCTCACAAAACTAACTGATTTATAATTTGTTTTTCTTTTTTCTAGAGAGTTTATCTCAATTCATATTTGTACACACTTTGTAGAATTGTTTCATTAATGCTTGCCTTCCCCAATGGACCATAAACTCCAAGAACAGAGACCTTAATTAATGTTGTTTACCACCGTAACCCTGTTATTTGCACATTATGGAGGACTTACTTATCATTGAATAAGTATTGGCAGAATAAATTAATGAAGAGGTAAAAGAATGAATCTGTCCAAATTTGCACAGCTTTTGAGTTAGAAAGCTTGGATTCTCGTGCTGATCTGCATGACCCCGTGGCCCACAAATTGTAAATGAAGTAATAAAACATGGAAAAAATGTACTATTTTAGGAGAAATAAAGTTAAGCATCAAATAGAAATATACTAAATAATAGAATGAAGCAACGGATGTCGATAGATGGAACCCAGAAATATATGTGGGGAAAGGAAAATTGGCTCTAAGCTTTTCATTGCCAGGGCTGAGAGAGAAAAATGATGAATGGCTTCTGCTCTCAAATTTAAGTTTTTTATTACCTTATACTGCCTGTATTTTAACTTGTCATTTTTGCACACCTTGTCTTATAACCTCAGAGCACACAGCCTTCCTTTCATATTCTTCACCTTAACACAAAATTTTCACAGAATATTTGGATATTACAATGGAAAGAACACCAGTTTCCCAAGGGTTGTATATTGGAAAGAATAATGTGAACAGAAAGAGCAGAAATGGATCTGCCTGAGCAGTTCCAATGGGACATAGTGAAATTCTGGTCCCTAATGCTGAATCTTCATAAGCTGGAAGAGTACAGAGGACACATTCTTTTAGTTATGCTCAACTTTGGTATCTTCAGGTGAGTTAGTATCTTCAAAGTTGAGTGGGACTTGAAAAATTGAATTTTGCCACCTCGTTAGGCTAAAAGGGTGTGGGAGTCCTCAACACCTCCTTTTTGCTCACCTTGGTGCAACATCTGAGAGTCAATGAGTAATAATTCACTGGTTTACAAAGCAGGCGTTTATACTATTGATAGGCTCTACACTCCAAGCCAGAGGAAAAGGAACAGAGAGGTGGAGAGAGAAGAAATGTGCACAGAATTAACCTGAAGGTGCACATATTCATTCTCCCTCAGGAAATGTATCCATCAATATTTCAACTCCAGTTGGTTGTCTACACAGCACAAAATATCTTCTGAACACAACATAATGTGTTCTGAACAGAATTTAATGTGCAGGGTACACATTCTCTTTTCTTCTTGTTCCAAACTGTGTAGCCCCAACAGTATGGATCTTCCACAGTGGGATGCCGAAACTTCTTAAGGCTGTGTCCAAAGTAGGTCAAACCACTGCCTGCATTCATGTGGGACACATCCAAGATCTCTCTGAATAAGTCTTTATTTCTCTTGAAATGTAACCAGTATCTTTTTTTCTTCTTCTTCTTTTTTTTTTTTACAAGTGAATACGGACTCCTACATTTCAATCCATGCCAGCCTTTCCTACTAGTTTCTCAAGTGGCTTTGATTAGTTTTGAAATATCATGTAGAGCTAGAGTGGAACAAAAATTAGGTGCAAGCTGCCTTTGCAGAGGGTCATTTGTTAGTGGAACAGAAACAAGGGCAAGAAAAAGGTTTGGAGAATTGGAGACCCAGGGAGATGACAGAAGGGAAGGCAGCAATGGGTAAGGTTGAAGTTAGAAAGCAGATAAGGAAAAAAGCCTGCTTCAGCGTCTATGGAAATACTGCACCTTATGCAACTAAAGACACAGAGAGCCATTATCACTTTGTGAGGGGTGTAAATGTCTGCCTGTTATGTTGCTTTGTACACCTGAAATTGATTTAAAAAATAAAAAGGATACAGAGATCCAGAAGGGGCCAACTAGAGATCCTTAGCAAGGGTAACCTCATATTCCTAGGTACAGAAGAAACATACTGTGCAAAATACATTCCACAACATGGTTTGCTTTAAAATTAAAATTTCCACTAAGGGCATATATCTTCCTGAAAATTAATATAATTGAATTTTTTACAGACTTATAAAACATTTAGTCAATTTCACAACAAAAAGAGAAGTAAAAAATATCTAAGACAAATAGAATAATACCACACTCATAATTTTTAAGAAATTGTAAAGAAAAAAACATTACTAATAAAGGTTTTGGAAAATAATGGAGGCAGTACTGTTAACTGTCTAGGGCTTAGGATATTGAGTTTGACGGTTCTTTGGTAAATCCTTGAGCATCTCTAATTTGTAGAGGTTATTGCAAGACATATAAAATGTTGAGAAGATTCCTGACACATATTATGAGTTCAATAAATATATTTTATTTAAGAGCTATGCTACAAAGATATTTTTTAGCCAATCAGGGAAATTTGATAATGAACTATATATTCTTTCTGTTAGGTATGAGAATAGCATTACAATTATGTAAGAGAAGGTTTCTAATTCCCAGAGAAGCATACTGAAACATACAAGGGAGAAAAGGTGTGATGTGTCAGATTTTCTTTGAAATGCTTAAGTGAGGACTAAAAAAAAGACAGATGAATCAAATGTGGCAAAATCCTAATAATTATTCAGAGCAGGTGATTTATATATGGGGATTTATTGCATTATTCTCTCCACTTTTGACTTAGCATAACTTTTTTATAATAAAAATAAAAGTCTAGTTATTATTAGTTAATATATTACAGTGTGTTATATTGCAACATGTGATATTGTGATTTATAATAAGAAATACATTATTTGGTCTTCATCCCTGTTCCCGATACAGAACTCCTAATCCTTGGAATTGCTAAGCAATGAGTGCCATAAAGGTGTTTTATGTTAATGAGATGCCTTAGAAATCACCTAAGGATGGGGGCTGGTTGCCAGAAGAACCAACCTTGCGATTAGAGGGTTGGAACTTTCAGTCATTCCCCTCCCCCATACCCCAGGAGTGGTAAGCGGAGAGTGGCAGGAAGTTGAATACATTGCCAATACCCAGTGATTTAATCAACTGTGCCCATGTAATGAAGCCTCCATAAAAAAACCCAAAAAAGGACTGGGTTCAGAGAGTTTTGGGGTTAGTGAACACGTGAAGATTTCGGGAGGGTGGTGCACCTGCAGAGTACATGAAAGCTCCATGCCCTTTTCTCATACCTTGGCCTGTGCATCTCTTCTCTGACTGTTCCTAAGTTACGTCCTTGTGTAATAAACTGGTTATCTAGTAAGCACGATGTTTCTCTGAGTTCTGTATGCTCCTCTAGCAAATTAATGGAATGCAAGGATGGGGTCTTTGGGACGTATAGCTGGTGATCAGACGGTCAGTTGAAAACTTGGACTTGTGATTGGCATCTGAAGCCAGGATGAGGGGCAGTGTCATGGGACAGAGCACTTAACTTGTGGGGTCTGATGCTGTCTCCAGATAGACAGTGTCAGAATCCAGTTGAATTGTAGGATATCCTATTGATTTCCAAGAATTGTTTGATGGTGTGGGCAAAAAACCCACACATTGGAATGGGTGATCAGAATTGGTATAATATATTTTATTATATTAATATTTAGTTAATACTAGTGAATGCAATGTTATTCAAATACACAGCTGGCTTTTAAATGCCTCTAAAGTATCACCTGTCCTTGTCACAAAGAGTATTGTAACGTAGGATGGATGTTCACATGACTTTATCTATAAAGAGAAGTTCAGGTAATGAGAAGCTCTGCAGTTGGTCCATCTGGGTAGCAGAGGACCCCTTAACTCCAATGTCTGACATGATACTTGGGAATTCTTTTCTTCCAGGAGTAGAGAGTCCGGCCTGTTCTGATCAAAACAAATAAAAAAAAGTTACTTCATTTAAGTTTATACTTCTAGGTGTCCAGTGACATCCAGGCTTGATGGATTCAGGGCACAAAATATCATCAAGGATTTGTTTCTCTCTGTTTTAAATCTCAGTCTTTTACTCTGGAATTTCAGACTCAGACTTCACATGGCAGCACGATGAGGGTAGCAACCCCAAACTTTGAAACCACTCAAGCCTCGGGACAAGAAGATATAAGGAAAATATCTCCTCCAAAAATCCACGAGTCTGTTGAATTGACTTGGGTTTTGCAGCCATTCGGCCCCCAGTCACCCAAAAGCTGTGTGGGGCACTTAGTCTTAACATCATATGCTCTTGCCTAGAATTGAGATTAGAGTCAGCTCCACAAACACTACATGAATTGGTATGGGGGTGGGGGCCTTCCCAGAGGGAGAAAAACGTAGGTGACGAGATTCTGGGAAATAAAAGCAACAGTCTTTCCATATAACTGGGAGCCACCATTTTATCTTCCACAGACATACAGAAAGATTAGAGATTTATTTGCAAAGAAATGTTAGCACTGTTTATTTAACTAAGTAGCCACTTCTGATGTCTTTAAGACTCTAAAGACACGATTTTTGTGTTTTATTAACACAACTCGTATTTTGTATTTTTAACTCTTCTTATATAATTTCTTGTTATGTAAGTATAAGTATTTGGTCCTTTAGAGTAGCTGCTTGAAGAATTAGACCATGTCTTTCTCAAAAGACCTAGTTCTCATCTTGTACGGGATGCAAGCGCTGTCTTCAAACACACAGGCATAGCAGGGATTCCAACATCTGAGGTCCCTTTAATGTTTTGTCAACCCTAACACGTTATGGTTTTAATATTTCTTTCCGTCACTCTACGTGGTGCTTTGGACACACCTGTTTTATGCTTCTTCCTGCCTCCTCCCGCCGCCTTCCTCTGCTCTTCTTCCTCTTTCTCCTTCACCTCCTCTATCACCTCATTCTTTCCCACATCTACCACCACCATTCTCATCACTGAGCAGTCACGAGGTGCCAGGCACTGTCCTAAGTGCTTTATGTGAATATAGCATCATTTAATTCTAACATTTTACAAATGAGGACATTCAGGTTCAGAGTAACAAAATAATTTACCCAAATTCGTAGAGCTGGTATACTGACAAGGCTCAAATTTAAACTCCATTCTTCCAGATGCCACCGGCTGTGCTCAACACACTATGGCCTTGCTGCCAGTCCACATATACTACTTCACTTGACCTTCTGCTTGAAGCATAATAACAGGAACCCAACTAGAAAAAATCTCATTAGTTTTCACCTCCTGACCAAACAGAAAGAACGGTATTGTCCTTAGGTCAGTGAAATTTGTGTAATGATTTTGCCAAAAGAAAGTGGGTTGGATTAGGTTGGTGCAAAAGTAATTGTGGTTTTTATAAGTATTTTTAACCTTTTAAACTGCAATTACTTTTGCACCAACCTAATACATCTGACATATTCACATTTTTCAATAGTTGATTTGTTCCTGCTTCCTTCTAAAATGTATTTGGGTCCATTTTGTCTAGATCGATGGTTCTCAACTGGAAGTCATTTTGCCCCCCACCCCCATGGGACAGTGGCAATAACTAGAGATAGTTTTAGTTGTTACAAATATGGAAGGGTGCTACTGGTGTCCAGCCAGTAGAGACCAGGGGTGCTGCTACATAGCCCACTTCATAAAGGACAGCGTCTCTCCCATCAAAGAATTATTCCTCAAATGGCAACAGTTCTGAGGTTGAGAAATCGTGCTTTAGAACAGAGGTCAGAATTTTTTTTTTTCTTTAAAGGGCCACACACTAAATATTTTAGACCTTGTAAGCCGTAAGGTCTCTGGCATAACTAGTCGCTCTGCTGTTGTAATGTGAAAGCAACTATAGATAATCCATAAGCAAATGGGCACTGCTGTGTTCCAATGAAATTTTATTTACATATATACAGATGTACATGGCAGTAGTGGGTCAGATTTGTCCTGAGAGCAATACATCGCCAACCCCTGGTCTAAAGTGTCCCTGAAGCTGCCAAACCTCAGCCCAAAGGTGGCTAAAAGCTGTATTATAAATATTCCCAGGCTAAGTATTCAGGTAAGTAACCATCCCATGTCAGGCTATCAGAAAATCTTAGCTCCTTTGAAATCCTCTACTATGTTTTCCTTAAGGAACTCAAAACGATTTTGCATAGGAGGGAAGGAAATATATAAATGACGTTTATTAGAACAAGCTGGTTTGAGGATTACACCATTTATAAGAGTAGACTGTCAGCAGAGTGCTTGCAGCAACATGCCTAGCAATGAACTGGCAAGTGAGAATCAGAATGGAGAAGAAACATCCTATTTGAAATGAATGGAGTTGTCCACATGTGGGAAGTATCCAGACATCTAGAAACATGAGGTATGAGCACTTTGTCATAAAGCTGGTCAGCATGACACAGACACCAAGTCAGCAGGAAAGTTTAATTAAAACGGTACCACCTTATACCTTTGGAGAGCTTTGCCATTTTGAAAATGCTCTCACCTACATTATTTCATGGGATCCCTGGGACAATCTCATCTTGCCAGCAAGACTTTCTGAGCTATTATTAACAGGTATTTGGGTTAGAGAGGTAAGTGAGAGTTGAGCTTTTCTTTCTGGGATATTTTGGTCTAGTGTGAAGACAGAGAGAGATATAGGACACCAGCATGTGTTCAGTGAAAGAGGTCTTCATCTGGAAGAGGATGGTGACACAGCCTGGTTTTGGGGGTAAGGCTAAGAAAAGATGTGGTCAGGGGGTTGTTCTTATGTTGTCTTGTTTCAATTAAGTGCTAAACTAGAAATAGGTGTGGGGAGGGAGGTGAAGACCACGGGGCCGCATGAAGAGATAGTCAATCCAGCGATGGTCTGGCATGGAGATGGAAAGAAAGACAACACCCTACGTACAGGGAGAGCAAAGCCATGGGCTGAGAAACATCAGGGCATGTGGCATGTGATAGGGGAATTAAAAGCAGTCTGGGGAAGCATGAGATTAACTCTGAAGATGGAAACATAAGTGAGAGCCAGTCCATGGTCTGTTCTTGGTTGCCATTCGGGGAGGGGTGGGGTACAGAATTGATCCTTTAGGTGACAGAGAATATAGAGGCTCAATTTCAAAATTCAAGTCATGATACAAAATCCATTTGAGGAGAGTGAAGGTGAGGTTGCTGTGTCATCCACACAAGAGATGAGGCAGCAATAACAGGAAGGAAGAAAGGACACTGACTCAAGAAACAAGAGGTAACAGTTTCAGAACTTGGAAATACCCTCAAATAGGCAGGGCAGGACGTGTCATTGCATTTTACCAATGAAGTAACAAACTCAGACTCTTAAATCATTAGTTAACTGTCTCAAATACGAATGTTTGGGTTTAATAATCCAAGTTCTCTATCTCATGTTATTTTTTAAGATTTTTTTTTTTAACTAATATTTACAGAGAGTCTATGTGTGCTGGACCTTGAAAAAGCCTCTTTCACCCAAGCGATATGTTACTACTTGGGCATTTTCTAGGGGGAAAACTGAGGTTCAGAGACGTATGTAATATGTAACAGGCCTAAGAACCCAGAGATAATAATGAAAGCGGCTGGATTTCCGCTGCACCACGCTACCTCTCCCAAAGACCACGCTGCTGAGATGACCACTCTTCAGAATCGCACTTCCTTGACACCATGGGCACTAGTCACGTGTGGTTATTTCAATTTAAATTACTTAAAATAAATACAATGAAAAATGCAGGTCCTCCACCACATAAGCTGCCTTTCAAATGCCATGTAGCCACACATGTCTCGTGGTTCCTGTATCGCACAGCGTGGAGAGGAACCATTTCATCACGGCAGGAATTTCTAGTAAGCAGTGAGGCTACTACAGAATATAAAATCCCAAAGATATATGCCACGTTCCAAAACTGTTACAGTAGAACACTTGGAACAAGCACTTTATGTCCCAAGCCCAGAGTAAAAGGGGTCCAGGCCATTTTCTTTTCTTTCTCTTCATTTCTCATAGCAGAAACCTATTTGTGGATACAAGAGTTCCACCTTAAAACAAGGACAAAGTGAGTATAAATGGTAAAGAAGAGCGTAAGCCAATAGGTTCTGAGCTCTTCGGGTGAAGGACTGGCTTTTTGGCGCTATGTTTATTAATGTTTAATGGAAACGGGGATTAATGGAAGAAGACGGAGAAAGAAGGTCGACCTAACAGGCACTGTACGGGGGATTAAAGCGTAGTTTAAGCATCCACATATGCACAATCTGATTTTCCTATATGCCCATGTGTACAGAAATAAAATAAAATTGGTCAAATTCATATTACTTGGAATAGTATGACACAGAAACTTGGGCTAAATTAGGCAGTTATGAAAAACTAATGATCCAACTCCAGGGTACCAAGCATAAAAGCAACTTGTGATTCCGAAAGAAAAACTCGGCCCACAGGATTTAGAAAGCAGGGTATCAGTGGTAACTGAGATAAGGCACCACAAATAATTAAGGTATTAAGCAGAGAGCGGCAGCTTTCCTTTGAACTATGAGACTTGATGTGGACTGTCCTTGAGAGAGAATGAAACAGTTTGAGTGCCTTCAGATTTCTTAAATGGCTGGATCACAATTCTAAGTTCCAGAAAGACTTCAAATATGCTGCTCTGATTATGCTTTCCAAATGGCAATTTGAATGATGTTGGCTTAGTGGTACATTACATAAGGCTTTTCTTTTTATCAAGAAAAATATATTAAATAAAAAGAGAAAAATCTCTCATAACTGTCCTCCGCCGCCAAGGACACATTTCCTTGAAAATTTAAAAAGAAAAGGTTTTTTGCTGTTTTCATTCTTCCCCTACTGCTCCTTCTTCAACACACTCCTCTCACACACAACATACATCAAATCTGATGCAGGTCAAAATTGCTGCGGTAAGATACAACACGGTCTAAAACGAGATGATGGAGATGTCATTGTCCTTGACAAAGATTACAGGTATCCACAGTGACATGTTTTTTGTACCAAAGTGAAGAATTCGAAAATACCGGCTACCTCTTGGGAGCTTTTATTCTGAGCCTTCTTGCTGCATGTAAGAAGAATGATTAGTTGTCGAAAGATTGCAGAGTCTAAACTGTGACCAAAATGACAGGCAGACAATTAAAGGCTCCAAAGCATTCTGTAGGTTTGTAGCTCCAAAGCTAAGTGGGAGCTAATTTTATGCATGCAGACCACTTCCTACAATTTTGGTTCTTAAGACAGGTTAGCCTGGAAGATAAGACTTCACTTCCGACTCCATGCCTGAATATCCCAATATTTGCTGAACCTCATTAGATTGTGTACAACTTGAGGACACAAGATGAATATTTACAGCACCTGACAAGTACTAGGAGCTTGAGCAAATCCACATATACATCTTTGTATAATTGCTTTGCTAACATCTGAAACCCAGCAAATGCTAACAAAACCACTAGCGTCTGCCCAAACCCTCTCCCTCACCTAGTTATCCCTTACCTAGTTAGCAGCAGCAGCTTCCTCTCACAGTGCCCACCGTCCTGCCCACCTTTGCCCTACTTCTATAGCTTTTATAGCATTAGGTGAGGCCCTTACCTACAGCTACCGTGTTTCCCTGAAAATAAGACCTAGCTGGACCATCAGCTCTAATGCGTCTATTGGAGCAAAATTAATATAAGACTGAGTCTTATATTATAAGGCCTGATATTATGATATGATATGATATGATATGATATGATATATTATATTATATTATATTATATTATATTATATTATATTATATTATATTATATTATATAGACCCGGTCTTACATTATAGTAAAATAAGACTGGATCTTATATTAATTTTTGCCCCAAAAGAAGCATTAGAGCTGATGGTCTGGCTAGGTTTTATTTTAGGGGAAACATGGTACAGAGTATCTGACTGATATTTTTTCCTTCAGACTCTTTGACCTCTGCATATTTGCCCCATATCCAGCAGATTCAATCACAGTTCTCTCCCTCCTGAGCATCTCCTTTTTTCCTGAGGATTATCTCCAGTTGTACCCTTAGGGTCTTCTGTTCTAGAACATGAAGCCCGCTAACTCACTGATTTACTCCTTTGCTCATTCTGTTTGCTAACTCTGTTAGATACTTCTTCTCTATTCAAAATTTAATTCTTCTTTCAAAGCATTATAGCAAAGAAGCTAAGCACATGGGCTGTTTCTTGGAGTCAGACCAATTTGGGTGTGAATCCCAGATCTACTTATTATTACTGTGTGTGTGTGTGTGTGTGTGTGTGTGTGTGTGTAGGGGGGCAGGAGGAGACAGAGAGAGACAGAGATAGAACACACAGGGACATAGAGACAGAGACTGCCTACCTACCTTCTACAGTATTGGGTTACCTACAGTATCCACCTCCGTTTGCATTGCTGGGAATGGAATGGCTCGATGCCTGTAAAAAGCACTCAGTGTAGCCCCTCGCCCATCATAAGCAGTCAAGAACAGTCAAGAATGGTTAGCTGTTAGTATTAAGCACATTTAGCTTAACCAATCTCCGTTTTGATGCATTCTTTCAGCCTCAGGTCAAGTGGAATAAATTATTTACCACAGTTATTATCTATTGTAGTTGGGAATTAATCTTGACTAAGTCTCTCACTACTTATTTAACTACAAGTAAGCTACTTGAGAGGAAAGGAAAAAGTACTCTTTCTTTTTACATCTCTTAGATCAGTGCTGTCAAAGTGTGGTCTGTCTGAAAACTGCTTGCCCCTGGGGTCCACAGCAAGACGGCTTCAGAACGTGAGTCAGCTATGAGAAGCTTTCATAGCAACACGCCATGGCTATAACATTGTAATTCTATTTTATAGAAGTTTTGTTCTGCAATGGATTAAAATACTTTTTAATATCCCGTTATTAAAGATTTTGAGTTGCATGGTCTTGGACTATTTTGCCCAAAAACTGACCTACGTTAGATGCTCACTGAATATTTAACAAGCTTCGATGGAAGAAAAAAAATATATTCAAAGGTATTTTACTCTGAACATCTGCTCTTGTTCAAGTTAGCAGCACATATGGACATCCAATGAAATAGGCTTCTGAAATCAAATTCAAGACTTAAGGGGATTTAAGCATAGATTAATTTGTTGAGTTCTAAAGTTCAGAAACACTTTTAAAACTTAATTTTAAAACACCTTCTACCATGTGTAAGACACACCACCACACTACTGCCCGAGGAATGGAAGAGGAAATGTGAGCTCTGATTTTAATTTTCTTAACAACAGACATATTAGCTGAAGGGTCAATGCTACGGTTTATGTACATGATTCCTTCTAGGAAGGAAGGTAAGATATGAAGGCACAAAATAAGGGGGGTTGTTTCTGGTCATATTTGCAGCCATTCTACTGTTTGTTTTTCGGTTTCTGGACCTTTCTGGAGACGTCATATACCCTTTACCTTCCTCCAATCTGAACCCAAATCACACAAGCCTCAGAGGTACATGGACATGAGGAACGGGTCTAAAGAGATATCATATCAACATTTGACACTGATGGGCTTTTAGAAACTTACTAAAGCACTTTTAATTGACTAATTTGGAGAGGAAAAAAAAAATATTCCCTCAGTATCAGCTATTTGAGTCTTGGCTTCAGATACCAAAAAATCTTTTAGTTCTCTGAGAGAACTAATTGGAAATTTTTATTTTTAACCCAGGAAAGTAGGGGCTTTGACAGATTTATTTTATACAATATAAAGTCACCAATAGCCTATGCTAAGCAGAGAGTCTGTAATCACAGCTTGCCTTGCTGTTGTTTTTCCCAGAGAAATGTCCTATGAGAGATGCTCACATCTTTTCAGCTATTTCCTTCATCTAAGGATTCTTGGTTAGTTCAGAATAAAGATAAGGAAAATGGTAGAAAAGAAATTGTAAATTGAGCACAGTAATGCGATTCTAATACTCTTTCTCTCTCTCTCTCTCTCTCTCTCTCTCTCTCTCTCTCTCGCTCTCTCTCTCTCTCTCTCTCTCGCTCTCGCTCTTACTCTCTCGCTCTCTCTCCATGTCTCCAAGAGATCTGCCTTGATTGACTACAGGGTTGCCCACCCATTTAACAAATATTAAATAAGCACCTATATTTCAGGCACTACAATCAGTATTAGTGATCTAATGATAAATTAAACATATTTACTGTCCTCAAAACTCTAAACTACAGTGGGAAAAACAGAACAAAATGAACTGACAAGTGCTATTCAGGAAAAAATAGTGATGTAAGAGGGAATTATAAAATCTCATACGGCAATAACTAGTTGTTCCCTGACATCTATCCCCCCTCCTTAAATAATAGAGTTCCCATGTTTCAGCTATAGACACGGCTATCCAGATAAAAATTACATTTCCTAGATTCCCTGTAATTGGCCGTGGTCATATTACATAGTTCTGGCCAAGGCAACATAAAGAGAAGTGAAGATTGCCACTCTGTGAAGCAATGCATGTGTGCCCCCCTTGTCCACACCTCTTTCCCCTTCTTCCTGACTCAGCAAAAGGACTGCCCAGACATGGAAGACACATGCTGACTACATTAAGAGTCATCGCACCAGGCCTCTATCCAGCTACACAGAAGAAATAAATGCTTATCTCATTCTGGGATTTCTTTGTTACAGCAGCTTAGCATATACTTTAACTAGTATAATATAACTTGTGGCACTTGACCAGGTTCTGGGTACATTCAGTATAACAAATAATAGAGCATGCAGAAGCTGGTGGTGAAAGAGGAAACTGGAGTAAGAGATGGAAGCTGTGCTATATTAAATGCTGAAGCTGTGTAAGAAATTTGGATTCTATCTTTACATCGATGTACAACATGATTATGTATGTTCTTTAGCAAAATCTCTCTGGTTGCATTGCGCAGTAGGGAGGGGAAACACTAACATTGATGAGTCAAAAGAAGTGAGAATTAAACATGGTTGGAACTTAGTTGAATTTTTAAAAAGTAATGGGAAAAGACTGGTAGATTCAGAGTGAACATTGAAAAAAAAAATGATCACTATCATTCACTTTTTTATTCAACACATTTTACCAGACTGCTATTCTGTGCTAAGCACTGTGTTTGATATTAGAAATATAATGGGAATCAAGAATAGATACAGTCTCTGACAGCATAAGGCTACACCAAGAGCAGTTCTGTCCCATGCACTGCTCATCTGAGCCTTGCTACAACCAAACTGTGGTGCTTATCATCACCACTGCACATTTACCAATTAGGAAGACGAGGCTCAGAGGTGTTTGAAGTAACCTCTTCCAAATCTGGCTAGTTTGCTCCTAAAGCTCATGCTTTCTCAACTAAATCATGCAACTGCCTGAGTAATGCCATAACACAAAGTAGGAAATAGATCATCTATTTTAACAGTAAATGCTAGCAATCCAAGGGCCTGTGTTACATTTCTAATGGAAAAGGATTATGTGATGTAAATTATCCATTGCGAGCAACAATACTATTATGTGAGTTCCATTTTACCTGTTGCCAATTCACAGACTCTAAAAAATTTACTGAACTTATAGAAACAACAATAACAACAACAACAACAAAAATCCTTATAAAAATAAGCCCTCTACAACGAAAAAAAATGGTTCATTTTGTAAGGTGGTAAGAAAAGATAATCACGTATCACTCACTCTGTCTTTACAAATCACTTCCATTTTTTCGTTAGTGGCATATTTACAAATTGTGGCTTGACAAACTCAACATTATTTCCCAGGGAGCAAAGCTCCCATAAATACCTTCTTAGTCTTTGTAAGCCAATCTCCAGGAAGATGAGAAGTCCACTCAGGTGAAATATTTTCTGAAGGTGTGACAGCCTTGCACTTTATGTGCGTCACTCAAACCTGTTTCATTTTCTCCAAGTTGACATTGTTTTTTGGAGTCTCTTAAACCTTTGAGGGATTCTTATTGTATTTGTTGTTTATTTTTTTATTTTTTTTGGGGGGTGGATTGACATTCCTTTTCTCTCAATGGTCAGGTTTGAGCAATAATGTTGGGAAAGGGAAGAATATAGAATGTGACATCTTGGAGGAATGTTAGGATCAGCTGTGCACAGAGCCCCACCTAAATGAGTGACAGAAAGACCATAAGATTTTACTATCTAGACTCTTTTCAGAATTAGTTCAACCATGAGTACTACTTCTTTTCACTTTCCCTCTCTTTCAGAGCAACCACACATTATTAAAATCCACTTGAGTTTTCTTGCGAAGATACTGATTTTTTTTTTTTTTTGAGTCAGATATGATTAGTATTCAGGGCCTTCTCCTCATCCTATCCCTGTTCTCCAGCAAAAATGCAAGCTGGTCTAAGAAAACACAAGAGAGAAAGATGGACTCAAGATAAATAATATTCATATTTTACCAAAAAAAACACAAAAACTAAAAATATTCTTCCTAGTGTCTTGTCAGGAATTTCTAATATATTTTAGCAATGGGATTGAAATATAAAGTAAGTTGAATCTTGTTGTATTCAGGTTTCAGACCACTATCACTTTAACAAATAAAAATGCCATCCAAAAAAGAACTCAGTGATACCAAAATCTATTTTCGAGGTAAACTATGGGCAACAAACATCATTGAGAATATAGCAATGATGCTATACACACAGACAAAACAGTTAAAAACAACAACAAAACAAAACAGACAAACAAACAAAAACAGAGCACCATGAAGGGGAAAAAGAGCAATACTTTATATTCCTGACCCTTCTTCTACAAGATTTTAGGATTGTTACCTAGAAAGCATATGGAAGAAAAATGTCAAGACTCTTGGCATAAGCATAGAGCCATATGATGTAAAAATAGATGGAAAAATGCCAGGGAATCCTTAAGAAGCATAATTGCACAGATGACCTGCAAGTCACTTGGAACATAATTTTGTTATATACCTGTAGAAATCCTTAAGAAGATTCATTGTAAGAGTAAGAAAATGTACTGCTAAGATAAGTTTAATATTAATTAAAACACATTATTAAAAGTATAACATAACCAAGCAATATAATTTTTCTGACCAGCTCCTATTAAAATTTATTTTGATTAAATAGAAGTCTCAATTATCCATAGCTTTTGCTAATACATTACGCTTAGAAGAAAGACTCAAAATGATAAGAGAGTCAAATGATACTATACAATATATAGAAATTCTAGTTACTATAATTCAGAACCCATGCAGCCATCTCTCACACAGCCTTCTTACTCTTCTCATCATTGTGATACAGTGAGAGATGATGTTGCAAATGGAACGTCTGAGATACTGCAAGAACTTTCAACACTAGATAAATATTAGAATTATTACATGGCATGCACTTATAGAAAAATAAGGAGAAGAGTTTTAGATCAAATATAATCAGCATTAGCATAAAAAATGAATAATAAGGTACCATTTCTAAAGTTCATTACTTAAATCTTAATTAAGGATGTTCTTTGCTCAAAAAATTTAAAGACATCAAAAAGAACTACACTTCTATTTCCAGCAACATGATGGACTGAGAAATGCAAACTTTCGAATGATTGTAAAAGTATAAAATTAACAAAACACACTTAGAAAGTGCTGATGACATAAAACTTAACATTTTTTAGACACATAATTTGAGAGTGTAAATAGAAAGTACCTGCCAATGTATCATAAATACAGAGGAAAATTAAAGACAGATTTCACAGAGACCAGAGAGGAGAGGCAGAGAAGGTACTGTTATCCAGGTATAGGCCATGAGAAGTATGGTGTGGATGTTAAAATTTTCTTATGGAAGGAAGATACAACTTTGCATCCATAGGAGGCAATGGGACCTCAGTATAAGTTTAGAACTCAGGAAAGGTAGTTCCCCACATTACAGTAAAAAAATAATTTGGCCCCAACAGTCCAAAAAATTAATAAAAGACAAACATCTCAATCTTAAGCTTGCATCACATACTGTTTTGTAGACTAAACTCACTCTACTAGTATAGTGTGAGATTTTCACACTGAAAAATTTAACATGAAATCTGGTTCTAGACTGATGAAATTCTCAGTCTCCTAGCAAATTACATTCTCTCTGTAGCCACATTTCTACAGGGCAAGACAGCCCAGACCTACATACAAAGAGCAGTCCTTACCAAAGAGAAGTTTGCAAGCAAAAATTATAAACCATGTAAATAGAGTGATTGTCAATGGAGAGAACAAACAGCTAAATTAGTTCTCAATGAATCAGGTTATAATGCCATGTGAAAAAGGCTATTATATAAGGGACTTAAACAATTAAGGAGATAAAAGAGAGTACAAATACAATAATAATAATTAAAAAACCCAGAATACTGTGGGGACTCAGAAAGACAGACACACTAAAGGGAGAAACGTCAGGTTATCAGAAAAGAAAAATACAGATAATGAAACTTATTTAAATAAAGCAACCCAAAATAAAGGGTAAGATATCAGATTAGATGTAGACAAAGAAATAATCAGTAAACTGGAAGATAGCTTGAAGAAATTTCACAAAATTTAGCACAAAGAGGTAAACAGAAGAAAAAAGTAAAGTCACGTTAGCAGGTATAGAGATGGTGAATTTGTGAAGTACTTCCAAAAGAAGAAATTAGAGAGAAGACTAGAGGCTCACCATTCAAAGAGAAAATGATTGAGGTTTTACTTCCCTTTATATAATATGCCTTTATATAATATAACTTCAATTTTAAGGAGCACACTAATTCATACATATAAACCACATATGTCTTTATCATAGAAAAACCACAGAGAATTAAAAAAGCAGGATTGGGGATACCTTAAAGACAATCAGAAAGAATGGCAGATTATTTTAAAATAAAATTTAAAAAAATGACAGCAAACCAATCACCAGCAATAGAAGAGTTAGAACTGTGAAATAATATCATCAAAGATGCTGAGAGGCTGGGCAGATAATTTTCGACAAAGGAGCCAAAAATATACAATGGAGAAAAGAAAGCCTATTCAATAAATGGTGTTGGGAAAATTGGAAAGCCACATACAAAAGAAAGAAGCTAGACTGCTACCTGTCACCATATACCAAAATTAACTCAAAAATGGATCACAGACCTAAACATAAGACCTGAAACAATAACTGCATAGAAGAAAGCATAGGTACTAAACTTATGGACCTTGGGTACATAAAAGACATTATGAATTTGAATTCAAGGCAAGGGAAATGAAAACTAAAATAAATGAATGGGACTATACCAAACCAGAAAGCTTCTTCACAGTAAAAAAAATACAACAAAACAAAGAGGCAACCAACCAAATGGGAGAAGATATTTGCAAACAATCCCTCCAATAAGGGGCTAATATCCAAAATATATAAAGAACTTGTACAACTCAACAACAAAAAAACAAACAATACAATTAAAAAAAATAGGCGGAGGACTTGAACAAACACTTCTCCCAAGAAGACATACAAACGGCCAACAGATATATGAAAGATGCTCAACTTCACTAGCTATTAGAGAAACACAAATCAAACCCACAATGAGATACCACCTCACACCTGTTAGAATGGTTATCATCAAGACAAATAATAACAAGTACTGGAGAGGCTGTGGTGAAAAAGGAACCACTGTTGGTGGGAATGTAAATTGGTACAACCACTATGGAAGGCAGTGTGGAGGTTCCTCAAAAAAGTAAGAATATAATTCTCATATGACCCACCAATCCCTTTCCTGAGTATCTACCCAAAAAATATGAAAACATTTATCCATAAAGATATTCATTACAGAATTATTTACAGTGGCCAAGACATGGAAAGAACCAAAGTGCCCTTCGATAGATGATTCAATAAAGAAGATGTAATATATATATATATATATATATATACACACACACACACACACACACACACACAATGGAATACTACTCTGCCATAAGAAAAGATGAAATACTGCCATTTGCAACAACATGGATGGATCTTGAGATTATTATGCTAAACAAAATAAGCCAGACAAAAATTTGAGAACCATCTGACTTAATTCATATGTGGGATATAAAACTGAAGGCAATAAAGGAACAAGATAAACAAAGCAACAAACCTCATAGACACAGACAACAGTTTAGTGGTTATCAGAGTGTAAGAGGGGAGGGAGGTGGTAGAAGAATACAGAGGGGGTCAAATATCTGGTGATGGAAGGAGAACTGACTGAGTGGTGAGCATACAATGTGACTATATGATTATGATTATACCAGAGTTTATTAATCCATCCCCTTATTAAAAGGGTATTTAGTATACTCCCAATTTTTTCCTCTTACCATTTACAGAGATGATGAACATCTTTATGTACACATGTGAGAACTTGTCTAGAGTAATTTGCATAAAAGGGGAATTACCAGGGCTCGCACAATGAACATCTTCAACCTAATTGATGTCAAATGAACTGTCAAATGATTCATCCCACCAGGAGTCAATCAAAGTTCCTCTTATTTTATGTTCTCACCAACACTTATTAGATTTTTATCTTTTTACCCATCTGATGGGCAAAATCATCAGTAAACAGCCTTGCTTTGCCCTGATTAGTATACTTTTCATATGATTATTTGCCATTCTAATTTCCTCTTGTGTGAACAGACTGTCTATATTCTTTGTTTTTCTGTTGATTATCCACTCATAATTGATAAGAAAGAGTATTCTCCAATTGTTAAAAGTTGGGCTCTACATATGTTGGATGTAAAGCTTGTTAATTGCACCATTCAAATCTTCTTTACCATTAGTAGATATCAGTCTATTTAATCTGTACATTTCTGAGAAAGGTGTGATATAATGTCCCACCACGATTGTTTGTTTGTTTTAATTTTGCCATGTAATTTTATCAAGTTTGCCAGAGAGAGTGACAGATTGAGATTCTTATATTTCCTGGTGAATTTTCCCTTTCATAATTTTGTTTTTGCTGTTCTAAGATATTCAATTTTTATTCTTTTTTTAAATTAAAGTTTATTAGGGTGACAATGGTTAATAAAGTTACATAGATTTCAAGTGTACAATTCTGTAATACATCATCTATATATCACATTGCATGTTTTTTTTATTCTTTCTCTAAATGCTTTATTTTGACTCAGAATATCTAACTGCTAACTGCATAGTAATTTGCTAGTTTTTTTTTAATTTATTGGGGTGACAATTGTTAGTTAAAATTACATAGATTTCAGGTGTACAATTCTGTGTCACATCATCTATAAATTTCATTGTGTGTTCACCACGCAGAGTCAGTTCTCCTTCCATCACCATATATTTGATCCCCCTTACCCTCATCTCCCACCCCCCACCCCCCTTACCCTCTGGTAACCACTAAATTACGTTCCCCAGATTAATTTTCAAACCCCGTGGCCATCTTATGGTTACTGATTGTTTTATAATCCCCTCACCGTCCCCCTTACCCCCCCGCCCATCTAGCAACCCTCAGTTTTTCCTCTTTGTCTCCAAAACTGTTTCTGATTAGTTCATTCACTTATTCTTTTCTTTAGATTCCACATATAAGTGAGATCATATGGTACTTATCTTTCTCTGTCTGACTTATTTCACTTAACATAATGTTCTCTAGGTCCATCCATGTTGTTGCAAATGGTAAGATTTCTTTCTTCTTTATGGCTGTGTAATACTCCATTGTATAAATGTACCACAGTTTCTTAATCCAGTCATCTACCGATGGGCATTTCGGTTGTTTCCATGTCTTAGCTATTGTGTATAGTGCTGCAATAAACATAGGAGTGCATAAAGATTTTTGAATTGGAGTTTTGGATTTCTCCGGATAGATACCTAGGAGTGGAATTACTGGATCATAGGGTAGTTCCATTTTCAGATTTTTGAGATACCTCCATACTGTTTTCCATAGTGGCTGCACCAATCTGCAATCCCACCAACAGTGTATATTGCGTGTTTTAATGACTAGCCTTTAGCATTTATTTCAATAAAGTTATAGCAATAGTAATATTTTTCTAAAATTGCTCTCATTTTGCCTATACTCTTTACAGAAAACTTAGTTAAGTATAGAAATATGAATTAACAGTTGACAGTTTTTGCCTCTCAGCTTTTTTTTTGTATTTTATGCAATCATGATTTTTAGTCTTTTGAGAATTAGACTTTAACAACTTTGGAATTCATCAACCAAGGTGTTTAACAAAACTCACTTTACAGAAACAAGTAAATTGTGTTGACAGAGTGTATACTTTCTGGGCTTCTAAGCTCACATGTATCATCTCATGGGTCTCAGAGTGAATTCCAAATGGCTTTGCTGGTTTTCTGGTTCTTTTCCTCTAGTTCCATCCCCCTAGCCCCAACTGTCACCCCGTTCTCTTGTGGCTGGTAAATTATTCCTGTGTGTAGCAGTTAGAATTGCATATTTGACTTTATGATCTGATCCTTTGGTGATTGAGAGAAAACAGAATCCAGTTTGTTAGCTTTTTTCACTTGTGTCTGTTAGTGAACTTACATCAATTAAGAATTTCATGCACACTAGGAAGAAAAATAGTTGTTTGAGATCTAGACCAGTGAGTAGTTTGAGATTTATGTTTACTTCTGACTTGTGACTGAGCTGTAAAACAATCTATGTTTCTGTGTGCCTGTGATCAGAAAAGTACTTTCTCAACTGTGGAAAGTATTAATAGATTAATTTATTGCCTCTTAAGTTACGGGAACTTTGTTCTGATTCATTTGATGAGATAAATAAGTGCTTATGAAATAAAATATTCACCAAATTCATACACGTAAAGAAACCAAACTCCTAATAACTGCAAATGCACTAGAACCTTAAGGGAAAAAAAAATCCTTCTTACATTAATTGCTAGCTTAGAATAATTTTTTTGTACAAGAATTGAAATTTACATAATAGTGATGGATATTTGAACAAATTAGGCTGGTTTAGTGATTTCGATTTTAAAAATCAATAATAGTGTTTTATCTTTTCCTTGAATTAATCATTATGGAATATGAAGTAAGCATACATTTTTTTCTTTACTTTTTTTTTAAATTAAATGTATTGGGGTGACAGTAGTTAGTAAAATTACATAGGTTTCAAGTGTGCGTTTCTATGATCATCTATATAAGTTCTGACAATTAGGTTCGTGAACTAATCCTGGAAAAAGTGCCACATACTTCATTGCTGGATATCACTATGATCACCTTCGAAGTACTCCCCTTGGGAAGCTATGTACGGAGGCCATTGCCTAGTCCACCCTTCAAAGCAATTCTGGAACTCTTTTTCTGGAGTGGCCATCAAAGCAGTATTACCCTTGATGTGCTGAATGCCATCGAAATGTCTTCTTTTGATATTTCTTTTATCTTCGGGTAAAGAAAGAAGTCATTGGGGGTCAGTTCAGGTGAGTAGGGAGGGTGTTCCAACACAGTTATTTGTTTACTGGCTAAAAACTCCTTCACAGACAGTGTCGTGTGAGCTGGTGCATTCTTGTAATGCAAGAGCCATGAATTATTGGCAAAAAGTTCAGGTTGTTTTTGTCTAACTTTTTGCATGCAGCCTTTTCAGCACTTCCAAATAGTAAACTTGCTTAACTGTTTGTCCAGTTTGGTACAAATTCATAATGAATAAACCCTCCGATAGCAAAAAATGTTAGTGACATCATTTTGACTCTTGATTTGGACTGATGGAACTTTTTTGGTCGTGGAGAATTGGCTGACTTCCATTGTGCACTTTGACGCTTTGTTTCAGGGTCCCATGTTTCATCACCAGTGATAACACGGCGCAGTACATTGTCTTGCCTCTCTGAAAGGTCTTGGCAAACTTTGTCTCTCCTTTGCTTTTGTTCATCGGTGAGCTCCTTCAGGACCATTTGTGCACACACCTTTCTCATGTCAAGATTTTCAGTTAAAATTGTCCTATTTCCCTATCAATGTTCACTTGGTCTGCTATGCTTCTCACAGCTGACAATTTTGACATACAATTCGATGAATTTTTGCAATGTTTTCATCAGTTTTGCTCGTTCCAGGCCACTTTGACCTCTCTTCATCTGTGACACATTCTCTCCCCTCAGAAAAACATTTAATCCGTTTGTACACTGCCATTTTTTTCATGGCATTATCCCTATAAATTTGGACTAACATCTCCCTGATTTCACTTCCACTCTTGCCAAGTTTAACAAGAAATTTAATGATTGTTGGTTGCTCTAATTCAAGCTCAGACATTCTCGCGATGGCACACAAAAACACACAACAACAATAATGAACATCACTCAGCAAGACACTGTCACATGTCACTACGAGCAGAGCGACATTATGAAACCTTACTGAGCTGTTTGTACAGTGCTGCCAACGTGGTACCCATGATGGTAAGTTCGCGAACTCAGTCATCAAACTTCGTAAGCCATAATGAAAATGAATAAACTGGAACTACATGAATTCAGATATATTAAATCTCTGAAACATAATATATTCCTGATAAATAATGTTGGATGACAAAAATTATATAAATGATATACATGGTTTAAATATATATATACATACACGCACACCACAGACACCCCCCCACACACACACCACATACACACACACACACACGTAAAATTTAAAACTATGTAAGATTTCACTATATGTTTAAGCGAAAATAAAGGGGTGCTGGTTAGACACCACTACATGCTACTGGTTACTTTTGAGGAATGATTCCCCCCCAAAAAAAACAGAGGCACTTTTACTAAGAACAAGGGAATGTCATGTAAGGAAAAATGAAATGTTCATTATACACCTTGTGTTAATTTTATGTGGAGAAAACTATGCTTTGTAAATTACTATCATGAAATATTGTTGGTGTTCCGGTTTGAGAGAATTATGAGGAAAATTTTAGCACATGGGTAAGGAGGAAGTTTGAAGGAAGCTGGGATTTATAAGGTCTCTCACGACTTTGGTTATTAACTAGCGTCCATTATGCTGCACACCTTACTCCTCTGGGCAGGTTAGTCCAAGTGGCAAATAAAGTAGATTTTCACTATCTTTGTTTATCTTGATCTCTATTATTTTTTGGTGACCATTTATTATGTCATAACCTCCTCAAGGGTTAGTGCAGGACAAGTCATGGGATTATGGTAACGTAACAAACAGGGCTTTTTTTCAACTTTGCCTTGCTGGCATTTAACATCACAATGACTTTGTGAGCTATATCGTATCACTAACCTTATTTTCAAATATAGGAAACTAAAGCTTGGAATGAAGTGACCTCATACATCTTATTCAAGTAGCAAGCAGGCGAATTGATATCTCAACTAATACATCTTTCCGTTACTCATCACATGAACTCAGGAGTATAACTTTAGGTCTATTATGTACATTACCCACAGAGAACTTTCTAAGGAAACAGTCATCAATTATTTTTTCACTGCGTTTGACAACTAAAGAGCAGTTGTGATAGATCAGTAGTGGTGGATATCGTCATGTCTATTAATTAGAGCAGATGCATAAGCTAGCACATGAGAGGCAGTCCACATAGGGACTAGATTGAATTTTAAATAATTGGCTGTGAAAAAAAGAGAAATATTTTCCCAATGTTTCTTTAAAATGTTACATCTCACATCAATATTACTTTCAAATTCTGCTGAGATAATGACAAAAGGATGATTATTTTCAAGCACAGTCATTTTGTCCCATTTTTTGACAAAAATTACATATATATTTAAACTCATTAATATCTGATGGTAGATTTTTTAAAAAAACTAGAATATAGCTTTAATAATGGGAACCTGCTATGATGTGTTTTAAAATTGTTCCAAATAATTACTGTTACTTTGTTCCTCACTTCTTACTGGACTGCTGATAATACAGTTTCAACTTTCACTCACCTACCTCCCCCGTGCACTTTAATCATGCTGTTACAAATGGTTCAAAAATTACTATTTTAAAAGGGCATTTCAAATACAATGGCATGATATAGTTCTCCATTTATAGTTTTACTCTTTCATCTCTCAGACCTCTATGCTATAGGCACGTGTTGTAATACAAGTGCAATCAAAGCTGAGACTTAAGACTGGCTAATTGAGTTGTCAAACACAGGTCTGATGTGTGCCTGATGTGTGAACATTGGTTAGAGCCTCTTTAACCCTTAGAATCAGCAAAAATCCTTCCTAGAGAACCTCCAATTCTATAATTTCCAATCTTCAGTTAATTCTGGACCCCAAATCTCTCTTCTTTCCTTGAGCATAAGTTTTTGAGAATCCATTTGGGGCCAGGTCTGTATCAGCAACCCTGATACAATATCCAGTAGTTCCTAATCTCATGAGCCATCCTATTTTCTGTCCTTTTGGAGTTTTTCTTCCCAAATCTATGAGCCATATACTTCTAATATACTTTTTTTTTTCTTAATTTATCGTGCACTGGTTTCTGTTGTGTGCAACCACAGAACACCCAACAATACAGACGTTCTTGAGTGGTTTCCTAGATTCCAGAAACAGGACAAGGTAGCCTACAGGGGGTGACTGGAACCGCAATAAAACAGAGCAGTGGATATTAGTCAGCATGATTTAGAAAACATGACAATGAAATAGTGAAGCCAAATACAAAGAACGGAAATGAAATCATGCACAGGAAATAGCTAGACAAGAGGGGTCAAGAGGAAACTGGCATGTAATAGAATATGGTTGGGGGGAAAAAAAAGCAAGAATGGCTCTGAGTGACTTTAGATTCAGATTTAGAATTTTAATTGGTTGGTATTCAGAATTCAACATAACGTGAATGCATAGCGTACAGCTAGCTACTGATGAAATTCTGAAATCTACTTTCAAAATGAAAAAAGAAATCCTAGTTAAAAACATGTACTTATCATTTATTAGTCTGAATTGATTGTTTAAAATGCCAAATCTCTGCTTGGGTCAGACGATAAAAAATACATCAATAAAATAAAATAAGTGAATAATCAAACAAGTAACCAGTAACACTGGTTACATCATGTCACTTGGAAGTTAGTTCAATTGGTCATTGACCTCATTAAAAAGGTTTTCCCTTTTTTTTAGGATGGAATTTTGAGACACCATAACAACACAAGTGGTTAGATAGAGAGTTTCAGAACTCTTCAAAATCATGCTCAAGTTAGGATTGTCTTTAAACATGAATGCAGAGAATGTTTGATCTTTCAAAATGCAGGATCTTATAGAAAAGGGAAATTTAATAAGAAAAGAAAAAAATTTAGAGACTAGTGATTTTGTTCCATCTAGTGTGCTATGCATAAATTTTACCACCTTTTGACGATTATTTACCCATAATCAGCCCACATATTTCTAGCCATGCAAGTCATCATGACATTTTGTCCAACCATGAATCATCACACATTAGAAAAAATAGCCTACAGTACAGTCACAACGTTACTGACTTACGTGGAAAAATAGTTTAACAAACCCCACTTGCTTGGTTAGAATATTATTTGTCATAGATGGACTGGGAATCCTGAAGTGAGGTAAATAAACAAACTGGATAAAAAGGTATTAGTGAACAGCAATATTAGGAAGATATTTAGACTCTATGACCAGAAAAAAAAAAACACTGCTTTCTAATGTTTTTCTTTTTTTTTCAAATAATCTAAATGCATGAAGATTTCACTCTTTTTTTTTTTTTCCTGAGTATGTGCTGATATCACTCTCATTCCTGGTAAAAACACCTTGTGAATAAGCACATCCGGGTTGATCCAAAGCCTTATATTCATTCATTAATCTATTCTCTCCCTCTGACTCTGCACACGCGCGCACACACACACACGTAAAGGCGCCTTCCTGCTTGCCAATATTGTGCAATTGAAATCTCAGGATAAAAAGGAGTTTTCCCCAACATCAGAGGGGAACATTAATCATGGTAAAACATTTTTATATCAACAGCCAGATTTCTCCTGACAATTTATGTCTGCTAACATGCTCAGTAACTGATAAAGGCCTTAATTGCCTTCATGACTGACTCACTGCTAGGTGATTACAAGAAACCTCAAGGAGAATGCCTGTTTGAGACTGAAGTCTACAAAAAGGAAGAATTCGTCAATAAAGGGAAAAATAACAAGAATCACAGGGGTGAGTGCCTTGCTTATCATGAAGTTTCTACTCTGCTCAGTATCGTTCCACAAACATTTTCTTCATGCCTACCATGTGCCAGGTGCTGAACTCATCAGAATGCAGTCTCCTTAAAGAAACTGGGTTACAACAAAGCAAGTCAGAGAGCAGAAAGGCATGCCCCCTGGATAGAGACATCCAAAGGGAATATAGTTCAGGTGATTTTTAGGGAGAGGCTAATATTAGGTTGGTGCAAAAGTCATTGCGGTTTTTGCAATTATTTTTAACCTTTCAAACCACAATGACTTTTGCTCCAACCTAATAGAAAGAAAAACTTAAGTATAAAACTACAACACACACACACACACACGAGTAAAATGGTAAAGGCAAAGTCCCTTTAAAATAAAATACACACAGACCTAAGGGACTTCTCTAACTTCAAGTTTAAAAAGAATTTACACATTATAGTGATGGACAAGCTCATAAATACAAAGAAATAATAAAATAGGACAGTGACCTATAAAAATAATCTGTATTCAATAAAGACGCTTATCACAAAAGGCATTTGTTTATACTTTAATTCCACACACACAAAAAATGCCATTGCAAAATGAGTTCCATGATGAAATAAATTTTCAAAGCACTGGGTTAAGTTAAATTTGTTTCTTAATTGTGGGACTTTGCAGAGCCTTTATACTATGAAAACACTGAGAATCTTCTAGAAAAAAAAAGTAAAATATATTTTCCATATTTATTTGGCCGTAGAATTCTTTTGGTTCAGAGATTTGCAACACTAGTGTTTTATGAAAGATACTTAGGAAACTGGTCCAGATGATTACTGAGTATCTTCAACTGTTTAGCATATCAGTTATAAATTCATTGACTATAGGCGATGACTTACTGGGACTCAATCCATGCATTCTTGTTTGTTGTCCTAATTACCTGAACTTCTGGTGCTAACCTGGGGTACTTAACATCACTTGGACTGTAGAATCATATGCCCCCACATATGAAAAATCTCTCCTTTTTACTCCTGGGGGTCTTTATAGATTTGCCACCTTCCCCCAGCTCTCCAAACGGCATTGCTAAATTTCTAATCTGATTTTCAACTTTCAGTCCTCCAAGGAAAGTTGTTCGTAATATGTAATCTTAGAATAGGTTGGAAGACTGGAGCAAAGGATGAGGAGGAAGTGAAGAATGTAGTAAAACATTATGTAGATCTATATTTGAGGTCATAATTTCACATGCAGGTAACTGACATGAATTAAATAGTCAGAGTGCTAGCTTATGGGATTGGAAATGATAGTTTTTCACAGCCACAAATAACTCATTTTCTTATTACCTGCAATCATCTTGGCCAGCCTTTTAATTTCCCACTTTTGATAAAGACATGAACGCAGAGAAAGGTTTGCTATTTATGGGGGGGAATGAGAGTGCAAAAGCTAGGCGGCATGGTGAACAGTTAGCCTTGAACATCAGAAAGACCATAAAGGACAGGGCTGTGCTGCGCTGGTATTGCGGACGATGTGTGTCCTGACCACAGGTGACATTCTCTGCTACTGGATGTGATTCAGCTGTAATCACTAGCTAAGGAAACAGGCAGTGCACCAAGGCATTCTGACTTTATTGTAAAAGATGCCATCTGATAGTCAGATATGGGAAATCTCTGGCTTTTAAATATTATTTCAGTATTTTTATAGAACCTTGGGAAAGGAAACATGTCCGTAGGGACTGCAAGTTGGAGATTTCAGGTTGAGGAGAAATGAAAGTCTTATGGTGCTGGGTAGGAAGATACTGTTGGAAAAGACTTGGTAATTAAGAAGTTCTGAAGTGTTCGGTGTGAAAGGAAACTGGAAAGAATTGGAGACAGCAGCGCCACAAGCTTCACAAACTGCATGTCCTATGTATCCTTTGAAGACATATGTAAAAACAACTTTCTTGTTACTTGTCTTTGCCTGTTTAGACAGTGTGAATCACAGCTTCAATGGGGCTACGAGAATATAAAGATGTTATTTTTATAATGGTGTGTATGTGTGGCGGGGGAAGACTGGGTCAGTTTACAAAATAGCCAAGCAAATTTTGGGGGCAAAGGAAACTAACGGTAGTGAGAGGACAGCATGGAGCCCCTGGTGCATTTTAAGTCTCCCAGGACACAAGATGCATGTCTTCTATCTGTTCTGATACCCAGTGACAGTTGGAGGAAATGCCAGTTTCCTCTGATGAAACAAGGAGGCTGTTTGCATTAAGATAGTCTTTCTAGAGAAGAGATAAATAGTATGGGCTTTAGAATAAAACCAACCTTGGATCTGAATCCTGACTCCATCCTTTACTAACTGGGAACTTTGTGAAAATCACTTACGTTTCAAAGTTTCAGCATCCTCGTGACAAATAGGAAGGCAAATGCCTATCTCACAGCATTGACATAAGAAAAAATGAGGTCACGTGTCTTCAATAGTGAGATCTTACTTAGTCCAATGTCCTACAGACATCAGAGATTACCCCTCAAATTTTATCAGCTGATTATATATTGTGTTTTACTTTTATGGCTTATAATGAAGGGAGTTTGCTTATAATGAAATCCATATAAAATTGTTCATATCACTGGACATTCTCTGGTTTACTATGTTTGAAATATCAGAACATCATCAGGGAAGATTCTAACCTGTAATAATCTCAACCAATGTTGGTCTGGAGTATTACAAATTTACATTAAAAGAAGAAGAAGAAAAAAAGCCAAAAAAATGTAACATGTAGTCAAGGATTACTGTTGGTGATATGAGCTAAAACGGATAAGCATCAGCGACCTTAAAAATAACTTTTTCTAAGTCATTTTAGAAAGCAGCGCAGTACATGGTTACTCTTCCGAGGAACACGGAGTACTGAAAGAAAAAAGTAAACTTTTTATCAACACAAAGTGACATTGTCCTTACATTTTGTTATTGGGTACTTGTGCTAGGTCAACAATTTCACCTATGGCTTCATACACTGATTTCCAACAATGTAGGTAAAAGTCAAGATAACATGCTCTGGAAAACTACAAGATGATTCAAAAATTAGGTCTAGAGATGACAAAAAAAACACACAAAAAAACAAACAAACAAAAAAAAACTGGGCTTAAAGATGCTTACGAAACATTTGAACATAACTATTTTACGAAAAGAAAAAGAAGAATAATTCTGAACGAATGTGTCATTCATTATATGAATTAAATGTGTATAGAATAAAATTAGTAAAGTATGTAAATTGATATTTGAGTATTTCATCTACACACGTAACAGTTACATATACAATCGGCTCAAAACAAACTTGTTTTGAATCATGTTATAGGGAGAATGGAAGGTTGTTTTATATTGGGGGATAGATAACAAATAGATATATCTGGTCCAATAACGACTTGGTCATTCCCTATAGTACAGAATGTTCCCCAAGGGCTGGGTCTATAGTACTGAACTCAACTTAAGTTACACAGAGCTGGGGCACACGGGGAAGTTGCATTTCATCTACTTTGATATCATGAGTTAAAAAATGCCCCCTCCTGTCCCTGAATACCTTAAGGACTTGAGTGCCAATGAATATCAATGCAGAATACATGCGGAAAAGACAAACTCAAAATCAGAACTGTTTATACTCTATGTGCGGAACACTTAGCCATTCTGTCCTGAGTTCTGCAAGACAAGCCCATCAGCGGGGCCACTTCATGCTAATAGAAAATCAGCTGACATATTGCAGCAACCTGCAACGGAAAGTTTTCATTGGCCAGTCTCTGAATGAATAGAGAAAGACATTTATGTCAAATGGTAATCGAGTAAATAATGAAGAAAGTCAAACTACATGAAGGGGAGGAAAGAATAAAACTGTTCACTGTGAAGAATTAAGCTGACAGAAGCACTGAAATAAACTGTAAGAACCTGTCCGACTGCATTCTGAAGCGTAATTTATGAAAATCAGGGGATGGAAGACAGTTTCTTAAAAGAACTGCACTTACATTTGTCTACCTATATTTTATTGAGGTGAGGACTACAGAGACTACATTTCACACTCTCCTGCATCCAGAATGGCCATTCCATCAGCATTCATTGGTAAGATATGCATGGAAGTGATGTGCAGCGCTTCTGGAACGACGCCTTGAAGAAACATGTGACTCTCGCCTGCAGTCTCTGAATGTCCGCAGCTCGACACGCTGACTAGAATAAGGCTGCAGCGTAGTGATGCTCAAACTCTAGCGTTCATCAGATTCACCCGGAGGACTTGTGCAAACACAGATTTCTGGGCCCAGCCCCATAGTTTCTGACTCAGTACATGTGGGATGAAGCCTTATAATTCGCACCTCTAATAAGTTCTCAGGAGATGCTTCTGCTGCTGGTATAGGAGGAGCCCTCTCTGAGGGACAGAGGAGCCATGTGGTGAGAGCAGTTTGGGACCTAGAATCACTGTGCGGACAAAAGTCACCTGCTGATTATGGATACACGCGGACGCTTCTTTTATATTTGCAACTTTATATATTTGGGGGGGTCTATTTCTGGAGCAGCTATCATTATCCTAACTAGTAGAGAGACCAAAGGAATAACGGATGTTGGAAGATGGTATGAATATTTAACTGGACCTTGAGGCAAATACAGAAGAGAAAATGTTTCAGCTGATGTGAAGGAACAATTATAAGTAAGGAACCAGTTGTGGGAAAGAAAAAACAAAAGGAGTGAATTAGAGATGAGAGTAGAAATAGCAGTTCTGGTGTGGTTGGGGCAGGTGAACTTCGAAGGAGACGGACTTAGTCAGAGAAAAGGATTAGTTAGCATCAGCAAACACTGGGACTCTAAGTCTTAACATAGAAAACGGAGTCCCTGGTAATATGGTCTAAAACACCAGACTGAGTGGAAAATTGAACTCAAATGGAAGAATCAAAAAGTTACTAAACAAGAGACTACCCAGACTGAAAAAAAGTCACTGCTTCGAGTCTGATTGCCTGAAGTTTAGATTAGAGCACTGAAGGTGTGGACCTCAGGGGGCTGTGTAGATCCCATTACCATCACAGAATTATACAGATTTAGCTACTAGAGGGATCTTATGACAACGTCACTTGATCAATCAGAGCCTCAATTTCCTTTTCTACAAAATAAGAATAATGGCCTTTCAGGGTTTTTTGTAAGGATTAAATGCGAGTGTGTATGAAAAGCAGTAAGCACAGTGCGTTGCTACAAGCCCACACTAATTTTTAGCTATAAGACCAGAATTAAAGAGGAAGAAGTGGAGAGGAAAGAATAAACTCAAGGGACACTACCAAAGAAGCACTTCAAGGACTTTGTAACAAATAACACGTGGAAGGGATACATAGGCCTCAGGTTAAGAAGTCCAACCTATTATGACTGAAAAGAGGTGGATAAGAGATAGAAATGGTGAAGATAGGAAGACGAAAGACAAAGAAGCGTTGTGTTTCACTTTTATTCCTCTGTGTTCAGTCCACATTTGATCAGAAGGGTTTATGGAAACCCTTGAACAAAATGGGCTGTTGGGATGTTTGGCCACTGCAGAGCTCCAAACAACTATGGCAAAACTATGGCATGGTTGGCATACTTACTTAAAATAGGAACTCATTCCCTGCCAATCTGGATGGGTCTATGATAGGGAGATTTACTCTAAATTTAATTTGGGGCAATGGAGAGAATATTTTCTAAGTTGAAAATGACTCATTCCCAAGCAAACCTCATTAGCGTATCTGCAAATGTTACAGTTGACCCAGGAAGGGTTCAGAAAGTGGAAGAGTCCACTTTGGGATTTATCTATGGCTGTAGAGTAAGTGCCAAATACTCACTTTCACAAGGAAATGGAAGATATGACAGAGGTCTAGGCATGTTGTCTTAAACCCAAAGGCATTGTAAGGGGCAGCCTCGAAATATTTTTAAATGTGTTGTAATAGCACTGTAGCAACAACACTCCATTTAAATTCCAGAGCCATCCTTCTCACTAAACATACTTGAAGGCTTCTCTGGAACTATGATGACATTTTATCAATTTCACTAAGTGACTTGGATTGATTGAAAACTTGGGGAAGCTTAAAACACTAAAAAGGTGTTTTTCCCTGATGGATGTATTGTTTATTTTTAATACACTGTTTTCCTTCCATAACCCATCTCCCTGACCATTTTGTCTGGTTTCTCTTAGAGAGTCCAGGTACAGCGTGGGATCTTAGCTGAAGTTAAAAGTCCCAAAGTAGGTGGTAGGGTCTGTGATACAGGTTTTCTTGTTTTAGACTTACGATTTTTTGTGGTACCAGAGTTCACCTAGAATCCCCACCTTACTAGAAAGCATCAGATTAGCGATAATAGATGCAAATTAAATGATAAAATCACAAAGCATTGGGAAAGATATTTTTAAAAAGAAAATATATGTTGCGCGCTGAGCTCATCAGTGATGCATTTACCAGTGGGTGGTTTTATCGCCTACTTAATAATAGAACCAGAATAAGGAGACTGAGGAAAATATGAATCTTATAATTACCAATTTCCAGAGGAGAAATAAATGAAAATATTTCTTTTTCTCCCACACCATTACAGTTGTAACTAGACATTCCTGGGAGTAATTGTTCTCGTAGTGCCCCTGCAGAAAATGATTTTTCTCACAAGGAAGAGATTCACTGGAGAAATCAAACAAGCAATCCTAATGAAATTCATGAGATTTTTCTTAGTATTTCAACTTTCCACTTAGTTCTAGAGAAGAAAATCATGTCATCTACTTTCTACACAGACTGAAAACATGAAGACCTTCTGATGGCTCTTAAAATTTCAGAAAATCCATCATTCAGAAAACTGAGGTGGGTTATTAAAATTGCTACGGCTCGTGCTGGAACACATTGGAGTTGATATGGTTTAGACCATTTGCAAACAAATATGTTGTTAAAATCTGAAATCAGTGCTGCTACAATATTAAAATCACCTAGGCAAACAGACAGTGGATGATAAAAATAATATAAGCACGCTGTCACTCAACTATGGTCACTGTTATCTAATTTAAATAAAACATAATGAGAGCTCTGCCATAGTCAGCTAGGTACATAAATGGCTAGATTGATGGCTAACTATTAATTTGTAGTTTTTGTAATTTGTGGTCAATATATATGGGAGAGAGGAGTATGATTTAATTCATCATCTATAATTACTTCTTTGTAATAATATTGCTAATCACAACATCTTTGTACTTTTATTGAAAGCTGCAACTGTACCTTACCTTAATACATCACCAATTTTAAGATTTATAAACAACTTTTTCCAAATTGAACTTGATTTATTTTTTGAGACTCTGTGCATGAACACATCTTAGCTCAGCCACCTGCAGGTCTCAACTTCACCCAGTGGCTACACGAATGAAAAATGGGTAGCATTTGAAAGCAGAGTTGTTCTTCATCCATTATAGTGGCTAGCTATACACTCTAATCGAATCACTGACATTTATTCAAGTACTTATTACATGTTAGACACTGTACCTGAAATAAGCTGCAAAAATGGTCTCCTGGTCATTAGAGTCAGAATAATTGTGAAGACCTGAGACATATTCCCCAAGTCACAAATGGAAATCATTATCATTATTTTATAGGAAAATTCATATAATATGAGTTCAAATCAAGTTCAGACTTGTATATTATAATGGAAAATTTACATGCCACTTCTATAGCAGATTAATTTCTCTCTACAACAATCACTTTCTAGATTTTTTTTTATCACACTCCATTTTATGCATTTTTTTCTTATTTTCAGTAGACATTACTTTGCAAGTATACAACTGAAGGCACGTACATATTTTTATATGAATAACCTCACACGATAAAGAGAAAAGAAACCTTTGCTGATGTCAATGTCCTGATTTTATATTAAGACAAAGAGTCAACCCTTTTGCTACAGACTCTATATCAGGGCGCCAAATTCCCGAGTCTCTCATTCCTTGCTTGCAGTATGCAATTTGTAGCTGAGGGACTCAGGTGCCATGAGGGACTCATGGCATCTGCATACTTGTGGACACAGGAAGAAATGATGAAAAGAGTGAAGTAATTCAGATGACAGATTTCAGTCATCATCATGAGAAATGCCAGTTACCAAAGAAAGCCATGGTCTGGTGTCAAAGCTCTCCCAGCATTTCTGGAAGGAAACGTCCTTCCCTACCTTTAAAACAAAGGAATGCTGAAGAAGTTTCAGCAGTTTGGACTTTCTTCCCTATGACAAGAGTTTGCTTTATTTCTCAGCATCAATAACTGTGCAACAGTCTGCCTCTGTTTGTGCATCAATTTGATAATCAAAAAATTCAAACAATCAGCAACATATAGTCTGTGAATAAATATTTCAACTAAAATAGCCTCTGAAAAGAGCAGTAAACTATGTAACCTCTTACATCATAGTACCTCCTGCTCCTTCAAGAGGCCATGTATCAGATACATTATCATAGGTACGGATAGTAATTCCAATAAACTGAGCGTCTAAGTACCTGCTATGTACAACAACCACAATGAATAAATACTATTAACCAACAGACTTTAATAAACCTACTAAGCTCCAGTCTTATTTTAAACACTTAATATGTTTGAATCCACTTAATCCTTGCCATAACCCCATTGGGGATGTTATTATTTTCACATTTTACATATGAGGGACTGCAGGTACCCAGAAGTTTAATAACTTGTCCAAAGCCACAGACGTCATAAGTGGTGGGGATGGCAGTTAGGTAGGCAGTGTTGCTCTGGAGTCCAGGATCCCATCCATGATATTGCTAATTAAACAGCAGTGTTTCTCAAAATGTGGTAGCTGCCCCCAATAGCAACAGTCTCACCTGGGAATTTGGCAGAAATTCTTTGGCTCTAGCCTTGACATACCTAGTTGGCAGTTACCCTGGGGGGAATCCAAGGATTCTGCTTCAACCTAATTGTCTGTAGGTAATTGTGAGGCCAAATAAAGGCTGAGAATCTCTATTATGAGGAAGCAGACTTGAGCAGGATAGGTTCTGCCTTCAGTAAACTCTTGAGGTAGAAAATAACATCCAGTCTCTTATGCCAACTGTAAAAGCTGTGTTGGTCTTGGACTTGGAAGGATGGATGAGCTGTGTGCAGAGTGCATGCTTTCCATCCTGTGGACACATTAGAGATTCCAGGACTTACACATGTTTTATGTTTGTCGGCAAGTTTAGAAGTCTGGATTGAGGGCCCACCTAAGAAAAGGAACTGAAGCCAGAGTGAATAAAACTTACAGATTGTCTTGAAAATCACCATGCAAGGGAGTCAGGGAAAAATATCATCTCCGAGTCCCTCAGTCATTGCAATGTGACTTATAGCAAATAATTGATTTTAGTGCCTCTCAGGGAGGTAAGACATGGATCTTGTGAGGGGTTAATCTGGGGGGGGGGGGCTATGATTTCAAGACAATGGGGTACAGTAAAGGAATGCTGCGACTCTTACACCTCATACTCACATATATTTACTGTTTAGGAAATCCTAGTGCCTAGTATTCCTAAGTGATCCTCCTGTCCATGTGACCTATAATTTTAAATTTACATTCTGTGCATATAGCCTTGTCTTTTCAATGATGGGGCAATAGTTTAATAGGTTAATGGTTCAGAGTATTGGTTCTCAACTCAGACAGCCTGAGTTCAAACCCCAACTCTTCTTTTAACTTGCTATGTAAATTTGAGCAAGTTATAAGACTTCTTCTAATTTTTACTTCCTTCAATATCAGGTCCTAACTAAAAGGCTTAGGCAAGAATTAAACACATGTAAAATACATAATAAACACTCAGTAAATATCAGCCCTCTATAAATTAGACACTAAATTCATTATTGGAAGAGATAAACCTTTTTGTACCCTGCCAAGTGTTCTTTGAATGGAATGGATTAAAAAAGACACAAACTTTTGGCTAAGGTACTTTTGCTGATCTAATCAATATTCACAGTACACTGCTTACTAAAGTATACCTCTAGCTACTAGATTCTAAGCTTCTATAAGAGGGAGACCATATTTTATGAGCCTTTGGAATGGTCTAATGCATAGTAAGTGCTGAATAAATGTTTGTTAAACAAGGAAAACATGACCTGAATTTTATCATTATTTATATGTAATTTATCTCTATAACCCCTGCACAGACCACAATCTCCTTTAAATGATATTCTCCTATTTTTGCTTGAAGTTAGATCTATTGAATTTTCACCCCTAATGTAATCTCTAGAAGTGCTCTGAAATCTGAGGAAATGTTATTTTCCACACCTTCAGATGACTATAGCCTTTGGCTTTCACTCAGAGATATTGTATATCATTTTAGCAAGTGATTCTTCTTCAAAGCTCTTTTTCTCAAGCCAGAAGTGTGGCAACATTAACAATGCTTAAGAACTGTGGAGACCCAAGATGGCGGAGTAGATAAACACTGTGCCTCCTTCCTTCTATGAACACATTAAAATTACAACTAAATTACAGAACAATCAACCTGGAGAACCATCTGAAGTCTAGCTGAACAGAAGTTTTATAAATAAGGATATAAAGAAGAAGCTACATTGAGACTGGTAGGAGGGGGTGAAGACACAAAACAGGCTGGATGCAAACCTCTGTGCGACAGTTGAGAATCAAGAGGAATTTCTCCATTGTGGTGGTTCTCACCAGAGAAGCGAGGGACCCCAGCCCTACACCCGCCTCCCCAGCCCTGAGTACTGGTGCCAGGAAGAGGAGCCCCACAATATCTGACTGTGAAAACAGTGGGGATTCCAACCACCTGGGTGGGACAGACGGCCGTGGGAAACCTAGACGTGCTCTGAAAGGGTCCGCGCACAGACTCACACACTCACAGGCACTCACCTGGGCTGCAGTGGTGGGACTGTGACTTGGGGCATGTCAGAGGCATGTGGAGCCAACGGAGGTGTGTGGCTTTGAGGAGAGGGCTACAAGACAGTCATCATTTTCCCTGTGAAGAGGTCCTCCTCCCCACAGCCAGCAGGCAGGCACCATCTTTCCTATGTTGAACCCTCCCCCAATGGCCAAATCTGAATCTGATTGGCCTAGTGAGCTCCACCCTGCTGACTCAATGGGACCCCCAACTACCTAACTCCCCCAGAGGCACTTTCTTGGTGAGCAGCCAGTCGCACCCCATTGCACTCTTTCTCGGAAAACTATCAGAGTCCCAAGGACTCAGGCAGGAAATGACTGGCCTCAGTGTGCTCTGAAGATGTTTCTGAGTAGCTCCAGATTCAACACTGGCACCAAACCAGAATCTACATTAACCTGGTGAACATAACTCTTCCCACTCTAGTGACTCCCAGAGATGCTGCCTCACCCAACTCACATACCACACGAGGCTTCGTCAATGACTGAACCTTAAGGGAGCCAGCAGGTGGCAGCAAGCCTCTGGTGTCCTGGCTTTTTGTGGAGTGACCCCAGGCCTGGTACTGAGGGCAGTCATCCTCAGTTTGCAGCATGGCCTTTCCCAGATGCCTCCAGGTTTAACATAGGCAGCAATCAACCAGGGATCTCTTTGTAGTTCCTACCAGGTAGTTCCTGGCCAGTCACAGGCAGTGAGTGACCTAGGCCTGCACCTGAGCCCCCTCCCAAGAGGCCCCAGAACAAATATACTTGGAGGTTGGCTTCAGGCCACAGCAGAGCACCATCCAATTAGCCCCACAAGCAGCACATGCAGAGGGTGGTCTCAACAGGCACTACAGCCTATATGGGCAAATCCTATTCAGGAAGGTAAGCCCCCTCCACACCAGCCTTTAAGCTGTCGACTTAGCCAAACCCCACAAACAATCAGACTGAGGGCCAATCCCACCCACTGACAAGCCAATAGTAATCAAGGCTCTGCTATAATAGGAAAGCACATACAAGCCACAGAAGGGACACTCCTGGAGCATCCAGAGCAGGTAACCATGGAGACTGTGCCACTGGGCCCCACAGGGCACCTACTGCATAAGGCCACCCAGACAAGACTGGGAGACATAGCAGTTCTACCTAATACATAGTAACAAACACAGAGAGACAGCCAAAGTGAGGAAACAAAGAAATATGTCCCAAATGAAAGAACAGGAGAAAACTCCAGAAAGAGAACTAAATGAAATGGAGACAACCAAAATACCAGATACAGAGTTCAAAACAATGGTTATTAGGATGCTCAGGAACTTAGTGAGAACTTCAACACAGAGACAGCAAGTATTAAAAAACAAACAAACAAATAAACAACAACAACAACAACAACAAAACAGAAGCTATAAAAAAGAACCAGACAGAAGTAAAGAATATAATAATCAAAATGAAGAATGCACTAGAAGTAAAGATAAAGCAGAAGATTGAATCAGTGATTTGGAAGACAAGGTAGCAGAAGGCACCCAGTTGGAGTAGCAAAAAGAATAAAGAATCCCAAAAAGTGATGATGGTTTGGGATGTCTCTGGGACAACATCAAGCATAAAAACATTCACATCATGGGGGTGCTGGAGAAGAGGAAAAGCAAGGGGTTGAAAAAGTATTTGAAAAAATAATGACTTAATACCACCCTAACCTGGCAAGGGAGGTGGACATATAAGTCCAGGAAAAACAGAGAGTCCTGAACAAGATGAACCCAGACAGGCCCACAACAAGAAACATTATAATTAAAATGGCAAAGATTAAGGACAAGGGGAGAGTCCTGGAAGCAGCAAGACAAAGGCAATTAGTAACTTACGAGGGAGCTCCCGTAAGATTGTCAGCTGATTTCTCAACAGAAACTTTGCAGTCAGAAGGGATTGGCACAACTTGTTTAACGTGATGAAAGGCAAGGACTACTCTACCCAGCAAGACTATCATTTAAAATGAAAGAACAGATAAAGAGTTTCCCAGACAAGAAGAATCTGTAGGAATTCATCATCACCAAACCAGTTACAAGGAATGTTAACAGAGACTTCTTTAATACGTTACAAAATAATAAAATAAAATAAATTGTGAATAACTAAATGACAATAGCTACATATGTATCAACAATTAATTTCAATGTAAATAGGTTAAATGAACCAATCAAAAGACATAAGAGGGTTAAATGGATAAGAAAACAAAACACAGACACTGCCTACAGGAGTCTGTCTCACTTCGGATTGAAAGACACAGAGACTGAAAGTAAAAGGATGGAAAATGTATTTCATAAAAACGGAAATAAAAAGAAAAAACAACCAAAAAAATTGGGGTAGCAACACTTACACCAGACAAAATGGACTTTAAAACAATGGCTATAACAAAAGACAATGAAGGACCCAGTAATCCCACTTCAGAGTATTTATCCAAAGAAACCTGAAACACTACTTTGAAGGGACATGTGCATCCTTATATTCATTGCAGCATTTTTTACAATGGCCAAGATATGGAGGCAACATGGGTGTCTGTCTATGGAAGAACAGTTAAAGAAACGGTGATACATATATACAATGGAATATTGCTCAGCCAGGGAAGGAAATGGGTTCTTGTCATCTACGGCGGCATGGATGGCTCTGGAAGGTATTGTGCTGAGTAGAGTGTCAGACAGAGAAAGACAGATGCAATCTGATTTCATTTATATATGAAATCTAAAGAACAAAATAAACAAACAAACAAAACAGAAACAAGCTCATAGATACCAAAAAAAAAACATTTTGATGGTTGTCAGATGGGAGGGGCTTGGGGGATTAGGGGAAAGGATTAAGAAGCACAAATTAGTTGTTACACCATAGTCATGGGGATGTAAGGTATAGCATAGGAAATGTAGTCGGTAATATTGTAATAACTATGTATGGTGTCGGATGGGTACTAGATTTGTTGGGGTGACAGATGGAATGGGGTTGAGGGGCAGGGTGAAAAAGGTAAAGGGAGTAAGGAGTACACATTGGGAGTTACAAAATAGACATGTAGATGTAAAGTACAGCATAGGGAATATAATCAATGATATGGTAATAACTGTATAGTGCCAGGTGGGTACTAGACTAATCAGGGGGAATCACTTCTTAACTTATATAAATGTCTAACCACTAAGTTGTACACCTGAAATAAATATAAAATAAAAATGAATGTCAACCATATTTGAAAAATTCAAATAAGGTGAAAGGGAATAAGACATCCAAATTTCCAGGTATAAACAAATAAGTCATGGGCATGTAATGTACAGCATAGGAAATATAATCAATAATATTGTGACAGCGTGGTATGGTGTCAGATGGTTGCTGGACTTATCATGGTGATCACCTCGTTAGGTATATAAATGTTGAAGAACTATGGTGTACACCTGAAACTAATATAATATTGTATGTTAACTATATTTTTAATAAAAATCTTAAAAAAAAAAACAAAGCTTAAGAACAAAGAGCATTGTGTGTGTGATCTTTCTTCATTTCCATCATTTAGTTGTGTTTGTGCTTTGTTCCCTGCAGAAATCTATGGGAGCTTCAGGCGTTCTCTGCTGGTGCCAGAGAAGAAGCGGAGCACACACGGGAGAAGCAGTAAATATGGGCTCTTGGTTTCATGTGGTGCTACATGCAGATGCCTAAGTCCCATCCTTGAACTGCCTGAGCTTGTTGCAAAGACAATTCAGGTTGGCTTTTATGACAGACCTTTGATTTCACTCTGGGCTCTTGGTCAGAGATCGGCAGTTGTTACATTCTTTTGCTCATCATTTTTTTTTTCTTTCTTCAGGAAATAAATAGCATAAGTGATTAACCCAAAGCTGAGATAATATGGTTTAAGGCAAGGGCTGTTGCTTCTGGGGATGTCCTACTACTAACCGGGAGGAAATATGAAAGCACAATAATAGATGTTTGTGGAAAATGTGTAGAGTCATGGAGATACTGACTCTGGACACTGCAAGGTATCTAAAAAAGAAGAATCACACCATTCTTGCTCAGAGGAGCTTATTATTTAACTGAAGGAACATCAAAAACTATCCTAGTGACTGTACTGTGAAACTACTTATTCAACATATAAGGTGTCTTGAATGTTTGTGTTAGAATAAATATAATCGCATTACCTTACCCCTGAATTTTCAAAATCCTCTTTAAGAAAGTCATTTCTCAGCTTCACAAGAATCCAGACTTTTGGATAATGATCTTTAGAGCCAAAAATCGTATTAATTCCATGGCTTATGTTTTTCCCCTTCTGCTGTCCAAATGGACAGAGTCAGCAGTCAGTGGAGTCATTTTATATTTGGTAGAATGTGTTCTTTGAGATAGCTGAGCAATGACTGCTCAGTTATTTAGGAAAAACAATCCCACAGCTCGTTCCTACAGACACCCAGGGAGTACTCAGCAAAGCTCTTCAATTTACCTCTCCTAGCCTTACTGAGGTATGACTGACTTTGCACCTTGCTATGAAGGAGCCCATTATTCTTTAGAGTCAATTCCTTTAAAACATGGAACTTCTACGCAAGACACGCGAATCTCCTAGGCACTGTCTGCTTAACTATTGCTCCAGCTGACTCTAAAACCCTAGGGGGGTTGGAGCTCAGAGGATGGAAACTAACATTCTCTTAACTCAACAGGGTGTATTAATCTTAGATTCTATCAGAGAGCAGTAAATCTAAGACACTGTGCTTACATGAAATGTTCCTTTTAGCTAAAAACTTAGACCCTGTGGCCAATTATACTTTGTGCTTACTGAAAAGATATAGTCTCCATATGAGTTGAGCCTGCTTGAGAAAGGGAAAAGGCAGCAAGCTAGAAATGGAGCATAAGGGTTGGCACCTACTAACCACCTTGATCTTTGTCCTTTGGATTACTTTCCAGTCTGTTTTAAGTCTACACATTACTGAATGGCCTTTGAGCAGTCACTGTTACTTTGACAATTCATAAAATATGAAATGGATTTCTCCAGAGCTTTTCTGGAGAGATTCCAGATATTTAATCCTATCTATTCATAGTCGATGTTTGCGATACAACTATTATGATCCAGTTTGTATTATCAAATTACTGCCAAATATAATTTCTGTGGCTTGAGGATTTTTTATTCTTTAAATGTTATTGTATAAATTTGATGGTGTTGTTTTTTATTTTCTGAAACATTGAGATGTGAAAAGATAATATTATGAGCTGATGATGTCAGAAGTTTTTCTGGCCTGGAGAGGAGTCTCTCTTTATGAAATGACAGCAATTGCAGTGTTCAGTTGGTAGAAGGTCAAGCCTTATAGGCCAAACTTTATTACTATGATCATAAAATCATACAGAGTTAATTTGCTTCTTTTAATACCCAATTTTATAGTTTCGTTCAGGGGACATGAGCAACTGTTATTTCTACCATCATACCTCAAATGGAGAGAGTCTGTTAGTTTTAAGACCCATGGATGAATGATCCCCAGAAATACAGATATTTTTATAAAGCATCCATGATAATGAAATTCAAAAAGCAAGTATTCTCCATGTAGCCATGAGATGCTGTTTGGATTATCTAAGTACCACTCATAACACATTTGAAGATTCATGTGAGGGATATACGTTCTCAATTGAAGGAAACGATCTGTCGAGACTCTGCTGTTATTGGTTTTGTTGTAGATGTATTTGTACATGACTCAGAGGGGAATTAGGCAAAGATAGAAATCCATGATTTCAAAGCTTACTTATGCCACTTAGAAAGACTATTTGATATAGTGAAGATATTTTATCGTCTGGTTCAAGGTGGATTGTTTTTGACCACCGCTCAGCTCCGCTGTCCCAAGAGACTGTATGGAAACAGGAAGCTACAATTCAAGGCTGACCCTCACTACTAATCATGCGTGATCTTAGTTCTAGTTCTTTCCCTATAAATGAGATGAGCTATGTATCTTCCCCATCTCCTTCCCCCACACAAAGGTGTTGGGAGGACCACATTATACAACGAGTGGGAAGGAGCTATGTAAACTACAAACATTTGTACAAACTCAGAGCAGTAGTGACTCATGGGACACTGAGCTGGCCTTTACTTTCATGGTGTCATAGTGTCACTGTTATTTTACTTAGTGCCGCAAGAAATTGAAGTCTACTCTAGAAAAAGGAAAATTCCTATTGGATACACTTTCAAAATATATCTAATCTGACCACTTTTCATCCATGAAATCATAGATGTGATATGCTAGAATGTTTTTTAAACTACATTAAAATAAGTGATTATTAAAATTTTTAAATGCTCATTTATGCACACCTAAAATCGCTTCATCAATGATATCTATATCACCTCTTCAGAAACTATGGTCTAATTGATCCACCCGGCTTATTCTGACAATCCTGTCTCAAATAATCAGAGCAAGGCAAGAAAAATAGGCAATTAGACTGGCTGCACAAATCCTATCAGAAAGAACAAATCAGACTGCTGCTTCTCAATTACTCATGATGCCGTCTTGCCCATCTTGGGTCAAGTAGCTTTTCCAAGGTCCAATGTGAGTGGGGAGCAGGGTAAAGCCACTTATGGTGAAGCATGATTGAAGGGACCTGCTTGCTGAATGATGGATGGAGCAGTTTTCCGTCTAGCTGTTCCACTCAGAGTGAGCACTTTGGGAACCTGTTTCTGTCCTAGTGGAAGTGGTAGCAAAATAACAAAGTTTAGGGGAGAATTTGTCATCAGAATGTTCCTCAAGTGACTCGTGGCCTTGGTTCAGATACTTTGATGATGTCTTTTGTGGCAGAACGCAGGTTACGATGAATACGAATGTCACCGAGCTAGCATCTCTAACACACACCAGGCTATAAATATAAGGGGATCTGGGATCTGGTTTTCTCTTAGGCTCTTTATCAAAGCTAACGCTCAGAGAATTTTAATTCACGTTTAAAATGAAGAGCATCTGCAAAAAGACTAATAGGCTCAGTATAATAGAAAGTAGACGTACTAAAACGTACTAAGACATGAAAACAGACATCATAACATACCCGTCTCCACAAAAACTTCCCGGTGTTTCAACCATACCAAAACCTCAGTTCTAGGAACTGTAGGAATAAATCAGAAACCCGACCTGCAAGGGAATTTACCATATAGCATTCTATATCTAGTAAAATTCATGTCAGATAGGAATGCATTTAAAAGTAATAGGGTGAATGAATTAGCAGGGCCATAAACAGACAGGCTGCATTTTTCTTTCAGAATAATTCTGAAAGCTGACGTTTAGGGCCAATGTTAAGGTCCAATAATGTCATCAGAGATGTGGGTTTATTTTATTTAAATTTCCCCCCTGCTGTGTTTATCTTGTTGGCTTATTAACTCATCAGTGAAAGATGGCAGCGCCAGATCTCATGTCTGCATGGAAGGCATGGAGGGTTAAGGAGCAAAGTGTGTTGTTGCCTAGATCTCACGGACCAAAACCCAATCACCTGGTCACCTTTAAGCAGCAGTGAAGCTACAATACTAAGCGGAGGCCTAGCAGTGAGGGATTGGAAATAGTCTGGGGGCATACAAATCAATAGTTTCTGTTACATCAAATCTTCAGAGACTTCTGGGCTAGGCCACGTGATCTGGGTATGCACAGTGTCAATGACTTTTTGATCAACTAGCACAGGACACAAAAATCATGATAGAGAGTTAGTAAATTGTCCTGATCTATTATCCTCAGTAAGTCAACAACATGTCTTCATAGGCAAATCTTTGTTAACCCTAGAGTTCAGATAAGCCACAACCATTGCATGTCAGTAGGTAGCTCTGTGGTGTGACAGAAAAGCTGGGGTGTCAGCACTGGAGAGTCCTGGGTTCAAATCTTGTCTTTGAAACTTGGTAGCTAATAGCCCTGACCAAAATAACACCTGTTCAAAGCCTTACTTCCCCATCTATAATCTATCACTTATTTTTTTCGTAGCTTTCTTGTAGGACTTCTAATGTTCTTATATATTATTTGGAATAGTGTTCTTTCTTGTAGGACTTCTAATGTTCTTATATATTATTTGGAATAGTGTTCAGCTGAAAACAGATGCTTATTAAATGGTTCATTCTGGAATTATATGTGAGTTTAAAATCAGTTTGTGTTACACATCAGGGTAACCTGAGGGATTTGTTAAAAATGCAAATATCATGACAGCTCTTTAGACCTGATCAGTCAGAAACTCAGGTGATAGGGCTCAGGAATCTTTATTTCTTAATAAGCTTCATTGGAGAGTCAAGTGCAAAGCTTGGTGTGAAAAATCAAGAGCTCCAATTGCTTTTCCGTTGAGGGAATAAATTCTACAAGGGAATAGCAAGATGATTTTTGATGTTAAATGTAGAAAGAGAATTTTGCACTTAGATAATACCAAAGATCGGAAATTTAAATATAGAAATTAATATAAATATAAATAAGTTAGCATGGATTTTATAATCAGTTTTTCCTTGCAAACCCAAATCAAATTTTGCATCATGGTCCCCCTTACCCTCATCTATCACTCCCCTACCCTCTTATCCTCTGGTAACCACTGAACTATTGTCTGTGTCTATGAGTTTTGTTTCTTCATCTCTTTGTCTTGTTCTTTTACTGCTTTCCATTTTATATACCACATGTCAAATGAAATCATATGGTTCTCGACTTTTTCTGACTCATTTTACTTAGCATAATAATCTCAAGACCCATACATGTTGTCACAAATGGCACTAAGGGTAAAGGGGATCAAATATATGGTGATGGAAAGAGAACTGACTCGGGGTGGTGAACACCCAATGTGATATACAGATGATGGATTACAGAATTGTACACCTCAAATCTATGTAACTTTGCTAACAATTGTCACCCCAATAAACTTTAATTAAAATAAAAAAATTCCATCATGGAATTATATTCAAATTGAGAAAAAAAGACCCACAATACTGTTTTCACCTCCCTCCCTCCTTTCCTTCCTTCCTTCCTTCCTTCCTTCCTTCCTTCCTTCCTTCCTTCCTTCCTTCCTTCCTTCCTTCCTACCTTCTCTTCTTCTTCTTCTTCTTCTCCTCTCTCTCTCTCTCTCCCTCTCCCTCCCTCTTTCCCTCCCTCCCTCCTTCTCTCCCTCCCTCCCTTCCTCCCTCTTTCCCTCCCTCCCTCCATATATATCTTTCTTTGTTTCATTCTTTCTTTTGCCAGAGTGGAGTTACCAGTATTTTGGATTGGCAAAATAATAATGAGGAAATATAAACCTGAGATCTTGCAATGAAGGAAGAAATTCATGGATATTAACTCTGAGCCCATCTTTATAATGTTCAATATAAGAATTTTTTTCTATGAGCTTATCTTTTTTTGATAAAATGTAATTTGAGCACTTAATAATGAATTCACAGACACGTTCAGGATCAGTTCTAGGTCCAGAGATATTGATTGAATGGTACAGAACAGCATTTTAATTATTAACCATTTAATCCGTTTAAGAGTTTCTTAAGCACCTATTATGTGCCAGACACCGTGGTAGGCGTAAACAAGAGAAATACAGTATGTGTTCTCATGCAGTTTATATTCTAGGGACAAAGACAGAGATTCAACAAATATTTATGCAAATAGGTATTTAAATGTGATTATAATAATTGTGGTCTAAGAAAATACATAGGTCCCCTTGAGAAATAACAAGGTGTATGTGGGCAAAGAGCAAGAAGAAACATTGAAGTCAAACGGAACATCGTAAGCCGATGCTATCATCAGTAAATGTGTAAAGAGGAAGACTTGCTATCTTGGGACAAAGAAGAAGCTTGCATCCTCCAGCAAAGGCCAGTGCATCTGGAGCTCAGTAATCCAGAGAGAGGGGTCTTATGTGGGTCAGAGAGGAGGCAGGGCCAAATCATGCAGGGCTTTTTTGGCCTCAGGTGAGAAGGAGCCCAAATCTGACACCTCTCTATTCAGTGTCTTTCATGTCCCAAATCAAATGTCATGCAAATTATAGAAAGGAAGGAAAAATATGTCTCCTTTGCAGAGAGCAGAAGAAAAGGCTAAGATTTCACAACATGGAATGTGTAAAGTGTATTTCAAATACTATTTATGTATGTGTAGAATGATGCATGCTACAAAAGCATCCAGAGAGACAGAAAAGAGAGAGACAATGGAAGGATATTCAGAGAAATGTGCAAATACACAGAGATTTAAAGGATGATTTGAAGGGTGGATGAATGCATGGGGGTGTAGGGAAGTGGTTGCGGAGATAAAACAGTGCAGTGATAGATAGATAGATAGATAGATAGATAGATAGATAGATAGATAGATAGATAGATAGATAGATAGATAGATAGAAAGATATCACACCTTCTTTATTCGATTATCTATCGAAGGACACTTTGGTTGTTTCCATGTCTGGGGCACTGTGAATAATGCTGCAATGAACATAGGGGTACATGTATCTTTACGGATAAATGTTTTCAGATTCTTTGGGTTAATACCCAGAAGAGGGATTTCTGGGTCATATGGTAATTCTATTCTTAGTATTTGAGGAGCCTCAATACTGTTTTTCATAGTGGTGGTACCAATTTACATTTCCACTGGCAGTGTATGAGGGCTCCTTTTTATCTACAACCTCTCCAATATTTGTTATTATTTATCTTGATGATAATAGCCATTCTAAGAGTTATGAGGTGGCTTTGATTTGCATTTCCCTAAAAGCTAATGAAGTTGAGCATTTTTTCCATTTGTTTGTTTTCTTGGGAGAAGTGTCTGTTCAGGTCCTCTGCCCATTATTTAATTTAATTGATTGTTTGTTGTTGAGTTGTCTGAGTTCTTATATATTTTGGATATTAGCCCCTTATAGGAGGTGTTGTTTGCAAATATCTTCTCCTATTAGGTTGGTTGCCTCTTTGTTTTGTTCATGGTTTCTTTTGCTGTGCTTTTTAGTTTGATAATCCTATTCGTTTATTTTTGCTTTTACTTCCCTTTTCTTTGAGGTCAAATTCATAAAATTATCTCTAAACCCAAGGTCCATAAGTTTAGCACCTATGTTTTCTTCCATACAATTTATTGTTTCAACTCTTATATTTAGGTCTTTGATCCTTTTTGAGTTAATTTTGGTATATGGTGACAGATAGCAGTCTAGTTTCATGCTTTTGCATGTGGCTTTACAATTTTTCCAGCATCTTTTATTGAAGAGGGTTTCTTTTGTCCATTGCATGTTTTTGGCTCCTTCGCTGAAAATTATATGCCCATAGATATGTGAGTTTATTTCTGGGTCCTCAATTCTATTCCATTGGTCTGTTTCTCCGTTTTTGTGCCAATACCATGCTGTTTGGATTACTGTCACTTTGTAGTATAAATTGAAGTCAGGGAGTGTGACATCTCCAGCCTTGCTCTTTTTTTCTCAGGATTACTTTGGCTATTATAAGGTCATTTGTGGTCCCATACAAATCTGATTGTTGTTGTTGTTGTTGTTCTAGCTCTTTTAAAAAAATGTCATTGGGATTTTGATGGGGATTGCATTAAATCTGTATATTGCTTTGGGTAATATGGCCATTCTAACTGTGTTGATTCTTCCAATCTGTGAACATGGAATTTCTTTCAATTTATTTTAATGATTCTTGCAGTTTTCAGTGTATAGGTCCTTCCCATTTTTTTTTAAAGTTTATTCCTAGGTATTTTATTCTTTTTTGTTGCAATTGCAAAAGGATTTTTTCCCCCAGAAATTTCATTTTTTTTTTTGCTAGTATATAGGAATGCAATGGATTTTTGTGCATTGATTTTTTATTCTGCAACTTTACTGTATGTGGGGGTTTTTTGTTTCTAATAGTGTTTGTTTGTTTGTTCTTTCCTCTAAGCATCTCTACCTCTTTCTTTCCTTTTCTCAGAGTCTCTCTGCATCTGTCCCACCCCACCCTCCTAGCCCCTCATCTTGCTCTCTCAACCCCCCTCAGTTACCCTGTCTCCTTGACTTCAGTCCCAATCCATCCCTCCAAATGTCCTTTATTTCTGACTGTCTTTTCCTTTCTCCCTTGATACACAAAACACTTAATTAAACCTCATTATCTAATGATATGGCCATTAACTAACAAAAAATATCACTTGGAAACACTCTTTAACTTTGAGCTTTATAACGGAAGAAAAAATGTTAGAGTCACTTAATAGAATGCCTGACCATCTACAGTTAAAAAGAATACAAAAGGAACTCACCCAGTTATAGCTAATAAGTTTTTAAGAGAAAATTAGCCCAACACTGACAGA